>NC_134741.1:1537500-1845000 GCF_049634645.1 Pelodiscus sinensis
CCCCTGCTGTGCGCAGTTAGAGCCTGCCCCCTGGCTTGGAGACTTGCTGCCCTGTGCCAAGCAGACAGACCCCTCGGCATTGTCTAGATTGGCCAGTTTTTCCAGAAAATCAGCCGCTTTTCCGGAAAAATTTGCCAGCTGTCTACACTGGCCGCTTGAATTTCCGCAAAAGCACTGACTTCCTACTGTAAGAAATCAGTGCTTCTTGCGGAAATACTGTGCTGCTCCCGTTTGGGCAAAAGTCCTTTTGCGCAAAACTTTGTGTAGACAGCTCAGATTTGTTTTCCGCAAAAAAGCCCCGATCACGAAAATGGCAATCGGGGCTTTTTTGCGCAAAAGCGCGTCTAGATTGGCACAGATGCTTTTCCGCAAAAAGTGCTTTTGCGGAAAAGCGTCCATGCCAATCTAGACGCTCTGTTCCGAAAATGCTTTTAACTGAAAACTTTTCCGGAAAATCATGCCAGTCTAGACATAGCCCTCGTGTTTAAATAGGAGACAGGGCCCAGAGCCAGACCCTGGATTTGCCCCTGGGCCCAGCCCCACTGGCCAGACACATCCAGAGTTCTCTCCCCAGGCTGCAGTGCATTGAGGGGACCCAGCTGGGATCAGGGGAGCCACTTCCTGTCCCAGGCCAAGGGAGCAGCGTTCAGATGGGAAGCATCTCTCAGCCTTAGCTCTGGAGTCACAACCCAGCTCCGTAACATCCCCCAGCCCCTCCTCTGGGCTCCAGCACCTGGCTTTGCCAGCAGGATGCCTGAGGTCCCCCAGCTCCCAGCCCTGGCCTGTGGGGTCCATGCCCAGTGGTGGGCCCAAGGGTCTGGGGTTATTGCTTCCCCAAGGGCTGGGCTATCTCCCAGCCTGGGGCACTGACACAGCGCCGGAGGGAGAGAGGGGAGAAGGGGGCCAGTCTCTCCCGGGGGCAGGAGCTGGAGTCACCAACACTGGAGCAAGGCCAGTTACCTGAAAATCCTCAGGCTCGCCTGAGTCCTGGAATAAGCGGAGAGAGAGAGGTGAGAATTCCCACTGCAGAGCCCCCCCCCCCCCCCCCCCCCCAGAGCAGGAGCAGGAACACCCTGGCCCCTCCCGCCACCCCCAGCTCTACCCTGGATCCTCACAGAGCAGGGTCCCACCGCCTCTGACTCCCTTCGGCTGTTCTGTCCCATGCTCCCCAGCTGGGCTCCCTCTGCCCCGATCCCTCGTGCCTGCCCAACCCAGGGGCTGCTCCGGGCGGGGGAACAGGCTCCCAGCAGCTGCTGTGCCTGGCCCTAGGGCAGCGCCCCGGGATCCTCACCTCTCTCCGCAGCCAGTGCCCCTGGAAGGGAAGAGAAAAACCCATCACTGGCGGGGGCAGTGCACAGGGCTCATGGCCCAGCTCTGCCCCGCGCTGCCAGAGGGACCCTGGGGAGTGAGGCCCAGGAACCAGCTTCTCTCAGGCATTTCCACCCCCAGCCACTCAGGCCCTGGGATTTCACCCACACCAGAACAGGAGAGGTGCCCAACTCCTATGGGCACCAGTGGGAGTTAGGGTCCCAAGCTGCTCTGGGGCTTTTGAAACTCCCATCAGGCACCTGTGTGACTCGCCGGGCACCTGCCTAGCTCTGAGCATCTGGCCCAAGGGGTTCAGACACCGGGCCCAGGCATGTGGCTGGTGTCAGCCAGGGAGGCTCCATGAACATCCAGAGAGCTGGGACTCGGGCTCTGAGTCTGTGACATCTCCCTTGGCAATCAGCTCCCAGCGTTCCCCAGAAACCTCCTGTCGGGAGGCTCGCCCCGGTCTCGGGGTTGCCACCCCCATCCGGGGCCTAACTCGGCCCGTCTGGGTCTAGCCCTCAAAGTACACTGCCCCTCTCTTAGGGGAAATACGGCCCAGCGGCCTAGTCCTCAGTTCGCAGGCCCAGCGGCCTAGTCCTCAGTTCGCAGGCCCAGCGGCCTAGTCCTCAGTTCGGGGTTTGTTGCCCTGCTCCCCACTTGCCCGGGTCTCGGGCAGCAGGGGTAGGGGGGTCCGGGCCCTCCCTCTCCACCGGACCCCAACCCAGGGCCCTAGTAGTTTCGGGTGGTTTCCACCACTGGCTCGGCGGGGGCTCCTCCCCGCAACGCCCCGAGCCCTCAGGGGCTTCTACAGCTCCCTGCCCTGGGTCGCAGCCTGCCGCGGTCCCACCTGTCGGCGTCGGTCGCCGGGCTGTAGTGGTCCTCCCCCTGGCAGCCGCAGAGTGGGCGGAGTCCGGTCCGGCGCTCGGGTCGCGGGTGGTCGGTCGGCGGCTCCGGCGTTGGGGCCGAGCCCGGCAGAGGCCCGGCAGCAGCACGCTCAGCTCCCTCGGCGACTCCCTCTCTAGCCAGTGGTCGCTAGCTCCTGCTCGGGCCGCCGTCTGCCCCTTCTGAGCAGGCCAGCAGCCTTTTGTATCCCTGCTCCCTTTGGAGCATGCCCAGTAGGGCTGTGTGGGTGGGGCCTTCTCCGCCCCCGGCCCCAGGTGGTTTCCCTGGGCTTGAGTGCAGGGCGGGGCCGCCCCGTCACACCCCCCCCCCCCTTAAGTGGGTACCTATCCCCTCGCTCGTCCCCGTCTCTTCTTCCCCCACCCTGGAAAGGAAATCAGCATTCGTGTGCGCCTTCCCTGGGCGATGGGTTATACTGAAATTGTACGGCTGTAAGGATAGATACCACCGCATTAAACGGGGGTTCGTCTCTTTCATGCTATTTAACCATTTCAGGGGGGCATGGTCTGTCACCACCTGAAACGTGTTGCCCAATAAATAATATCTTAGGGCGTCTATAGCCCACTTTATTGCCAGTGCCTCCTTTTCTATGGTAGCGTAGTTCTGTTCTCATGGGAAGAGCTTGCGGCTCAAGTATACTACCGGGTGCTCCCCTCCCTCTGCCTGTTGGGCCAGCACTGCCCCCAAGCCTCTTTCTAATGCATCCGTTTGCAGTAGGAAGGGTTTTGAAAAATCTGGGTGGAACAGGACCGGGGCTTTAGTAAGCTGGTCCTTCAGTGTCCTGAAAGCCTCCTCACAGTTTGCTGACCATTGTACCTTGTTCGGCTGGGTAATTTTCGTGAGGTCAGATAGAGGGGCTGCAATGTCCACAAAACCGGGGATAAACCAGCGATAGTACCCCGCAAGCTCCAAGAACTGGCGTACCTGCTTTTTGGTCGTGGGTGTCTTGCACTCCTGCACGGCTTTCACTTTGTCCACCAGCGGTCGTACTGTCCCTTGCCCGACCGTGTACCCCAAGTAGGTTACTTCCCGGCGTCCCAGCTGGCATTTCCGCGGGTTGGCTGTGAGGCCGGCCTCCTTCAGGGACTTCAATATGGCTTCTAGATGCTGCAGATGGGCCGTCCACGTTGGGCTATAGATCACCACGTCATCTATATATGCGGCTGCGTAGGCGTGATGGGGCTGTAACAATCGGTCCATTAATCGTTGGAATGTGGCCGCTGCCCCATGCAGTCCGAATGGCATGGTCACGAATTGAAACAGGCCCCATGGTGTAGGGAAGGTCGTCTTCTCCTTGGAGGCTGGTGTCAGGGGGATCTGCCAATACCCTTTCGTCATGTCCAGGATGGAGAAGTATTCCGCTTGGCCGAGCCGTTCCAAGAGCTCCTCGGTTCGGGGCATCGGGTAGGCATCGAACCGCGAGATGGCATTCACTTTTCGAAAGTCGATGCAAAATCGCGTCGTGCCGTCTGGTTTCGGGACTAGAACTATGGGACTCTTCCACTCACTACGAGATTCCTCCACCACTCCCATCTCTAGCATGGTCTGGAGTTCCCGCTGGACTTTTTCCCACATCTTCCTAGGGAGGGGCCTGTGTTGGTCTCGCACCTTATGGCCCGGCCGGGTAGCGATGTGGTGATGCGTGGTGTGGACGCGGCTGGGTTGAGTGGAGAAAAATGGCGCGAACCTCTGGGCCACTCGCTGTAATTCTCCCCGCTGTACTGGATTCAACTCGGGGCCCATCGTTACCTGAGCCTCCCCCTGGAGGTCCTCTACGGCTGGCCCGAGCTCTGGCTCCGGGGGATATGGGGTGACCAGTAGTCCTTCGGCGGTCTTCCACTCCTTCAAGAGGTTGATGTGGTATAGTCGTACCTCTCTCCTCCTCCCCGGCAGCCTCACTTCGTAGTCCACCGTCCCTATTCGCCAGACCACCTCGAACGGGCCTTGCCATCGGGCCAGTAGCTTGGACTCTCGGGATGGCAGCAGGACGAGGACGTGGTCCCCCGGTTCAAAAGAGCGGAGTTTGGCCCCTCGGTTGTAATATCGGGCTTGGACCTCCTGCGCCTGTAGGAGGTTAGCCCTGGCGAATTCCCCTACCTTCCGCAGGCGTTCCCGCAGCTGTAAGATATAGGGTACTGTCCCTTGGACACGCGATTCTTGTTCTTCCCAACTTTCTCGTAAAAGGTCGAGTATTCCCCTCGGCTGTCGCCCATACAGGAGCTCGAATGGGGAGAAACCCGTTGACGCCTGGGGGACCTCCCGAATGGCAAATAACAAGGCTGGTAGGAGCTTGTCCCAGTGTCGAGGGTCCTCAGCCACGAACTTACGCAGCATCGTCTTTAGCGTTTGGTTAAAACGCTCCACCAGGCCGTCTGTCTGGGGATGGTAAACCGTCATCCTCAGAGGGTGGATGTTCAGTAGCCGCGATAGTTCTGCCGTCAGCCGGGACGACACATTGGTCCCCTGGTCGGTCAGGATCTCCTTCGGTATCCCTACTCGTGCAAACAGTTTAAAAAGTTCTTCGGCAAGAGTGCGGGCGGTGGTATTACGTAGGGGAACCGCTTCTGGGTAACGGGTGGCGTAGTCCACCACCACCATAATGTACTGACAGCCTGAGCTGGCCTTTTCTAGGGGTCCCACCAGGTCCAACCCGATCCTCTCAAAGGGGACCCCTATCACGGGCAGGGCCACCAGGGGGGCTTTCGGCACCCCCCTTTCTACTGGTGAGTTGGCACTCGGGGCAGGATTCACAGAAGGCCCTCACGGCGTGGTGTATGCCCGGCCAAAAAAACCTCATCCCTATCCGTTGCAGGGTCTTTTCTCGCCCGAGGTGGCCAGCCCAAGGCAGCCGGTGCGCCAGCCGGAGTACGGCGTTCCTAAACCTGTGGGGGACCAGGAGCTGCCAGATGTCTTCCCCCGTCTGGGGTTCCCGGACCACCCTATATAGCCGATCTGCCTTCACACAGAACCGTGGGCCTTGGGGCTTATGGGGATCTTGGCTGGTCCCCTCCCCTGGGTCCTGTACCTGCTCCCAAGCTCGACTCAGGGTCTGGTCTTCCCTTTGCTCTCTCATAAAGTCGCCCTCTACTTCTAGGGTTTCGACTTCCTCCTCCCAGGCGGGGTGGTCTCCCCGGTTCGGTGGCAGGCCCGTCGCTGTTCCTGGGTTCGGCCTCTCCCCCCCCTTAGACTCCTGCCTTGGGCGGCTTCCTCCAGGTCGTGTGGGGGGGTGCCCTGCCACTGACTGCTGTCCCCACTCCCGCAACACCCGGCCTAGGCCTCTCCAATCGCGGCCTAATTTCACGGGGTAGGCGAGCGTCGGGACCAAACCCACGCTATAGACCCCCACCTCCTGGCCATCATCTAGCCGCACCCATGCTGTCGGGTACGCCCGTACGTCCCCGTGTACACACAACAACCGGATGGGGCCCCCGGCTGGCTCTGGCTCAGATATTAGGTTGGCCCTAACTAGGGTCTGGCTGCACCCTGAATCCACCAGTGCCACCGTGGGGTTCCCTTCTACCCTAAGTCTCACCACCATTTTAGCAGGGTCCGTTGGCCCCCTACCAGGCTCTGCAATCGGCGCTTGCCCAAAGGGGCAGACCCCGGGGGGCACCACCCTTCCCTGGGCCCCCAACTGGCTCGCGACCTCCCGCTCCCATCGGTCCTGTCGCTCTTGTAGGCCTGCCAACTGCCTCCGCAGTTCGGTCAGGTCCCCTTCATACCGCTGTCGCCAGGTCAGCAACCCCGGTTTCTGTCCCCGGGGTTCTCGCGGCCCGCGTCTACCAATCCCCTTTGCCAGCCCCTCTGCCCAGGGGCGGGGTCGTGTACTCACATTCTCCACCATGTGTCGGGGGGCTCGCCCCGGTCTCGGGGTTGCCACCCCCATCCGGGGCCTAACTCGGCCCGTCTGGGTCTAGCCCTCAAAGTACACTGCCCCTCTCTTAGGGGAAATACGGCCCACTGGCCTAGTTCCCAAGTACAATGTCCCTCTCTTAGGGGAAATACGGCCCAGCGGCCTAGTCCTCAGTTCGCAGGCCCAGCGGCCTAGTCCTCAGTTCAGGGTTTGTTGCCCTGCTCCCCACTTGCCCAGGTCTCGGGCAGCAGGGGTAGGGGGGTCCGGGCCCTCCCTCTCCACCGGACCCCGACCCAGGGCCCTAGTAGTTTCGGGTGGTTTCCACCACTGGCTCGGCGGGGGCTCCTCCCTGCAACGCCCCGAGCCCTCAGGGGCTTCTACAGCTCCCTGCCCTGGGTCGCTTCCTACCCCCTGCTCGCAGCCTGCCGCGGTCCCACCTGTCGGCGTCGGTCGCCGGGCTGTAGAGGTCCTCCACCTGGCAGCCGCAGAGTGGGCGGAGTCCGGTCCGGCGCTCGGGTCGCGGGTGGTCAGTCGGCGTCTCCAGCGTTGGGGCCGAGCCCGGCAGAGGCCCGGCAGCAGCACGCTCAGCGACTCCCTCTCTGGCCAGTGGTCGCTAGCTCCTGCTCGGGCCGCCGTCTGTCCCTTCTGAGCAGGCCAGCAGCCTTTTGTATCCCTGCTCCCTTTGGAGCATGCCCAGTAGGGCTGTGTGGGTGGGGCCTTCTCCGCCCCCGGCCCCAGGTGGTTTCCCTGGGCTTGAGTGCGGGGCGGGGCCGCCCCGTCACACCTCCCCCTGCCCCTCGGCCCACGCAGGCTGAGCTGGGGGACTCTCTGCTTAGCAGCAGGAGGGGGCGGCTGCAGGGACCAGGGCAGTGGGGGAGGCACTTTCACTCCCCGCACCTGTTCTCCACCATCCACGTCCCGCTGAGATCCTGTTGTTTTGCTCAGAGCAGCCCCACTCCTCCCCACCCCAGGCTCAAGAGCCCGCCAACCCCCCAGGAGCAGACCCTGGGATCTCAGGGACCCAGCTGGGCCTTTCCACGTCCCTTCCCACACCCTTATACAGTGAGAGAAGAGCCCCTAGCAGTGCCACCCAGTACCCAGGAATCTCATTATGTTTCCCTGGAAATTGTTCTCTCCTGGGAAGTCCCAGATTCTCCGCTCCAGTTCCAGGCACCTGGGCATCAGATGCGGCAACGTCGCCTCCTCACCCCTGCAGAGACACGAGGGTGTTATTGGTCTCCCACCTCGGCCCTTCAAAGCTAGACAAGGTTGCCAAGTGTCTGGTTTTGAACCGGACAGTCCAATACTTAAGCTTTCTCTCCGGGAAACAAATTGAGAAAATACCGGACACATAAATGTCTGGTATTTTCTAATTAAGTAAGTTTTATTATTTTCATGAGTATCAGTATGCAGTTGTGTACTCACACAGCATAAGCGTGTCTACCCGCAGGGGGGAAGGGGGGGAGTTGGGATGGGACGATGTGCAGGGCGGGCAGTGCCCCGGGATCTGCATGCGCCTGGGCTAGGCCCACTTCCCCCTGGCCGGTTCCCCCCCCAGCCATCTCCACTCCCCCCCAACCTCCTCCCAGCTAGCCCTGCTCCCAGCTGGCTGGTTCCCTCCATCCCTTGATCTCTCCCGGTCAGCCCCTCTCCCCTCGACCCCCTCCTGACCAGCCCTGCTCCCCACTGGCCAGTTCCCTCCCCAATCTCTCCCACCAGGCCCTGTGGCTGGTTCCCCTCCCCCATCTGAGATCAAGTGTGTCTGGTATTTTTGTCAAAACCATCTGGCAACCCTAAAGTGAGACAGGGGAGTGAGTGGGGTCTGGGCCCCGGGCCCCAGTGACCTCAGCTGCCCAGGGAGTTTCCTGCCAGCACAACCTGCTGGGCCCAGCCTGGGGCCTCTCTCCAGCCAGAGGAAAAACAGCCTGGGCAGCACCCAGCTTGGCTCCTGCACATCCGGCCCGACGCATGTGCCCCACTGGGGCCTGGCTGGGCCACTCCCAGGGCTGAGAGAGGGGCCTGTTCTCCGGGCGCAGCCACTCCTCAGCTTCTCTGCTCAGCCCCCAGGGGCCTCGTCACTCCGCAGGGCGTGGGGGCTCTGGGATGGGGACACTCCTCCCAAGGCCTGGCCTGAGACACTCGGCTCTTTCCCCATAGCTCTCTCCCTATGGGTCATGCCAAAGCTGGGACCAGGTCCCAGCTAGGCCTTTGGGATGACAGGCCTCAGCCCTATTAACAGTCCCCTGAGCCAGCCAGGTCCCAGGGAAGGTTCCCCATCCCAGAGCTGTGGGACAGTCCCCTACAGGGTGGCTCATACCCTGGCAGTGGCCCCCCGGGCGGTGGGTACAGAGAGGGCAGGGTTCAGAGGGTGAGACAGTCCCATTGTGGGGGGCTGGATTCACAGCCCAGGCTCTGAGCCTGCTCCCAGCATGACGGGGGGGGGGGGGGGGAAGATGGAGCCTGGACGTACCTGCTCTCGGTGCTTCTCACACCCTGGAAGAGAAGGAGACAGAGCAGAGAGTCAGTGCCCATGGCCCAGCCCAGCCGTCTGCTCTAGACGGGTCATGCTGCTCCCCTGCCCCACAGGGGGCTCCCCCAGGTGGGAGACCCACTGAAGGGCTGTGCTAGGGGAGCCGAGCCCCTTTTACATCTGCTGCTCTGCAGGAGGGGCAGGCCCAGCTTTTGACCAGCCTTCCCAATGGCCCAAACTCCTGTCCCTCGCTGCCCTGGGGCCCCGGCCCTGCAGCCACCGCGGGCCTGCTCCCTGTGCTGAATTACCCTGTGAGCCCTCAGTGACTCAGGGGGTCCCCTTCCTGCACTGGGCTCTGAGCGCATTTGACCCCTTCTCACCTGCAACAATTCCAGCACCGGCTGCTGACACTTCTCCTCCAGCTCCGAGATCAGGGCACTGAGCCAGGAAATCTCCTTGCCCAGGCAGGTGGCGTGTTCCTCCCTTCTCCTCCCAATCTCCTCGTCCAGCTCTCCCAGCCAGAGGCGCTCTCACTCCGCCAGGAACTGCTGCAGCCGCTCACACTCCCAGCCCACCAGCTGCCGCTCCACGTCCATCTGCCTCAGGGGGCACAGAGAGGGTGGGGCAGGAATGCAGGTGAACAGGGCCATGGGAAGTGGCAGGGCCTTGTCCGCGCTGCACGGAGCATTTCACTCCATGTCTTTGCCAGGCCTGCTGGGTCTGTCCCAGGTGTTGTTCCAGGGCAAAAGTGTCACCAAAAATCACCCCAACCTCCATCACTGCACCAACAGACTGAGGCAGGGGCGGCAGGTTTATATAATTTTTGGTGGTGCTCCATTAGCCACACCCTCTGACCCCTGCTAACCAGACCTCTGGAGGTAACACATTCAGGGCAAGATGGACACATGACCAGAAGTAAAAGGTGTAATGTCACCCCTCTCGAAGGACTTTTCCCACCATCCTCCTACCAACTGGGATTAGTTTGGCCCCCACCAAATCCCCCTCATGCAGATATCCTGAAATTGCTTTAACCCAATGTATGTGACATTAACTCGGGGACAGAGAGGCTGGCGGAAGTGTTCCCTCTAAAGCTATGTCTACGCTCGCGGCTTCTTGTGCAAGTACAGCCATTCTTGCGCAAGAACCCGCAGAGCATCCACACTGCCCGCCTGCTCTTGTGCAAGGAAATTAACAGTACGGCGTGGTAAGAGAGGGTGTCTTGCATAAGAGCTATGCTCTTTTCTAACAGGTGTAAGGGTATGTCTATACTACCACTCTAATTCGAACTAGGGTGGTAATGTAGGCAACCGGAGTTGCAAATGAAGCCCGGGATTTGAATTTCCCGGGCTTCATTTGCATCTTGCCGGGCGTCGCCATTTTTAAAATTCCGCTAGTGCGGACTCCGTGCCGCGCGGCTACATGCAGCACGGACTAGGTAGTTCGGACTAGGCTTCCTATTCCGAACTACCGTTACTATAGGAAGCCTAGTCCGAACTACCTGTCCGTGCTGCGTGTAGCCGCACGGCATGGAGTCCGCACTAGCGGACATTTAAAAATGGCGACACCCGGCAAGATGCAAATGAAGCCCGGGAAATTCAAATCCCGGGCTTCATTTGCAACTCTGGTTGCCTACATTACCACCGTGTAGACATACCCTAAGCTCTCTTGTGCAAGAGGGCAGTGCGGATGCTCAGCAGGGATTTCTTGCGCAAGAAACCCCTATGGCTAAAATGGCCATTGGAGCTTTCTTGCGCAAGAGTGCGTCCATACTGCCATGGATGCTCTTGCGCAAAAGCACAGCTCGCATATGGCAGTGTGGACATGTTCTTGTTCAAGACTTCTTGCACAAGAACCCTTGCGCAAGATGTTCTTGGGCTATGTCTGCAATGGCGGCTTCTTGCACAAGAGTTTCCTCCCATGAACAGAATGAATTGTGTTGTGCACCAGTACTGAGTTCATGTGGCTTGTTTGGATGTGCCACTGTGGCACCCAAGTTATTAATAAATACTTTATAAACCTCTACCGTTTCTCTCTGCTGCCATGTCTCCTCCCCTTGGTCCATCAGCTCTCCCAGTGCCTGCTGCCCCCCCAACTCCTCACCCTCCTCTGCTGTCCTGACTCCTGCCCTTCTCACTGCCCTCAGCCCTCCTGCAACCTGCCCTCCTGCAACCTGTCCCCCTCCACCAGCCCTTCTCTCCCCTCTGTGCGCACTCCTCCAGTAGCCCCACTCTGATCATATGAGCTACCCCTCCTTATCCCCTCTTCTAACACCTCCCTCACCTCTCTCCTCTGGTGCTGGTCCCTCCCCTGCAGGTGTCTGCCCGTCTGCTTCATCTCCAGAATCCCCTGGCATCTGCACCTTCCCTTAGCCCTGCACCCTCCTGGTGCCCCCCCTTCCCTTACTGTCCCTGCCCCTTTGCCCTCTTTTTCCCTGATGCCCACCCCCTCACCACTCTCTGCCCCCATTCCCCTCATGCCCCTCTGTGCCTTCACACAACTTGCTCCATCCCCACCTTTCTCATGCCCACACCTTCTTTCAAGCCTTCTCCCAGAACCTCCCCCTCCCCCCTGTAGCCCGCAATGCCCTTACACTCTCCTCTCCCAGCATCACTCTGTCCCCCCTCTCACTGACACCTCCCCTCCTGCCCTTTTCCTCATTGTCTGCACTTGGACACCTGGCATTTGTCTCTCCTCCACCCTGCCCCTTGGTTCCTTCACCTTTCTTCCTCCTCCCCCTCCACACAAGCCACTTCCTCTCCCACCCCTTCCTCTTCGCACAAGCCTCTTCCTCTCCCACGCCTTCCCCCTAGTTTTCCCCCTTCCTCTCCCCTACCTTCTACCTTCCACCTTGCGGGGCCGGAGTCTGCGCTCGGGCCCCAGAAGTTCCCGGACTTTGAACCCAGAGCTAGGCCGCGTGGCGCAATGCCACGCCGAGCAGTTTTAAAGTCCCGGGCTATGATGTCACGTGGCAGTTTTAAAGTCTTGGGCCATGATGTGACATCACACCCGGGTGTCTCCCCGCTCACCTGAAAACGCCGTGCATGGCAGCAGCCGGCAAGGGGGAGCCGGACTGAAAGCTGCACATGGCAGGGACGGTCCGGGACCGGGGGGACACGTTCTGGGGCTGGGGTGGGAAGATGCGCAGGGAGGCTGGGGCCCGCTCCAGGCAGGGCCGGGGGAGAGACCCAGCTCTAAATATTGCTGGAGCATGGGCACTGCCCATGGACTGAGGTGCAGCCCAGGCCTTGGCAAATGGTGCCCAAACCAGCCGCTGGCATCTCTGGTGTATCTGACACTCACACCTCTGGGCTCAGCACAAATCTCCCCTCAGCCTGACGTTGCCACCTCTCTGCAGCAGTTTTACCAGCCTCACCCCTGTCTCCTGCAGGAGAGAGGCAGAACCAGAGGCTACTCCCAGTCAGCCTGGGCTGAACCCATTGTCCCCAGAGGCAGATGGACCAGGGTCCTCCAGGAGCCTGACCTGAACCCCACTGACCCCAGTGGGAACTAACGCCAGAGTAACAGAGGAGCCTGACTGTCACATTGCTGGATCTTGAGGGGAGCAGCCAGATCACTGATGCACCCATAGGTGGGGGTGTTGGCCCCAAAAATGGTATAGAAGGGGGCCATGTGAGGTATTGCTTATTATCTGATAATCCTATGTACGCTGTTCATGTGTTTGTATAATGTCTGTGTGTGCAATTATTAGCATGTACTTGTATGGACACTGAAGATTTCCCTGCATGTGGTTAAGCATTGGGCAGGGCCGAGGCTGTGGATATGCTAATTACCGAGGCCCTGTGAACAATGGCTCTCAATGGGCCAAGGACACACCCAAAGAATGGGGGCTGTCACCTGAGAGCAGCCAGCAGGGAACATAGAGAGGCTGAGGACCAGGTGACCTGCTGCATACCAGAAGAGGCCAGGAAGGAGGTATAAAGAGGCCATGAGGTCGATGCCATTTTGTTCTCAGCTCAGCACTTCATCCCAGAGGCAGCACTGCAGGGATCGAAGAGCCTGGAAGACCTGTGAACCCATCCTGACCCTAGGATGTGCAACAAGAACTTTTAAACCAGCAGCTGTAACATCTCTGCTAGAGCCTGCATCGAGGACTGGGAGATTCGGTGCATGTAACGTACTGTACTTTAATAACCTTACTCTCAGGCTTTTCTTTCTTGTAATAATAAACCTTTAGATATAGATTCTAAAGGATTGGCCCAGCGTGATTTGTGGGTAAGATCCAGAGGGTAAATTGACCAGGGATCTGTGGCTGGTTTCTTGGAACCGGACAGAACTTGTTCGGGGTAGGTGGGATTGGGTGCTAGGACCCCCCCCCCCCACCTGTGTATAGGCCCGGGGCCATCTGGGGCACGGATATTGCTGGGGTGTCGGAGGGGTTTTGCTCGTGAGGCTTCAGGCAGGCTGCTGAAGCGCTCTGTGGGACTGGTTTGTGGCCTGTGTGGAGAGGTCACCAGTCTGGGGGCTGTAAGGAGCCCCGGATTCGAGCAATTCACCCTGAGCGGACGCCCTCAGCTGTGCCCAGACACGGCCCGGTGTGTCACACTGACTCAAACCCCAGTGGGGTCACTGTCCTGATTTACACCAGGTAGCTCTGAGCAAAGGCTGCCCCCCCACTGGTTGAAGAGACCCTGAGATGTGTCCCTGCATCGACTCTGAAACCCTTTAACCTTCTGATCAACCCAGATACCAGCCAGCACAGAGACCCCTGGCTGCTGTCGCTGCTCACCCTGTGCAAAGCAGCTGGGCAGGGCTGGGCACCTACCAGGAGCCCTTCACTCTCCTTGGCTCAGTCAGATTCCAGGCCCCGGAGCGTGTCTCTCTCCTCCTGCAAATGCTGCAGGCAGCTCAGGATTTGCTCCTGCAAACACAGAGGCTCTGGGGCTGCTTGGGGCCATTGGCTTGTGCCCAGCGAGAACAGTGCCATGGAGCAGTCAGGCTGGGGGAGCAGGTCCCCCCTCTCCAGCCCCCAGTAACTCCCCAGCAGCGCTGCTGGGCTTGGCCTAGCCCCATGTGGCTGGGTCGTGTTCCCAGGCAAGCCCCTGGCTCTACCCAGGGCAGGTCAGACACATGCAGGGGGCTCTGTTGCTACCCCTCTAACTCTCCGCCCTGCACAGCCTGGTCACTACCTTATACTCCAGGTCTGCCTCCTCGATGGGCACCGTTGTGTGCGTGCTGTGCTCCCAGGACTCTCTGCAGATCACACAGATGGGGGCTTTATCCTCCTGGCAGAAGAGCTTCAGGTCCTCCTGGTGCTTCTTGCACCCTTGTTGCCCCTCGAGCACTGGCTGGCCCCACTCGGAGCCGCAGGCATTTCACTAGCTCCACCAGGTTGCTCAGCTGGTAGTTGGGCCTCAGGTGTCTCTGCGGGGTGGTCTCTCTGCACTGGGGACAGGAAAAGTTGGGCTCCGACTCACCCCAGCACTAGCTGAGGCAGGCCTGGCAGAAGTTGTGCCCACACTCAATAGTCCTATGAAATACTCCAGGCAGATGGGACACGTAAACCTCATCTTGGAAGCTCCCGGCCAGGTCCCCGGCAGCCATGGCCCCTCTGCAACCCAGCCCTGCAGGTTGGTTTCATTTCTGAGAGTGAGGAAGCAGCATAGCCTGCTTTTTTTTTTCTAAGTAGGTTGCACAACTGGGAGTCAATCACACTCGCAGGACAGAAATGAAGAAAGTAAAAAAGCCCCACAGAAGTCAGTGCTCCAGAAATGCTCCCAAACAAGCACCTAAGAAAACTCCCAAGCAGGTACAGACACAGAATCTGAGGCAGTGGGTTGTGCCACAAAAGTTCATGACACTCTCCAGATTTTTTGCTAGTCTCTCAGATGCTACAGGGCCAAGGGTTTCTTAAGGCACCCAGAAGCCAGCGCTGCTCCCGTTTATAAGCATAGGCAGGAGCTGAAGGACTGTGTCCCTTACAGTGAGCTGGGACTGGGGAGGGACCCTGGGGCAGCTATGCAAATCGTTTGCTCCTGCTTTCTTAGGTGTGTTCACTGTCCCACAGATGCACTGGGGTTTTCCCCAGTGTCATCAATGGGCTGGTCCCACGGCCATTGCCAGTTACTGAGCAAAAATCCTCTCAGCTCTGGGGCTTTTCCTCACAGCTTTTGATTGTAGCATCGTCCCCTTTCTGGAGGGAAGCTTCTGCCCTGAGTCATTTTCCTTATTGGGGGGCTGAAGGGGCAAAGGGATTAACCCCCCTATTTACCTCTCATGTTTCACAATCAAATTCTGTTCCCCTTTGCACCCAATAAAAGCAGGGTGCTGCTGAGGCACATGACTCACCCCGTCATAATGATCATCAGAGCCAGGACCCATTTGGGGACCAATGTCTCCCAGCTGCTAAGGTAGGGCAGACCACCCCCAACAGGCTGTTTTACTGCCCCAGGTGGGGTGGAGAATGGGGGTGACAAGGACTGCCACACCCCCTCCCCAGGGGGCTGCTCTCTGCTTTGTTGCCCCGTTTCCCTGGGCAGGGGAGGGGCAGCAGCTGGGACCCGCAAAGTGGGGCTGAGTCTCAGTGGGGGATGTGGCTCTGCCCTCAACCCCAGTGACCCAGTTGTGCTGTCACTGGCACAGAACAGCCACGTGCCTGCCCAGGCCCTAGGTCTGGGCAATGTGGACAGCTACCCCTCTGGGGCCACTGGGCCTGAGCTTCTACGGCCTGAGGGGAGGGGAACGCCAGGGGCTGGAGCAGGCGGGGGCGTGGCCAGGCAGCTCCCGGTCTGAGCTAAGCCCGGGCGCTGATCCGGGAGCGGAGTCACTGACGCACTGCGCACGCGCGGTCTGAGCGCACCGGACAGGTTTTCAATGCGTCTTCCCCGGCCCCTAACCAGGCCCCGCTGCGATTGGCCCCTGGGCGGAGCCCGCAGCAGCGTTTGACTGCGCGCGCGGGTAGAGAGGCGGCCGCCACCGCGCATGCGCCGCGCACTCTCCTGGAGGACTTCTAGGGGAGCGGTTGGGGCTGTTACTCGCCGTGCTCTTTCGGGCGGTGCCGGGACGAGAGCGGAGGCGCCGAGCGGGGTGAGGCGGTTCAATCGCTGCAGGGACAGCGGGGGATCCCTTTTGGACCCAAATCTCGGGGGGTCCCGGCCCGTGTTGGTGCGTTGGGCTCCAGCTGCCGCGGGGGGGGCACGTGACTGACGGGCCGATGGAATCCCACCGTCCCGCTGCGGCTGCGTTGGGCTCGTGCTGCCCGGCAGCCGGGTTCGCTCTCCCCATGTTGCAGCCCCCTCCCCCGCACTGCGGGTTAGCACTGGCACCCCCTCCCGCAGCCTAGGGCTGGCTCTGCTACGGGGGGGGGGGGCCCAATTGCTCACCTCCTGGCCCTGTGTAGCGATGTGAACGGTTGGTGGCCTGTATGAGGAGCAAATGCTGATGGTCTGTCAATAGCCTTCTCCTCCCCTCCCCCCCCCCCTTTCTGTCAGGAGACGCTGAGTCTGGCTCACAGTAAGGGGGTGGTTTGGTGGGGGTGAGGGGTCCGGAGGGGCGGGGCAATAACTGCAGCATCCCTGTACCTGCCCTTGCACTGCTCACGTGGCTCTTGCAGGGGAAGAGGGAGGGGAGCTTTAAAGGGGCCATGCCCTGGGCTGCCTCTTTGAAACACCATGGCTGTGTCTAGACTGGCAAGTTTTTCTGCAAAGTCATCTGCTTTTGCGGAAAAACTTGCTAGCTGTCTACACTGGCCGCTTGAATTTCCGCAAAAGCACTGACGATCTCATGTAAGATTGTCAGTGCTTTTGCGGAAATACTATGCTGCTCCTGTTCGGGCAAAAGTCTTTTTCTGGAAAACTTTTGCACTAAAGGGCCAGTGTAGACAGCAGAGATTTGTTTTCCACAAAAAAGCCCCGATCGCAAAAATAGCGGTCGGGGCTTTTTTGCGGAAAAGCGCATCTAGATTGGCTACGGATGCTTTTCTGCAAAAAGTGACTTTGCGGAAAAGCGTCCTGCCAATCTAGACGCGCTTTTCCAAAAATGCTTTTAATGGAAAACTTTTCCGTTAAAAGCATTTCTGGAAAATCATGCCAGTCTAGACATAGCCCATGTGCAGCCCCAGGGCCTGTTGGGGAGTCCTCCTGGGAGGCCCCATGCTCCCTGCAGCACCTTTACCTTTGAAAAGTAATAACAGCCAATGAATCTAAATGTAACATCTCTCCCCTACTTGACACACAAACCAATGGAAAATTCTTCAGCTCATAATGAGAGAGACCCAGATGCCAGGTAAGAATAATGCTGCCTGAGAGCTTATTTGTTTGCATCTTTTGAGAGGTGATGCTGCCATTCTGTCGATAAAGTGTTAACATTTGGAATCCCAGTGCCTGCTGACATGCATTGTGGTCTGACTTGCTAGTGACCTATTCCCCCTTCATTCCCTGCACCTGTGAAAACTCAGATTGGTAGCAAGGGCACAGAAATGCTCATTTTCGTGCCATTGTGAAAAGTTAACTCAAGGGTTACTGAAAAAAATGTTTCAATCTATCAGTGTTGATACCCATACTTATATATATATCGATGAATCTTGCCTGGCCTGGTTGTCCCTGCATGACCACAGATTATGCCCCCAGGGATTTTTTTTGTTTTGTTTTTAATTTTGTTTTGTTTTTTGTCATCAGTGTTGGTGCATCACGCACACACCCTCCAGACCTTTCCCCACATTGCTGAGCTCAGGATATTGAAACTACCCCTGTTCCCCAGCCCAGAAGCAGCCATGGCTGCAGAGAGTCCGGTGGAAAGTCTCTGGGAGGAAGCGCCACATCCCATCTGTCTGGAGGATTTCACAGTCCCTGTCACTCTAGAGTGTGGGTACAATTTCTGCCAGGCCCCCCTCAGCTGTTGGTGCAGAGATACTGAGCAACAGAGACGCCTCCGGCCCAACCGGCAGCTAACAACCATGGTAGAATTAGCCAAGCCGCTGAGTTTCCAGGCAGCAAAGAGAGCAAGATGGGACAGGCTATGTGGAGAGCACCAGGAGGCTCTGAAGCTGTTCTCTGAAGAGGATCAAACTCCCATCTGTGTGGGGTGTGACAGATCCCAGGATCAAACAGTAGCGCCTATCCAGGAAGATGCCCAGGAGTACAAGGTACAGAGTTGCTGTCCAGTGTAATGGGAAATAAGGTTGGGTTTTAATTAGAGGCTAATTTCATCGACTGTTACCTGGCAGAGGTGTGACATGGCACTTTAAAGCCTTCATGGTACAAGAAATTCTGTAAAAAGTAAATGCTCTGGCTTTGTAGCAACTTACAGCAAATCTTTTCAGTTACCCGATGTGAGAAATGTCTCTGAGGCTCTGAATCCTGAAACCCAGCCCTCACTGGTGACAAGAGGGGATTTTGCACAAGGGAAGGTGTTAACAATCAGAGAGGTTTAGCTCACAGGAGCTACAGGCCAGTCTATGGAAGTGAGCTGCCTTAGGACTGGAGAAGAGGAGGTTACAAGCTGTTACTGGCTGAGAAGCAGAAGTAATCTGTCATTTGCCTTATAAACCTACAATGGAACCAGGGCGCTACACAACACCCAGCAAGGGACAGTCCCTGCTCTGAACAGGTCACAGTATAGTTAGACAAATGGTGAGAAGGGAAAGTAGGGTAACAAGTTCCCTCATGGTCACCAAGCAAAGCAGTGACAGAGTTTAGCTCCGAGCCTTGCTGTCTCCAGGCTCATTCCAAGGCTATACTAATGACTAGGCTGCATTCCCACTGCCCCTCAGCATCACTGAAGAGTAATGAAGTGTGGCTCTTGGAGGGAAAGATGCTTTGTTACAGGCCCCAGGCCAAGCAGGAAGAGGAGGTTTCCCACTGGCATGCTGAACTCCTGGGCTGCTCCATGAGGGGTTAAACTCAGATGCTGCAGCCGGCACTAGAGGAGGTCGCTGGCCTGGACACTGGGTGGGGCCCCAATCGCTTTGAGTCCACTCACAGCACCACTCCAGGCAGCTCAGGTCCATGCCAGGCACTACTGGGATTTGACTGGGTTGTAGCCAGAGTTCAAACTGGTTAACTGATGCGCTAATGCTTATCGGTGCCAGTTACCAGTTCAATTCCCCCCTGTTCCCGGCAGTGCCCGCTTCCCCTGGCATCTAACGTCAGTCTGCAGCTGCTGGGAGTCCCCATCTGCCGGCAGACCTTGTGGCCACCCCTGGCAGATCCCACGAGAGAGCTCTGCCTCCAGGAGAGACCAGGTCTGCTACCAGCCTTGCCTGTCAGGAGGTTAAAAATACTGTCCCTGATAAAATTGTAACCGGTTACGTGATTAATATTTTTTACTCGTTTTATCTCCCACATCCCCACCTGCATCATTCTTTACGAAGGTGCCTCCACCAATCCGTTCCCCACCGTGAAAGGTATCTGCTACATCCACAGTCTCCTCCTGTCTCTTTTTCTATGCATAATGCCACATGCAGGGCTAAGTCCCTGCTAGACCGAGACAGAGCTCCACAAAACTGGACAGTGCAACTTAAAGGCAGACAAACGGGTTCCCAACATCTCATGGGGTTTGCCCTGGTGCTTATTTCTGTTTCTTCAGGAAAAATTGGAGGTGCATTTGAAGACTCTGAGGGAAGAGAGAGAAAAGCTGCTGAGATGGAAAGAGACAGCAGAAGGGAAAAGCCAGGAATGTCTGGTAGGTGCCTGTGGTTATGGACCATCAGGGACTGGCAGTGGGAGGGGCTGTGTTAAGAGGCAGACTCCTGTGTGGCCTTGGTGAGGTTGGGCTAATTTCTCTCTCTCCTGGATCATGGATTGCTGAGTTAGCTCTGTCAGCTTCCTTGTCAGTGGATGAGTTAATGTCTACACCTGTGACTCCCAGAAATCATCCCTGAGGGAGCTGAATGTCCCCCTGAAGGGCTGTCTGCTGGGTCTGCTCACTTGGTGCATTGCAATGTTTGCTTCTTTTTCCTCCCTGAGTATTTCTGTCAGGCTGGTGCTGAGTCCTGCCTCCTGCTGCTCTGGATCTGAATTCCCAGTGCCCATAAAAAACAGAAAATGCTGCTTATTACAGACATGGGAACATCCCTTTCAGAGGGACGCAAGGGCCAAAGGAGATCCTGGGAGAGATGCTCTGCCTCGTGCCCACAGAGTAGAGTCAAATATCACAACTTTTAAGTTTTTCCAAGAAGTTCTTCTGCTGCGTATTCACCTCCCAATGAAAGGGACCCGGGTTCCATCCATGCCCCAAACAGCCCTCTCCCTGTTTTCATACAGAAACAAACACAAGCTGAGAGGCAGAAGATTGTGGCTGAATTTCAGCAGCTGCAGCAGTTCCTGGCGGATCAAGAGCGACTCCTGCTAGCCCAGTTGGAGAAGTTGGATGAGGAGATTGGGAGGCTCCAGACTGGAGCACTCAGGAAACTCTCTGCACAGATTTCCCATCTTAGTGAGCTTATAGAGGAGCTGGAGGGGAAGTGTCAGAAGCCAGCGAGTGAATTCCTGCAGGTGAGACTGAGGGAGAAACATCCTAGCTTCTCCTGTATCACAAGCGCTGGGGTCCAGCTGTCAGATCTCAGTGTAACACGTGCATTGCTGACATGTGAGTGACTGTTGTGCTTTGCCGAGTTACAGGCACAGAGACATTAGAGATGGCAAAGCTCGATTTGCTAAGGGAATCGATGGCACTGGGGCCAGGCCAGGGCCTCTCCTCCCCATATTTGCAAAATCCCTTCCCTGAGGTCCCCTGTGTGTGTCCAATGGGACTGAGATTTTTTTCTGTCTCTTTTCTCTAGGATGTCAGAAGCACTTTGAGCAGGTATATTGCTCTCGCTCCTCTCATGCTGCACCACACAGAGAAAGAGCTTGGAGTTAATGTTAGCACCAGATGTTGAATACAGATGTCTCACCCTCGCACAGTAGACTCTGGAATTCCCCATTCAGGGCACAGTCTGATGTCAAGTGTTTCCTAGAGCTGTCAGCTCCCTGGGGACTGGCTGCCTCAGGACTCTGGGGCTGGAACATGGGCCTGTCACTGCTGGGCACGTTTAGCCCCAGGGCAGCAGGGATCAAGAGTCTGTCCCACCCGAGGGTTGTTTGGATACCTGTGTGGAAGAAGCTGGGGAGGGGGGAGCTGGTGTCTCAGTCTAGTTCCCAGTGGGCAAATTTCTACAGCCCTTAAGGTGCTGAGGGCCAGGTGGAGGCCAAGGAGTGAGATGGGCATGGAGACTCAATTTTGTCCCCCAGCTGGTCTCTGTGGGCCAGAGGTGAAGAACAGTAATGGGTCCTTTGAGGGGAAGGTTGCATAGCCATGGACTTTTGCCCCTGCTCTCAGGCTGGGGGAATTCGAGGAATTCTAACTCCAGGCCTGTTAGAGCTGAGACTCACTCACCAGAACTTATCAGTAAATGAAATACAATCACATGGAATTGTTTCTGTCCAGGTGTGAGATGGGGCAATTCCAGCCACCAGAGGAGATTTCTCTTGAACTGGAAGAACAAGTCAGGGGTTTCTCCCAGAAAATGATTGCACTGTTGGAGACTCTGAGGGAGTTCAAAGGTATCTAGAAGGGATGGATATGGGGAAAGTGGTTTATGTATCTGAGACACTTGAATCTGGGCTGTACAACCAATCTTCCCCTGCCACAATTCCCACATGGAGAACGACAGCCCCATCATGCTGCTCTCCCTAAAGACACTGAGGGTATGTCTAGAGTGCATCCCTCTGTCAGCAGAGGGATGCAGATTAGGCAGGCTGACATGGCAAATGAAGCGGGGATTTCAATATCCTGTGCATAAGGGATCTGTTGAAAAAGGCTTTTTTCCTCAACAGATCCCCCTCTGCACTGCCTCTTTTTGCTGACCAAGTGCTGAGTCGGCAAAAACGGTGGCAATTTTTATGCAAATTAAGCACGGGATATTTAAATCCCTGCTTCATTTGCAATGTCAACCTGCCTAATCTGCATTCCTCTGCCGACAGAGGGATGCAATCTAGACATACCCTGAGTGAACAGACCCACCTCCTTGCAAATTGAGCCAGGGGTTTGTAAACTGACACTAATGGGAGTGTTCAGAAAGGGATCAAAATGGGTAAAGTTCCTGTGGTGGCAACACCTTCCGCCACCACAGCTCTAGGTTATAACAAGAGGCCGTAAGTGACTGAGACACCAAGTGGGAAGGGACAAGGAGGGAAAAAGTAAATCTCACTTACAGCTTGTTTCTCCTGGAATGGGGGTGAGGCTGCAGGGATGTTGGCTCCATTGCTGAGAGGTTCCTGGATGAGAAAGGAGACAGAAGGTTTCAGACCTTTTCATATTAGACACCTGAGTGTGTCTCTGTCTGGACTCTGATACAATTTAAATGCAGAGTTCAATGTGGGGCTATTATAAATAGGAGAGCCTGGAATCTCACTTCTCTTATCCCTTCCCCCACTAGACACTCTGCCCTCTACACTGGAGCGAGCAAGAGGAAAATTCCTGGGAGCTTTCAGACAGGGTGAGTTTGCAGGTGGGGATTCTTT
Organism: Pelodiscus sinensis; assembly: GCF_049634645.1. Taxonomy (NCBI): domain Eukaryota; kingdom Metazoa; phylum Chordata; order Testudines; family Trionychidae; genus Pelodiscus; species Pelodiscus sinensis. The sequence goes on from NC_134741.1 coordinate 1,559,495, forward strand.
ACATAATGAGAAAATTCCTTGTGAAAACATCTTCATGGGCTTGTCATTAAAGTTACCAACCAAACCCAGCAGCCATGGTACGCACAGCCCTAAATCTCACCCAGTGATCAGTGAGGAACCCCAGGGGCATTACATGGGGACCTATGGACACTTTGAGAAATGCTGGTCTGTGGGGTGTGATGCTAAAGGGGTGAATTTAAAGCGCGCAAGGAATGGCACCTTCAGGCTCAGATTTCACTGCTCAGTCAGTTTCCATACAGGGTTTATTTCAAACAGTAAATAGGCTGAAAGGCTGAGAGCTGACTGACTTCCATTGTATCAGTCTATCCATGGTGAGAAACTGCTGATCCCCAGGGGGTGTTGTGCAGGCCTGGGCAAAATACAGCCCATGGGCCTAATTAAACCCGCCAAGCCATCGGATCTGGCTCACGGACGCTGGGGGAGCCGTGGGCTGGTTCAATCCTTTACATGTCCCAAGAGCAAGCTGCTCAGAAAGCCCAGAGGGGGGGGGAGGGTGGCGTCAGGTGCTGCTTTCACCCCCAGGACAATCTTATTGCCTGACTTCTGGCCAGAAAGGAAGCACTGTGCCCCCTCCAGCTCTTAATTATTCTCACACACACATGGCCCTGCAGCCTGTGTGAGGGATAGGCAGGCTCCCTTATCTGCCCGAGAGAGGTGCTTGGCTGCTCGTCAGGAGTCACTCAGGTAAGTCTCCTGGCCAGAGCTTACCTCTGGCACCCCAATCTCTCCCTTCCCCTCCTAATCTCTGCCCCCCTCTCCCCATATTCAAACTCTCTGTCCTACTACATCTATATATACAAGAATTTTCAGTGGTCAGACACTCATAGCCCCTTATTAGTTCACTAAGTTACTACTTTAATTTAAAGTTACTTTAAATATCTAATGAGTAGTTGGCTAATCCAGGTCATACCTGCTTCCTTCACCCAAACTCCCTCCCAGACCCCTCTCTCCCTCCTACATCACAGTCCCTTACCCCAGACTCCCTTCTGCTCCCAATCTCCATCCCAGAATCTGCATTTCCTCTAGTTAATGACATGGAAGAGTACAACTCCAGGCGCTTTCCAAAATTTTAGGGGGGGAAGCACTCTGTCCGCCACACATCAAAATGTAGTGCTCACCCTTGGTCTAATGGTTATGTCTCAGGAGAACCAATATCTGAAAGCTGAAGCCAGACAATTTCAGACTAGAAAGGAGGCACAAATGTTTGATAGGGAAGAGGATTAGCTGCTGAAACCAATGAGTGAAGAACTAGTGGATTCTCCATCTTTTGATGTCTTCAAATCAACACTGGGCAATTTTCTAGAAAACACACTGTAGGGAAACAGAGCTTTGTGCCTGCGTAACTGGACTAAGTGTAATGGCTTGTGCCACAGAGGAGGTCAGACTGCATGACTAAGGATATCTTCTTATCCCATGAATCCATGTATTTTAAGATATCATCCTGCAAGCACTCAGTACATATGTTTAGTAAGCACCTGAATACTTGTATTCAGGTGCTTACTCTCTGTTGTGGAAAAGATTTATAAAATCTGTCATATGAGAGAGCCATAGTCTGTGTTTCAACTCAATGAATGAAAACTAAGGTTTTTAAATACAGCTGCCTAAATGTAACCTGTCTCCATATTCAGGCAGGTGAATGTTTGGCTTATCGTATGGTTGAATGTGAATGTTGCATGTGTAGTACTGTTGTAACTCAAGCTAGGTACAGAGAGAAAAGAATATGGATTAGGGATCTAACTGGTGTGTGGTGTTTATGGAATATATAGACTCAAACTTTTGCCCACAATGGCAGAGTCTAGTATGTCTGTCACCAGGGACAGAGGCTGGGCAAAATGGGTCTGTAAAATCAAATAAAGCCCCTTCTGAAATTTCTCCAATTGCTCTTCTCCCCCTGCCAGGCTGCAGAACACCCATGTCTGTCTCTAGCTTAGTCCCTGGCTTACAGAGCCAGGAAGAGAAAATGGCTGTGGCAGAGCCGGTGAGCTTCGAGGAGGTGGCTGTTTATTTCACTGAGGAGGAATGGGCTCTGCTGGACCCAGGCCAGAGAACCCTCTACAAGGATGTGATGCAGGAGAATTATGAGGCTGTGAGCTGGCTGGGTAAGGATTCCTGTCCCCTCGGGTATGAGAAGCTGGGTGGGCTCTGGAGCAGCTGGGTTGGGTTTGGTTCAGGGTCCCTCATTGCCCCCACCACTAATGTCGGAAGTATCTGCCCCATTGGTCCTGGCTCCTGTGTGAGAGACTGTCACCTCCGTGCCCTGTCCCAGGGGAAGCAAGATCAAGGACATAAGTGGTGCTGCTCTTCCCACAGCGAAGGTCGCAATGTGCTTCCCCATCATCTTGCGTATGTAATGCCTTGGCCGGAGGTGTCAGTGGAAGGGCCCAGGCAGGAATGGCAGGTATCAGAGTTGTGGGGCTGGGTACAGCTGTTGTTAGGGCCTGCAGGGTCTCCTTGTGCTATTGTGCTGGGTCCCTGGAAGGAAGGCTTGGAATGCCCTGGTTGGCCTTGGAAGCTGAAGCTGTTGTGGGCAGCTGGCAGGGCTCCCCCAGACACAGGCAGTTGGGATCAGAAGTATGGAGCCATAGGCAGGCCTTGAAGCAACCAGCCAAGGGTTCATTTTGCTGCTCACATCACTTCCTCTGCCTCCTTCTGGCCCAAGTAGAGCATCTGAGCCAAAAAGCAGGGTGAGCAAAGCCCCCCAGCCAGGAGCTTTGTGGACAGAGCTCTTGGAGAGTTAGAGCTCTGCTGGATCCTTCCTCTCCAAGCCGTCGTGATCCGCCATGTGGCAGCTGCAGTCTGAGCCCTGAGTGGGGGCCTCAGTGTCAGACCTGCCAGCCCTCCCTAGAGCTCTTGGGTATGTCTTTCGAGGGAGAAATGCAAATGTAGACATATGAAATTGGAAATGAAGCATGGTTTTAAATATCCTACGGTTCGTCTGCATAATCGCGGACTGCTCATCTGCGGGCAGGACAGGCCCTGAGGTCATTGTACCCTAGAGTGTGCAACTGAGTGTTCATCTCACCTGGGATATCAGCTGGGCAATTCCCAAGGCAGGGGTATGCACATTTCCTGCAGGTGAGTGTGTCCTGGGATCTTGTACCAGCTAGACCCCAGTCCCTGAAAGGCGGGGAAGGATCCTCTCAGGGTGGATGACTGCGATCATGGCTCTGGAATCAGTAATGGCACAGAACTTAATGAACAAGATCAACTCTTGTTTAATTGCACACTGAGCAGGATTTCCAGTCTTCACAACTCATGTGATCTTCTGGGTGGACCGAAGGGAAGAGCTGCGGATCCCAGCTCTCCAGGGCAGTGAGGAAGGGGACATCAGCTGTGACACCCGTGCAGGTGAACAATCAGCTAAACTGACTCAAACTAATTTCTGTATCCTCCTAGCAGGTATCACGTGTGCATTTTCATCAGTTCTATCTTGAAACTTCAGTCTGAGGGTGCTGGGTGGAGGAAAGAGTTATGGGGAAGAAGGGTGAACTCAGCTCATGGTTATTCAATCTTTCCAACCGTTCTTTGGACATGTTCCCCCTTTTCTATTTGTTTTAGAGTTTCCTTTCAGCTCAGCACAGGGAATGACTCCTGTCTGGATTCTCTCTGTCCCAGCAGGTGATGGGATGCTGAGTGAGAACCAGGAGAAGAATCTTCAGCAGGAAGGACTTGAGCGAATGGCTGCTTGTGGGATGTTATTGGGTAGAGCTCAAGGGCATGATTCTCAGAGTCTTGAGCAAGGAGAGACCTGTAAGAGTCAGTGCAGCCCACACAGGTTGCAGGGAAACCATCCAGGAGAGGGGCAGGGTAAATCCAGTCACAGAAGCAGAGGTTTAAAAACAAACACAAAAACTGTTCAACAGAAAATCCCCCATCAACAGTCACCCTGCGCTAGCAGTGACACTGCAACTCTTATTACACATGAAAGAGCCCACACAGGGGAGAAACTCTTCAGCTGCTCTGACTGTGGGAAATGCTTCAGTCGGCATTCAAATCTTGTCAGACATAAGAAAATCCACACAGGAGAGAAACCTTTCAGCTGCTCTGACTGTGGGATATGCTTCAGTCAGAGCTCACTTCTTCTTATCCATAGGCGAGTCCACACTGGAGAGAAACCTTTCAGCTGCTCTGGTTGTGGGAAATGCTTCAATCGGAGGTCACACCTTGTTATCCATAAGAGAACTCACACAGGAGAGAAACCCTTTAGCTGCTCTTATTGTGGGAAAAGCTTCACTCAGAGCTCACTTCTTCTTATCCATAGGAGAACCCACACAGGTGAGAAACCCTTTATCTGCTCTGACTGTGGGAAAAGCTTCAGTTGCAGCTCACACCTTAATAGACATTTTAGAAGCCACACAGGGGAGAAACCCTTTGTCTGCTCTGACTGTGGGAAAAGCTTCAGTCGGAGATCAAATCTTCTTACCCATAGGAGAAGTCACAAAGGGGATAAACCCTTTATCTGCTCTGACTGTGGGAAAAGCTTCAGTCGGAGATCAAATCTTCTTACCCATAAGAGAACCCACACAGGGGAAAAACCCTTTATCTGCTCTGACTGTGGGAAAAGCTTCAGTTACAGATCGCACCTTAATAGACATTCGAGAAGCCATAAAGGGGAGAAATCCTTTACCTACTCTCACTGGGAAAAGCTTCAATCGATGCTCGCTTCTTATCCATAGGAGAAACCCTTCAGCTGTTCTGACTGTGGGAAAAGTTTCAGTTGGAGACCACAGCTTTTTAGACATAGAAGAAGCCACAGGGGGAGAAACCCAATACCACAGTTAGGGAAAACTTCTCAGCAAGCAGAATTAGGCCCACCTAGTGCTTTGATCCTGCCCATGAGGCAGTGCTAGGCCCTCCCCCTAACGGGCATGTGCTGTAAAGGAAGGAGCTCAGCCGTGCTCTTTCCTGCTGTTCAGGCACTGGAAAGGAGGCAGCCCTGGGGCTTAGACTCCACCACACAATGTGGGGCCAGCCCCAGAGGCCGACATACCGCTGTCGCTGTACTTCTGGCCTCAAAGGCTGGCTCATGGCCACAGCCATAGAATCTTGTGCTTCTGGGGCCATGTGGCCATGGCAGGGGTGCCTTTGGGGTAGTTTCTGGGCTGCATAGCTGTGGCAGTGGCACCTCTGGTCACAAGCTACATGGCTGCAGCAGTAAAGCCTCTGGCCTCCGGGGCTGGCGCTGGACTTTGTGGCTGCCACAGCAGCAAAGCCTTCCTCCAGGGTGGCTGGGACAGCTTGATGCGAGATATTGTTGCTAGGGGGCATGAAGGCAGGTATTGTTCCCCCTCGTACCCAGAGCCCCTCCCATCCCAATCCCCATTTTCCTCCCCCACCAACACCCAGCACCCCCAGCTTACTCTTGACACCCCATCTTTCCTGGCCACATACTGCCCTTTGTGACAGAGCAGGTTAAAGGACTTGGGGGTAGGGGAGAAATGCTGCTCTAGCAGAGGGAACAGCAGCAATCCTGGCTAATTAGGGGCAGCTGAGAGAGGGTGGATGCAAATCAATTAAGGGCCAGGTGATGTTGATTGAGGCTGCCATGGAGCCACTTTAAGAACCCTCCCTGAGGGAGAGAAGGAGCATGGAGAGGAGGAAAACTATCCAGTGTAAAGAAGACAGAGTGGAGGAGCAGGAGGAACCAGCAGCTCTGCTAAATGCTACGGGGGAAGTGAGGAGTTGAGCAGGGGTGTTGGAGGGCTCCCTTACCCTCCACCATTCGGGGCAAAAAGAAGGCTTTCTGGTCAGTCGTGACTGGCCCAGGGCTTCAGTCCCATACAACATCCTTTATGCTAAGGGCCAGGAAGGCCCAGGGACAAAAACCTCTGCAGGTGAGAGCCCTGCTGTAGCCCTCAAAGTGTGGGATAGTGGACAGAACAGTGGTCAGGGTCTCAGGAAGGTCCCTGCCACACCTTGTTTCCTCCACCTGGCTAGACACCGCACTCCCAGCCAGCTTCTGTACTTTAGCTCCCTCCTAGATCCTGCACCCCATCCCTATCCTCTTGTCAGCCCTGGCGCACACACTGTATCCCTCTTTTTTGTCCCATCTTAGAGCCTGAGGAGGTCCATAAAATCCACTAACTCCAGCCCCCCAGAATAGTGAATCTGGGCTGTGGGAAGCCATGAACCTCACTCCCCCCTCCCTCTTCCCTTCCTTTTACCCCATGAGGCTGGGGCACTAGAGTAAGGTGTCTTTAGTTAAGACTGCATCAGAGAGCGTTGGGAAGTTTTGGAGGGGTGGTTCCCCCCCTCCCTTCTCACTTGTGTGGTGCCCCGTGCTTTTTTTCTCTCCCCCTGAGAATCAGTTACCCCCAACCAAAAAATGATTCTCCACTCCTGCCTTAAATAAAGAAAACATTTAAATCTTTTGTGTTGGACATAATGTTTTACTTTATTTAAAATGAAGTTTGACAAAGTAACACAAGCAAGTCAAAACAGTTAACCTCCATGAATTTATCTAGTTTTTATATAATTACATCTGAGCCATTATGCTAGTGCTGCAGGTGTGCCTTTGAGTGGCACTTTCTGCCAGCCAATCAGCTTTGTGGGGGGGGGGGGGGGGCAACAGGCCTGGGATGTTGTCTTAGGCCAGCAAGAGAGCGGCCAATGCCCTACCCCCCAGGAGCTGGCTGGGGATCATGTGGCGGGAGCTGCTGCCACTTCCCCATCTGAGCAACTCTGCCCCCTGGGGCCTGTCTCCATCGCTCCTGTCACTGCTGGGCAAAGGGAGGCTGAGTCCCAGCAGCTTTCTGCCCCAGCAAGGCTGGCTTTTAGGGAGAGCAAATAGGAAGTGGGAGGGGCCACTGGAGGCTCTTAGTCCCCTGGCTGGCTCTGCCTGTGGAAAGAGGAAACAAAGATTCCTCATCACTGGAGAAAGTGGATACCGCTCCCACTGCCTCACGCATGCTAAACAAGCCCTCTGCCACTTGAGCTAACTCCACTCCAAATAATGAGTGTCCCACAAGCAGGGGATTCTTGTATATTTCAAAAGTGGCATGCCCACGTGTAGCCTAGAGTCAGATGGATTGTCCTGCTGGCCCAGGCCTGCATGCAGAATTCTGCATTCCTGCTGTGAAATGTTTGAAATGTGGACGTGCCTGCTGAGTAGTCAATGGAAATTCCATTGACTACTCAACTAGGACATTAACAAACATTTAACATCCTTATTTAAAACAAACAAAAGGAAGTTTTTCTTCACTCAGCACACAGACAACCTGTGGAACTCCTTGCCAGAGGATGTGAAGATTAGGACTTTAATAGGGTTCAAAAAAGTGCTAGATAGATTCATGGAGGTTAGAATCCTCAATGGCTATTAGCCACGATGGGTAGGAATGGTGTCCCTAGCCTTTGTTTCTCTGGAGGTTGATGACAGGGGAGGACTTATGTGAGGGTTACCTCCCACTGGGGCATCTGGCATTGGCCACAGTCAGCAGACAGGACACTGGGCTGGATGGACCTTTGGTCTGACCCAGTCTGGCCATTCTTATGTTCACAGTGAGGCCTGTGTTTTGGTGAGTGGCCAACCACTCACATTAGGTCAGCAAGAAAGCGGCCAATGCCTCAGCCAAAGGGAGCTGGCTGGAGATCATGTGGAGGGATCCACTGCATCTCACATGCCTAGTGGCACTTTCCCAATGTGGCAACTCTGCCCCTCTGGGGCCTGTCTCCACTGCTCCTGCCAGCGCCAGGCAAAGGGAGGCTGAATCCTAGCAGCTTTCTGCCCCGGCAGGGCTGGCTTTTAGGAAGAGTAAGTAGAAAGGCAGAGGGCCCACTGGAGGCCCTTAGCCCCCAGGCTGTAAAAAAGAGGAGTGGGGCACTGGCAAATGTAGGTATCAATGCCATTGCCTCTTGCAGCGTTCTTGCGCAAAAACTTGCAGAGCGTATACACTGAACACGGGTTCTTGTGCAAGCAAATTTACAGTAAAGCGGCAGACCAGAGGGCTTCTTGCTCAAGAGATATTCCTCTCACCACAAGGAATAAGCCCTCTTGTTCAAGAACTCTTCCACAAGAGGGCAGTGTGGAAGGGCAACAGGGGTTTCTGGCACAAGAAACCTCTATGGCTAAAATGGCCATCAGAGCTTTCTTGTGCAAGAGAGCATCCACACTGCCATGGATGCTCTTGCACAAAAGCACATGATGGTGTGGATGTGCTCTTGCTTGCACAAGAACTCTTGCGCAAAACAGTTCTTGTGCAAAATGCCTGCAGTGTAGATGTAACCTCAGTGTCGGTCTGAGCATCCATCTTGCTTTGGGACGTGTCTCTGAGTCCAGAGCCTGCCGAGGCGGCTCTAGCAGTGAGGCCCCTCCCTGGCAGCACCAAGCAGTGAGAGCTGAGTGAAGGGGGAGGCAGGATCAGGGGGAGAAGGCTCCATGACTGTGTAAGAGGGAGGCTCTGCCCTGCCCAGTGGGGAATTGTTGGCCTCAGGTCACCCCATTGGGGACAATGGAGGGAGGAGAAGAGTTTTCCCTGCTATTGGGGGAAGCAGGCCAGGCCAAGGGCCTTTTAGCCACTGGGTCTGTGCAGGGCGGAGCCTTCTCTTGCCAGTTTCCTGAAAGGCTCTTAGCCTTTTGCTTATTTCTGTCCATAGCAGGCAGCTAAAAAGGGGGAAGTCACCAAATCCAAACCTCCCTGTGGCCACCATGGGGGTTGAACCCATGACCTTGGCATTATTAGCACCATGCGCTAACCAACTGAGCTAGTTGGCCTATGGGAGCCCAGCTCACAAGTGGCCCTTTCAGAAAGGCACCTCAGGCAACAGCAAGGACATCTCTGCAGCTCCCAATGGCTCTTCTGTAACAGGGCCACAGGAAACTCACTGTGATATAGGCTGGCTAGTCCTGCTGGTTTGAGGTTTGTGCAAGATGGCTGGTGGCCGGCATGGCGCACGGAGACCTAGGGCAAAGAGGCAGCTGGAATCTCGTGCTGCCAGCATCTTGCCTCCCAGATTCTTCCCTGTCATTGGCAGCCACAGCCCCTTTACCCCTGGGTCAGCCCAGGAAGGGAGGCAGGAATGGGGCAAAGTAGTGAGTCAGGCAGAGGGAGGCAGGAAAATTCATCATTCCTTGAAGGGCCACTGGCAACAGCTTCTCTCTTGTGCGCTGCTGCTGCTGCGAAAAATGCCCTGAGAGAGAAGTGGCAGCCTCAGAGCTGAGGGCTCAGCTGCCAAAATAGCTCAGTTGGGAGAGTGTTAAACAGAAGAGCTAAAGCCCAGGTGGAGCTGAGGCTGCATCACTGAACAGCTGGAGCCTACAGTGCAGAGATTGCACCTGCCTGGGCATAGCCCCCTTACACTCAGCACAGCAGAGTGTTTCTAGTGACATGTGACAAGGCAGGGGCTGTGCCGGGTCTCTGCCTTCCACAGCCTCTTCCCTGTCAGATCCGCATTCCCCATTGTGCACAATGGGCCACAACCCAGTTTCATTCTGCCAGGTGGGTGATTCTGCCAGGGGAGCCCTTCCTCTTCCTTTTCTCTCTGCACAGGGAGCATTGGAACTTGTGCCCAGACCCACATTCCCCAGGGGCAGGGATCTCCTTCTTGCTGTTCACAGGCAGAGCCAGCCAGCGGGCTAAGCACCTCCAGTGGCCCCTCCCTCTTACTATGGGCCTCTCAATAAGCCAGACCTGGCAGGGCAGGAAGCTGCTGGGCCCCTGCCCTCCTTTGCCTTCAAGTGTCTGTTTCAAAACCAAAGGTGAATCTGGATCATTGTGTCCTTGAGGGACAATCCGGCTGAATCCCTGTGTCCCTGCTGGGCGGAAGGAGGGGTCCTGGGCAGCTCCTGTTGCTTTCAGTTTGGCTTTGGGTTTGTGCATCTGGGTGAGCCACAGATTTGATGCCACATTCACGGGACCGTGAGTTCAAGTGAATTGGAACCTTAAGAAGCCAGCTGGGCTGAGTGGCCCGCTGTGAGCAGAACCTGCTGGGCTGGGCACTACTGCAACGTTCAGGCCAAAGGGGACTGTATTAATGCCACAGTGAGAGTAAAGGCAGGAATAGGCTGATCTCATTCTTGGAGCATCTGGGCACTGAGAACAAGCCCTTTGCCTCAAATCAAAGAACCAAGCACAGTCCTTACAAATCTTGTGGGGAGCCTCTTTCTCCCAAGTGTTCATTTGACATCAGAGTTTAATGTGCCAACTACTCTGTGCTGCTGCACAAGTGACACTACTTCCACCCAGTACCATGCAGTACCTGGAGGATTTGCTGTAGGCAACAAGACAAAGTCCTCAGTTACCTCTACATCATCCTAAAAGGTTCTCTCTGTGGCCCACCAGACTGTTTCCTATTGTCCACAGACAAGAGTAAACCAGATTCCAGCACAATTACATGTCCCACTGGGGGGTTTGATGCTGAACCCCACAGCTCAAATATGAGACCCCCACACTCTACCTGAGCTCTAGGAGCCAGGTTTGCTGGTTGAATTCTGTGTGGCAGATGATTTCAGGCTGAGAAAAAGGGCTCTTGGCATCTCCCTGGTGGTCTAGTGGCTAGGATGTAGCACTCTTGCTGCTGCAGCCTAGGTTCAATTCCTGGTTGGGGAAACAATCTCATCTATTCCTGTGCCAAGTCTTTCCTTACTCCTCCATGGCTGATGTTGTACCACCTATGACACAATAGTGGCTTATGGGGGGGGGGCCTTCTAATCTCAACAAGACAAGTCTTTCCAAAGGGGCAGAGCAGCTCACTTGTGCTGCCCTTCTCCTTTTACATATGGGCAGCCCTGCAGAAGCTTGGTGGCGCACACAGCACTAGCCCAGTGCACAGTCAGGTTATCATAAGATCTATTTGCTGAGTTTTGTTGTTGAAGGAGACAAAACAGAACTGGCTCCAGCCCCCACTCAGTAACCTGGGGAAGTGATGCACCAGGCTTAGGCCCCTCAGAGAGGCAATGATTCCCCACTGGCCAGGGCAGAGCCTCCCTCTGACACAGTCATGGAGCCTTCTCCCCTGGTCCTGCTTCCCTCCCCTTCTCTAAGCTCTCAAGGTATGTCTACATTACACAATTTTGTCCGAAAAACTGCCATTTTTCCTGACAAAACTTGAGGAACGTCCACACTACAACTGTGTTCTTCTGCAAGAAAATTGAAAGAACAGAGGGTTTTTTCTGGCATTGCTAATCCTCATTCTATGAGGAAGAAGCCATTTTCTGAAAGAGCTCTTTTGGAAAAAGGCATGTATAGTTGGGGAAGAAAGTTCTTTCAGAAGAAGAGGAAAGGGGGAAAAGCACAGGTGCTCTCGTGGCCATTCCATCCATAACAATCACAGCTTACATGCAAGAAAGCGTCCATTCGGTCCGGATTCTCTCTTTAGAAAAAGCAGATTGCTTTTTCAATGCACTTTTGCAGTGTGGACGGTCTCTTGCAAAAGAAGTTGGTTTTTTTTAAGGCCTTTCCAAAAAAAGCTTCTTTCAAAAGAAGCTGGCAGTCTAGATGTAGCTTCAGGGTACATCTACAAAGCACACTTATTTCAAAAAACGCTATTTTGAAAAAAAATTATATAGCTTGTTTTGAAACAGCATATCCACACTACAGGGAAGCCTCAAAATTAGTCCAAGGAAGGCTCCCCTAATGTGGACATGCTATCTTGATTTAGGAAGTACTGGGGAGTAATTACTTTCAATGGCCCTGGGCAGGAGCTATTTCAAAATAGCAGCAGTGGAGCAGAAGAGGCGTTATTCCTCGTGCAATTAGGTTTACAGATTTGGAACTAAGCCGTGGGTGGCTTTTGGGTAGAGCAAGTAGGAAGAGGGAGGGGCCACTGGAAGCATTTGGCCCTCTGGGTGGCTGTGCCTGGGAAAAGAAAAATGGGGACTCCTCCATCACAGGAGAACATGGGTATTGATCCTACTGCCTCTCATCTGCTAAGTAAATGCTCAACCACTCAAGCTAACTCTTCCACTCAGTGCTAACTCTTTTGGTGACTTTTACCTTCTCCACAGGGACGTCTGTCTTCTAGGTCAGTTATTCGTGGGAAAGGAGACGGCTCCAATGAGGCTCCTCCTCACACTCATGCTTATGACCCTCATTCTCTCTCTGGCCTCAAGGGCAGATCTCAAGAAGGAGACTCCCTGCAGCAAAGTCATTGGGGTCTCTGAGATGGCCCCTGACCTGCAGCCTGTCCCACCTGGCCATTGTCATGAACTCTCTGCGAGGTCATCGCCTCCCAACCTCCATTAGCCAAAAAGCTGAGATGCTGCAAAAGACCCTTGTGATGTCACTGCTACACCCATCCCTGCCATTCAGGGCTAATGTCTTGCCCCAGGCAGCCCCTTTGCATGACTGAGCTGCTCCCAGGGGTGAAAGTGACACATTTGTAGAGGAACTGTTCTACTGGGCACCACCCCTTGGGCATAGGGAGGCTCAAGGAAGGAAGGGGCGGGAGGGGTTGTGATAGGACAGTATCTGTAAGAAATTACAGAGCAGAGTGGGAGGCTCAGGGAAGGGATTTGGGGTGCATATGGGTGAGGTAGGGCTCAGAGTAGGGTTGAGGATATAGAAGTCAGGATTCAGGTCTTGAGGCTGAGCATTGAGGGGACCAATGGGACTAGAATCCCAGCTCCCTCTGTTCTGGGCTCCCTGAGGCCCATTAAGAAACAAGGGATTTCTCTGCAGTGCACTGAGGAGAGAAACCCCTGAGCCAGTGACATGGACTGATCTGGGTGCAGGCAACCAAGTGGGGGCAGGGCAGAGTGTTCAGTAAATCTACATGTGAATAGATCCATCTAGCAGCCACAAGGGCAGGGGTCTTTAGTCAAGGCAGCAGTGACTCTGAGGAAGGGTTGGGGGCTAATCAGATGAACATGAGTTTCCAAGGCCAGGCAGAAATGGATGAGGGGATGTCACAGGCTCTAGCACATCAAGAGGTAAAGAGAGGCTCCTGCTGCACTTCCAGACATGCCAAAGCTTGGACAGAACCAGGGATTTTCAGCTGTTTAATCTAAGGTACTTGCCACTGAGCTACTGCCAACAGGTCAGGGGAGAAAGGCCAGAACAAGACCTGTTTAGCCACTGGATCTGTGCAGGCTGGAGCTTCCTCCTACCAGATCTCTGGCTTGGCTTCCTGCAAAGCCTCCAACAGATGCCTGACCTGACTTCCCCAGGCTGGCATCCAGAGGCATTCTCAGCTGATGTCACCCCCTCTCTCATGTGGGAGTTGGGCTCATCCCAGGCACAGGTCCAGGAGCTGTGCTTACCTGGGCACCAAGGGGAGCTGCAATAAGTGAAGAGACTGTGTTTCTGCCTGGCTTTGAACCAGGGACCTTTTGTGTATTAGACAAACATGATAACCACTACACCACAGAAGTGCTCCTAGACTTAAACTTGGACAAATATTCTGTTACTAACTCTTGGCCAATACTTAGGGGGAAACGGCCAAGCAAGAGCAGGGAACAAGACACCTGCCTTCCCCCGCTACTTCTGTAGACCTTTGCTCCTAACACTGGGAAGGTGGCAGAGGCTTTGTGACACAGGAGGGGTGACCCACGTCACATCCCCAGCATTTCCCCCCTGCATAGATGGACCTTTGGGGACAGATCCAGACTCCCCGACCTCTCACCCAGCTCCTGTCGCACTCTAGAGCAGAGCAGCCCCCAGGGGCAGGGCTGGGCAAGGGGCAGGAGCAGAGTTTACCTGAGACCTCAGGAACCCAGCATGAGGTACCATCCCAGTCATCTCTCTGACAGGAGCAGAAGGGGAGTATGTCTCAGGGGTTGTGTAGCTTGTTGCCCTCATTAGGGGTGTGGCCAAAACACAGTGCTTTGCTGTGAGCAGGATTTGAACCTGCACAGGGAAACCCTAGTGGATTTCTAATCCAACACCTTAACCACTTGGCCATCACAGCTCTAAGAAACTAAACTTCTGTACATAAATGTGGAGAAAAATTCTGTTACTAATTCCTTGGCCAACTCAGATTGCTGTGGGGTTAAGAAATTCTCTCTCATTAATTCTGTGCCCTCAGGAAGGGACCAAATCGCAGGAGGCCAGGTCCCCACCTGGAGACTCCAACCCAAACCCTGAGACCAAGGGGGTTGGCAATCCAGATGATCAATGTTTGCTGCACTTATCCCTCCCCTCAACCCTGCCCAACCTCAAGGCCAACTCTACAGTCCCAGCAGCTGGGGGAGATGTGCATGTTAGAGCCTCTGCCCACTGCATTGTAGCCTTCTGTGCCCAGGGAGACAGACACCGCCAGGATGGGAAAGCTAGAAGGAAATAGGGAATGGCTGCACTTTAGGAGTCAAAGGTGTTGTCTGGGACCATAGAGTAGAACAGTTTTACAATCCTACCTGAGGAGGGCACCATAGCTTTGTTGGGTAAAGCACCTACCTAATAATGGGGATATCCAGGGTTCAGTTCCCAGTGACTCCTTGCTGTGGCCTTCACTCACATTTTCCTAGGTCCTTCTGGGACACAGAAGAGGCCTAACCTGACCAACCATGGAACTGCTTGCTCCTGAAAAGGCTGATTGGAGAGGAAAGTTGGAAAGAAGGAAACCACAAGCCCCTAAAGGCTTCTCTCCAACAGGTGAGAAGCACCTGATGTCCACATACCCTAACTCTCCATGGCTGCAGGAGCTGTAGAGATTGCACCCTCAGGATCTCTGAGCACTGACACCCTCAGGGAATCACAAGGGCATGTGGTGCTGGCTTCCTGTCCTAGCAATTGCAGTCAGAGCCCTGCCTTGCCTGTGCTAGTCACAGCAGCCTCTGCACCCGCTCCAGGCTTGTGGTTCCCTTCTTTCCAACACTCCTCCTCAGTCAGCCTTTTCCTGAACCAGCAGTTCCATGGTTGGCCAGGGGAGGCCCCTTCTGTGTCCCAGAAGGACATAGGAAAATGTGAGCAGAGTCTATAAGGCAGTACTGGGACTTGAACCAAGGATTTCCTGTTTATGAGACAGGTGCGTTAGCCAGCTAAACCATGGCACCCACCCACAAAGCAAACTTAAAACTGTTCTACTTTATGGTCTCAGACAACACCTTTGATTCCCAAAGTGCAGCCATTCCCCATTTTCCTCCAGCCTTCCAGCCCTGGCAGTGTCTGTCTCCCTGGGCACAGAAAGCTACAGCTCCGTGGGCAGGGGGCTTTGGCTTCCTTGACCATGGGATGCTTTTGCAGGAAGGGCTGCTCAGCAGGGATGGGGTTCACCTGTCGAGGAAGGGAAGAGTATTTGGATTCAGACTGGCTAACCTAGTGAGGAGGCTTTAAACTAGGTTTGATGGGGGCAGGTGACCAAAGCTCACAGGTAAGTGAACAACATGGAAACCTGGGAGATGGGTCAGAAATGGGAGAGAGTGTGGGCTGTAACAGCAGAAATAAAGGAGGGATGCGGACCACTGGGAAGCAAACTCTAATCTGTGTCTTAGGGTACGTCTAGACTACTGGGTTTTGTCGACAGAAGTTCTGTCGACAGATACTGTCGACAAAACTTCTGTCGACATAGAGCGTCTAGGCACATTCAGTTCTGTCGACAAAGCAAGCTGCTTTGTCGACAGAACCCTGTAGTCTAGACGCAACCCTACAGGCAATAACACCTTCTGTCGACAGAACTCTGTCGACAGAAGGTGTTATGCCTCGTAAAATGAGGCATACCAGCGTCGACAAAACTGCTGAGTTCTGTCGACATTATGTCGACAGAACTCAGCGGTAGTGTAGACGCTGGTATAGTTTTGTCGACAAAAGTCCACTTTTGTCGTCAAAACTCAGTAGTCTAGACACACCCTTAGACACTGATATAGAAACACACAGGAATGATGGGTAATAAGTAGGAAGAAGTTGGTATCACAGGTACTTGGTGGGATAATACATGACTGGAATTTTGGCAGAGAAGGGTACAGCTTGCTCAGGAAAGGTAGGCAGGGAAAAAGGGAGGAGGAGTTTCCTTAGATATGAAACATGCAAACACTTGGCCTGAGGTGGAGAGGGACACAGGAGACAGACTTGTCGGGAGTCTCTCGGTGAGGTTAAAGGGGTAAAACCCAAGGGTGATGTCACTCTAGGAATCTATTACAGACACCTCCCAGGCAGAAGAGGTACATGAGGCTTTTAAAACAATTAACAAAATCATCCAAAGCACAGCTGGTTTCACACACACACAGCCTCACCTACAGCTGGGGACAGTTTGTAGTGAGCTGGAAAGAAACAGAAAAGGGGAAACTGGAGCCTGGCACAACCAAGTCTTAGGATTCTTCTGTGTCCAGATGTGCTAAGCAGCTGGCAGCTAAGCTCCCAAGTGCTGGTCTGTTCCTGCCCTCCCCAGGCAGGCAAATCCCCTCCTCTGGGTGTTACAGGCTGGACTTTACTTTTGGAGCTGTTGCATGTGAGGCAAACGTGACACCCGCTGCACTGCAGAAACCAGCCTCCTGCCTTTTGGGAAGAGGCCCCTGAAAACACTTAGCCCTCTGGCTGGCTCTGCCTGTAAAACAACAAAACAAACAACTCCTTTCCACTGGAGGATGTGGGTATTGATCCCACTGCTTCCAGCAGGTAAAGCAAGTATTCTACTAGTTGAGCTAATTCCCCTGCCTGTGATTTGCTCTCTTGCCCCACCCACCTTGTTCCAGAGCCAACAACGTCCCTTCTGATAAACCCTCATATAAAAGTCAGCAAATATCCAGAGAAGTTGCGGTTCCGTTTACAAGACTCTGCACAGCTCAGTTCCAATCAGCCGGTCTTCCCTAGAGCCTGGAACATCGACCGCGGCAGCGTCGCTCTTACGCCTAGTGTAGACACGGCCTTAGAGTGTCACAAACCAGCCCCAGACACATTCCTGGCTAGGACCAGTCACAGTCTGGGCTCAGTGAGGGTCCATCCTACCTGAGATGTGTGTGACACAAAAGCCTCCTGTTCCCTGCCCAGTACCCAACACTGGCTGCAGACACAGTGATATTTGGTGCATTAGCTGCTGTCCCTGCTGGCAGGGAGCTGTCCTGCACCTGCAGTTCATCCACCTCCCGGAAAGGCAGCAGCTCTGTGAGGGGGAGAAAAGCGGTGGTGGGGGCAGAGTTCAAGCTGGGGCATGTCCCTGCTTGTATAAATCGATCACTGCTGGGCCAGTGCGCTGGCATCCCTCATGTCTGGAGCATCCCACCAGGGAAAAACAAAAACTGTATCAAGAGATAAGGAGTCAGTGTCCCTCCTAGCAGGAGCTATAGGGCTTGGGGTCCCTCCTCACCAGGAACTATGGGGCCAGGGGAACCTTCACCCCCCAGCAGGAGTTGGCAGGTGCCATGGCGGCTCACACAAAAACAGGTGCATATGCCCTCAATATTGGTGCCCAGGACAAAACTTGCTCTGCTCCTGGAACAGGAACAGTGACTAGCAGTGAGACCCTTCCCTGGAAGCACCGTGTCAGATGGTTTCTTCTCAGCCTGCTACCTCCTGGATGCTGGGAGCAGCTGCCTGGTCTGAGGGCCTGAAGTTCCCTGGAGAGAGGGGCTGGGGCTGGTGACTGCAGGAAAACCCTTCTGCTGTGTCTGCGGCTGAGCTGCACAAAGGAAGATACAAGATCCCTGGTGGAGTCTTTGCCGGATGAACGTGCCTGAGGAAAGAAGCTGGAAGCACAACAGACACACAAAAGGGGCACGAGGGACAGTTTGAGTCACACACACGGCAGGGGGCACAGCACATCCAGGGACCTTATCCACTCACAGAGCCTCACAGCTTCTCCACGCTCCCAAACCCCACCATTAAATTGTCCCATGGGCCTCGCCCGCACCATGTTCAGGGCCTGGGGATTTTCCATCAGTTTGCCAGACCAAATAACTAGCCCCCCACTCATCTGGAGTCTCTGCCTCTCATGGGCCTTCTCACCCTCAGGCTCCGCTTGGTCTCCAGACAGACGCTGCTTTGTACAGCCACCTCCCTCTGTCTGTCACTCCTGGGCCTTCTAGAGCAAAATATACCCCTTCTTTCTGACACCTGGGCTTTTAGATCTGCATCTTACAGCAGCATTTGCTAGTGAGAAGTCTGAACAGCTTCCTTAGTGAGGGAGACAGCCACTGCAGAGCAGCCTTGCCAACTGTCTCAGAGAGCAAAGGAAGGTAAGTTCTTTGTCAGTGAAGGGACACTGACAGCCCAGGTGGGATCTGAACCCAAAATCCCTGGTTTAGGAGGCTAGTGCCTTGTCCATTAGGCCACTGGATCACACAGAAAACCCTCCCAGGTACAGAAATTCACCCTTCTAAATGTCCCTTCTTCAACTTTTAACTCCTGATTAAGCCCCTTTGAAGAAGCCAGATGCACAGGATGGGCTGATCACACCCCTCTGAAAATCAGCTTTCGATAGGTATTTGTAGCTGGCTCCAGGTCATGGGCCTTGAAATCTCGTCTCCCTCCCAAAACCAGGGAAGTGTCTCCCACCGCTGCAGCCTCCTGAGGCTCTATGGCCGTGTCTGTACAGCAGGGACACCAACACTCACAGGTGCCACAGGAGGGCCCATGGCCTAGCAATGTGGCAGCCTGAGCAGCCTCTGATGTTCCCTGCTTGAGCCCCAGAACCAGCCCTGAGTGAGTGGGGGCAGAGGGAGCAGCTCACACGTGCCAAGGGGCTGGCCAGGGGCAGATGAGCCTGCAAGGCAGCAAGGCAGCAGTGACATCACAAGGAAGTTTTGCAGGACCTCAGCTTATTGGTTGGGAGGCAGTAACCTCGCAGAAGGATCATGGTAACCTCCAAGTGTGATAGGCTGCAGGGCTGGGGCAATCTCAGAGACCTCCATGGCCTGGCTATCTGGACTCTCCTTTGTGAGGTTTCCCCTTGAGGGCAGACAGGTTTAAGGGTCACATCTGGGAGTGTCTCTGTCTCTGTGAAGATTTCCCCTTTCCTCAGGCTGCAGTGGGAGGGGTCTGGGGTAGGTAGGTTTACAGGAGGGGCTGGCACTGAACTTCTGGGAGAAGCAAGAGAGAGGGTTGCAAACACCCAATGAGAATGGGATTTGAACCCATGCCTGCAGAGCATAATAGACTAACAGTCCATCACCTTAACCACTCAGCTACTTCATCTGTGCTGTAGAGAGTTGTTTCAAACCACCTGAAGTCAGCACTTCAGGGAACCTTTGTGCCACTCACTGGCAGGCCACGGACAACAGGGTGGGAAGGTTTTGGCTTTTCACAATTGTAACCCTTCTGCTGGGTAGGCCTGGCAGTAACCAGGGCTGGGTTCAATATCTTGGGGTCCATCTCACATAGAACCGGCTCGAGCCCCCACCCAGTAATCTGGGAAATTTATGCACCCCATGGCGCCTCTGAGAGGCAATGCTTCCCCACTCGCAAGCACTGAATCTGAGTGTAGGAAAGAAACATTTAATGAAACAGAGAGAGAAGTCATACGGCATTAACTTGGGGAAAACACCACAAACAGAGTTCATAACCCAAACATGAGCCAAGCCCCCCACCCCAGCCAAGAATCGCCAGAAGTCCAAAAAGTCCGACACCCCAAAAGTCTCTGTTCCTGGTCCGTGCCACCCAGAGTCCCAAGGTTCACCCACAGGGTTTCACCTCCCAGCCTGGGTAGAAATGGCGGTGGGGGGGGGCTAGATAGGGGGCACCGTAGGATGCTAGGAATTATTAGGAAAGGGATAGAAAATAAGACCCAGAACATCTTACTGCCCCTGTATAAAACTATGGTACGCCCACATCTTGAATACTGTGTACAGATGTGGTCTCCTCACCTCAAAAAAGATATTTTGGCCTTGGAAAGGGTTCAGAAAAGGGCAACTAAAATGATTAGGGGTTTGGAACGGGTCCCATATGAGGAGAGGCTAAAGAGACTGGGACTTTTCAGTTTAGAAAAGAGGAGACTGAGGGGGGATATGATAGAGGTCTATAAAATCATGAGTGGTGTGGAGAGGGCTGATAAAGAAAAGTTATTTATTAGTTCCCATAATAGAAGAACTAGAGGACACCAAATGAAATTAATGGGTAGCAGGTTTAAAACTAATAAAAGGAAGTTCTTCTTCACACAGCGTGTTGTCAACCTGTGGAACTCCTTGCCAGAGGAGGCTGTGAAGGCTAGGACTATAATAGAGTTTAAAGAGAAGCTGGATAAATTCATGGAGGTTAGGTCCATAAAAGACTATTAGCCAGGGGATAAAATGGTGTCCTTGGCCTCTGTTTGTCAGAGGCTGGAGAGGGATGGCAGGAGACAAATCGCTTGATCATTGTGTTTGGTCAACCCTCTCTGGGGTACCTGGTGCTGGCCACTGTCGGTAGACAGGATACTGGGCTAGATGGACCTTTGGTCTGACCCAGTATGGCCGTTCTTATGCTCTTATGTTCTTACCTTATACGAAACTCCACCACGCTCCACCAGCTGTCTCCTTCCACGCCTCTGGACGCTCCGCTGGGCACCTGCTGCTGCTCCTCACCTGCCACCGTGCCATGCCACACTGCTGGTTGTCACTCCTCACCTGCCGCCGCTCCACACCATGCCGCTGATGGCCGCTCCTCGCCTGCTGCCACGCCATGGATGACTGCATCTCACCTGTCACCACTTCACTGGCTGCAATAGGTCTGGCACTCAGCCCAACCAGTGGCTTCAGCTCTTTAGCCACCAGCTGGACTGGCAAATGAATCCAGCTTTCACGGAGCTAGCAAAAGAAAAGACTCCTCAGGGAGTCTGCTTTAGATCGGTCCTTAAAACAAAGAGGGAAAGGTACAGGCCCAGTCTTATAGCTCACACCTGCCAGGTGTGAAGCAGGCTGACTCACACCCTTTAATCCTTTCCCCCAGCTCTGTTCACTCAACTCTGGAAGGGGGGAGGCTTGTTCTTCCGAGACCTCTTGCCATGATGGTGGTGTCTCTCCTGCAAGCATTGGTGGCATGTTTTACAGTTCCCACATTTAGGGGTAGCTTGATTAGTTACCCCCACAACAGTCCCAAATTATATACAATACTCCACATTCTATTCAAACACTGACCCTCCATCAGCACTGGCTGAATGGGATTTACATAGCCACACCTCGGATTCCCTCCTGAGCAGTATTTACATGTCAACAGTTAAAAGTTAATTATCTTGCAGAGCTAAACAACTGGGCTGTGTCTACACTGGGCCACTTATTCCGGAAAATCAGCCGCTTTTCCGGAATAAGCTGCAAGCTGTCTACACTGGCCCTTGAATTTCCGGAAAAGCAATGGTGCTCTACTGTACAAAATCAGCCGCTATTCCGGAAAAACTATTCTGCTCCGCTCGGGCATAAGTCCTTATTCCGGAACACTGTTCCGGAAAAGGGCCAGTGTAGACAGCCCAGTAGTCTTTTCCGGAAAAAAGCCCCGATCGCGAAAATGACGCTCGGGGCTCTTTTCCGGAAAAGCGCGTCTACATTGGCCACGGACGCTTTTCTGGAAAAAGGGCTTTTCCGGAAAAGCAGCCTGCCAATGTAGACGCTCCTTTTTCGGAAAAACTGAAAACGGAATAGTATTCCGTTTTAAGCATTTCCGGAAATTCATGCCAGTGTAGACACAGCCCTGTAGTGGGCACACCCACCCCTCCTTTTAGCTGGCTGACAGCAAGCAGCAGTTCAGCCCCTGCTTACACAATGTTCCCTGGGCTATTGTACAAAGCTCAGTGCTAGTAAAAAAACCCAGACACCCCCTGGCTACATCTACCCTGCAGACTTCTTGCTCAAGAATGGTTTTGTGCAAGAGTTCTTGTGCAAAAGGTCTTTCACAACAGTATGTCCACACTTCCATGTACTTTTCCACAAAAGGGATGAGAAATGCAGGTCCCACGTTCAGGGAGCTGGGTCATGTTCTCCTGCCTGACAGTCTCAGTCCTGGCTGAAGCCTGGCTACAGAGAGAAGAGGCCAATGCAAACAGCCCCATGGCTGCTAGGGAGTCAGTACATGGGTGAGTGGAGCAGGGAGCTGGGGGCAAAGTTGGGCTCTAACTCACTAGGGGTCGTCCCATAGCTCAAAGTAAGCAATGCAATTGTGTAGCTCAGTGGTCCCCAACCTTTTGAGGTTGTCGGGTGCCAGGGGGCGTGGCCGTTCGCCTGCCGGGTGCCAGGGGGCGGGGACACTTGCGCGCCCGGGGGTGGCCCCCCCCATAGCCACATGCCCGGAGGCGGCCCCCCCATAGCCACTTGCCCGGGGCCAGGGCCCCCCCATAGCCACGCGCCTGGAGGGCCGGGGCCCTCCCATAGCCATGCGCCCGGGGCCGGTGCCCCCCCCCCCGCAAGCACCCCGCAAGCGCTGCGCGCCCGGGGCCGAGGCCGGCGCTTCCCCCTCCCCCCCGCAAGCGCCGCGCCATGTGCCCGGGGCCAGGCCAGCCTCGAGCACCTGGCGGGCGCATGCAAGTGCCCCCGCAGGCGCCATGGCGCCCGCAGGCACCGTGTTGGGGACCACGGGTGTAGCTTATTCCGTGTCTATGTTGAAATAGCTTATTTTGTAATTTGGTGCTGGCTACACAGCACTTATTTCAAAATAAATTGCAATTCTGAAACATCCCTCAGTCCTTGTACCATGAGGTTTACAGGGATGTCGGAATAGTGAGCCCGTTATGGTTTGAAATAAGGGGCTAGCTCTTAAAATGCGTCTGTGTGATATGAGCACCACGTTCTAAACCTCCAAGCTAGCCGGCCCACGGGTGTCAGTCTCACAAGTGGCCCTTTCAGAAAGGAGCCTTGGGCAGCCTCAGGGATGTTGTGGGCTCTGGAACAAGGTGGGTTCAAACAAACTGCAGCTCAGTTCTCAGCCCTTATTTTCACTGGTGGGGGCTCAGTGGCCCCCTCCCTCTTCCTACCAGCTCTCCCAAAAGAGACAGACCTGGCTCCCCTTCCTTTTCCCCCAGCAATTGTCATGCTGAAAAGCAGAGAGTGGAGGTATCAAGAGCAGTGCTCTATCAGGCTCTGTGGTGCACTGGAAAGCATGTTGGACTTCTAAACTGCAGTGGCTAATGTGAGCTCAGCCGAATGTTCAAAGACTGAGGGTTCAAGTCACTTGAGCTGCTTTCTCATTTCCAGGGCACAGCTTTTACAGAACAGGCAATCCTTAGTCTGATACTGGGGTGGGCTTGAGTCCAGACAGTTCCCAGCAGACCCCAGTGAGGGTGGAGGGAAGGGCTGGGGGTTGTTCTGAAAGGCTGCAGGTGCTGTTAGATGGTTTTGTCCCTCCCTGTCTTCTACTAGTGCTGAGCAACACTCAGGCTATGTCTATACTACACTGTTCTTCTGGAAAAAGTTATGCAATTTTTGAAACCCAATTTGTGTAGCTTTCTCTTCTGCTTTTTTTGGAAGAGGCTTTTCTGGTCTTTGTACACTGGGCCAAATGTCGGGCACAACCCCTTTTTAAGAACAGCCCTTCTTCCTCATAAAATGTGGTTCACAGGGATGCCGAAAAAGCACATCTGCTCTTCCAAAAAAAGCTTTCGGCAGAGCAGATGTGTTCTCTGGACTAAAGTGTCACTCTAGTGCAGACAGAGCCCAGATGTAGCATCTTATTTCAAGTTTAGGGTGCAGCGTAGACAGAGAGGTGACATATGATATGCAATTTGAGCTACGGAAGTTGTCATTTTGAGCTTATTTCAAAAACACTTTGGTATCTTTGCAGCACCAAATATTAAAATAACCTGCTATTCCGAAATGTCCCTTCCTCCTCATGGAATGAGGTTTTCAGGGACGTTGGACTACTTAGTCCATTGTATTTCAAAATAAGGGGGCACTGTTAACATACAGGATGGCTAGTACAGGTGTCTCCGTACCCCGAAATAGCACTGCAGCGTCAAAGTCGCCTTACAGGCCCACAGCAGGGAGCATGTTTGATGCTAAATTTTCATCCTTTTGCTCTTGGGATGCTCTGTTGCTGTCTGCAGCCACGCATAGGCCTGACTCTGCATTGCCAAGGCCCGGCTGCCAGACAAGAGAGAGGGCTGCAGAAGGCACAAATTCCTCTCTGGGGAGCCTGCAGGAAAGGAAGATGGAGTGTGAGGGGTTTGTGCAGCACCCAGCTCAGCCACCCCACTGAGATCTGAACTCAAATTGCACTAGTCAGAGTCCCGAGTGCTGCCCCTTACACCATGGGACCTATGCCAGTCACTGTTGCCTTAGCTGGGTGAAGCTGGAGTCCTGGCCCAGGCCCACTGGGACCAGCTTTGCTTGTTTTCCTTCCACCTAGAGCCCACTTCTTCTCCTGGGCTGCAAGGAGCATTCCTGGGAAGCCCTGAGACAGACACAGGACTCTGCTTCCCCACAGCCAGCCCCACCCCACAGCTTTTGGCAGAACAAGGTGGGGCTCTGTTCACCCTGCTGAGGTGCTGAGGTTCTGTCCTGCCCCTTCAGTTTCGCTTCCCTGCTCTGCCCCATTCCTGCCTCGCGACCTCCTTGGGCAAGTCACACAAGGGAGGCAGCAGGCAGAGGTGGCCCAATACACCAGCTTCCCAGGGCAGGGGAGGCCAAGCCACAAGCCTCCAGCAACTGCCTGGCCTCATTCATCTCGCTTCCCCAGGCTGGCACCAAGGGGCATTATCAGCTGATGTCACCCCCCTCTGTCACATGGGAGTTGGGCTCATCCCAGGCACAGGCTGGTCAGCAGCAGCTGCACTTACCTGGGCACCCAGGGGAGCAGCAATAAGAGAAGACCCCATGTTTTTGCCTGGCTTTGAACCAGGGATCTGCTGTATGTTAAGCAAATGCGATAACCACTACATCACAGAAACACATATGGGCAGTGAAACTTGGCTGACTATTCTGTTACTTGCTCTTTCTAACACCCTGCTCTGCAGGGGAGGGGAATGCACTTTGTGAACACTGCACCTCTTGTTCTCATGGAAGTGATTAACCCGAGCTACCAGCTCCTCATTTCCTCACCAGCCCCTTGATATTTGTAGCTCTAAGCTAGAGCTGCTGTGGCAGGAGGTGAAGCTACAGAAGCTGACAGGGGACAATCAGCAGGTGGAGGGTTATTTTTTCTCTTCCCTGGGCTGATGTGGCTAGAACTGAGAAGAAAATCCTCTTCCCTTCTCCTCAGAAGATGGAAATTGCAGTTTGTTCTCTCTTTGGCTCTACTAAAGCTGGACCCCAGGCCTAGACTTTTTCTTTCTAAAACCCTGGTGAAAAGTGCGATCTAGTAGACTGAGAATGCGAGTTAAAGAAGGATATCAGCCAGCATAGTGCTTGAACCCCTGACCCTGACATTAAGAGGCTCATCTTTTACCAACTGAGCTAGCCAGGTTGTACACAATAGGCTTCCTAATATCCCATCACAGGGTATCAGGAGCCAAGTGTTCTCAACTGCCTGATTCAAGGATCTTTCTTGCTCCCAGTGGGGTGTTCTGGTCTTTGTGGGGAGGTTTGAGCTCAAATCCCACTTGCAACACACCCACTTCTTTCCCTACAAGGAACGGCCCCATTTCCATCTCTCCAGTGACAGGAGAAGGGGCAGGGTTCAGGATTTCATTTAGCACAGCAGCAAAGGGAGGTGGAGGAAATTCTTTGCAAATTCTCCTTTGCAAGCTTTGTTCTCATGACACCGAGTGTGACAGGAGGGGTGTGAGCTGGGGAGCCTGCCCGCCCCCACGGACGGGGCATTTGGGTGCACCCTGGGGCAGCAAGAATTCAGGCCTTCAGGCCAGTGCTTTGGGGACAATGTGTGAGCCCTTCCATAAGTATTTTCTGCTCCCACTGGGGAAGGTAGCTGGGCAGGACTGGTCTGTAGCCCACATCCCTTTCAGCCCCAGGTGCAGGAGGTAACAGAGAAGGGAGGAAAGTCCATGGCCAAAGCCTCCTCCCAGCAGTATGGCCCTGTGCAGAATCTGTGCATGATGAAGCCTCCTCCCAGCAGGGCTCTGGCCTGTTCTCTGCAAAGTGCTGAACACTTATTTTTTTGCAGGAAAGAGTGGGATCCATGCCCCCTGCTCCTCACTGACAGGAGTGTCATCTTTCCTCCTTTTCACAGAGGGTGGCTGTGTCTACACTGGGCCACTTATTCTGGAAAATCAGCCGCTTTTCCGGAATAAGCTGCGAGCTGTCTACACTGGCCCTTGAATTTCCGGAAAAGCAACGATACTCTACTGTACAAAATCAGCCACTATTCTGGAAAAACTATTCTGCTCCCGCTCGGGCATAAGTCTTTATTCCGGAACACTGTTCCGGAAAAGGGCCAGTGTAGACAGCCCAGTAGTCTTTTCTGGAAAAAAGCCCTGATCGCGAAAATGGCGATCGGGGCTCTTTTCCGGAAAAGCGCGTCTACATTGGCCACAGACGCTTTTCCGGAAAAAGGGCTTTTCCGGAAAAGCAGCCTGCCAATGTAGACGCTCCTTTTCCGGAAAAACTGAAAACGGAATAGTATTCCGTTTTAAGCATTTCCAGAAATTCATGCCAGTGTAGACACAGCTGGTATGTCTACACTGCACTCCTCTTTCGAGGGAGGAATGACTAAGACTCACTAAATCAAACCCAGAGGACACCCCCACCGGTTTCCAGCACTTCTTTTCTTTGCTCCCTTTGGCTTCTCACTGTGGGGACATGGCCAAGCTCGACTGAAGGAACCGACTCCAGCTACGTACTGAGGGATGGTGAGAAGAGCAGACACATTGGCCAGGCACCACTGGGGGCTGCATCCCTCACCTCCCCCAACCTGGCAGGTGTCTGGGACAGCTTAGTCATGGGGCCACTCTCTGGGACTTTTCTCCCAGCTGCTTCACGTGTTGCCATTGCCCATCCAGAGGGAGGGAGGAGGAGAGTCACTCTCCATGGCTGCAGGAGCTGCAGAGGTTGCAGCCTCAGGATCTCTGGACACTGACACCACCAGGGAATCACAAGGGTGTGTGGTGCTGGCTCTCCTGTCCCAGCAATTGCAGTCAGAGCCCTGCCTTGCCTGTGCCAGTCACAGCAGCCTCTGCACTGACTCCAGGCTTGTGGTTCCCTTCTTTCCAACACTCCTCCTCAGTCAGCCTTTTCCAGCACCAGCAGTTCCAAGGGTGGCCAGGGGAGGCCTCTAAGAGCTTTTAAATTGTTTCTTATGGTCCCCCTCAAGGCATTTTTCTCCTCAGCACAGAAGAGAGAAGCTGTTGCCAGTGGCCCTGCAAGGCAAGATGAGCTTTGCCTGCCCCCCTCAGCCTGACTCACATCTTGGCTCCATTCCCACCTCCCTTCCTGGGCTGATCCTGAATGTGCCACGGGAGGGGGGTTTGGCCGCCTTCCTTCTGGGGGAGGGGGGAGAATCGTGGGAGGGCGCAGGCACAGGGGACTCTCTGCGCCCACTCCCCTCCTGTTCCCTCTCCCCACTCCCCTCTTGTTCCCTCTCCCCAGTCGCAGAAACCTTTTCCCACTGGCCCCCTGTTCCCTCTCCCCAGTTCTCTCACGCCTCTCCCCTGTTCCTTCTCCCCAGCCACAGAAACCTGTCCCTACTGGCCCTCTGTTCCTTCTCCCCTCCCGGCAAGGAAGATAAAGTTTTAAAAACATATAGGTGAGGTGTACAATAAAGTCCCTCTTAACCAGCTTGATATGTATAATATATGACACAATGTACTGAAACTTTTGTGTGTGGTGTGTTTTTTTTTTTCCTCAACAAAAAATCCTGGGCACCGGGGCCCCATGAAAACTATTCGAATTGGGCCCCGCACTTCCTAAAGCCAGCCCTGAGCAGGTGGCTGGGCTGGGATGGGCACTGGAACTTAAAACCTGGCTGGAGCTTGCTGCTTTCCCTGATGCCCCCATGTGTGCCAGGCTTTGACTCCTGCCCCCTTGGTGCTAATAGGTGCCCCCCTTTAAGCACTCTTTTAAATTGTTCTTGTCCCTTTCAGGGTGTTTTTCTCCTCAGCAGCGCACAAGAGAGAAGCTGTTGCCAGTGGCCCTGCAAGGCAAAATGAGCTTTGCCTGCCCCCCTCAGCCTAACTTGCTACTTGGCCCCATTCCTGCCTCTCTTCCTGGGCTGATCCAGTGGCCGAAAGGGGCTGTGAGTGCTGCTGACAGAGAAGAAGCTGGGAGGCAAGGTGCTGGCAGCAAGAGATTCCAGCTGCCTCTTTGCCTGGGTCTCCGTGCGCCATGCCGGCCGCCACCCACCTTGACCAAACCTCAAACTAGCTGGACTAGCCAGCCCATGTCACAGTGAGTCACTAGTGGCCCTGTCAGAGATGAGCCATTGGCAGCTGCAGAGACATCCCTCCAGATGCCTGAGGTGTCTTTCTGAATGCTAAGCTACTGTAGGATGGCTAGCTCAGTGGGTTAGCACGTGGTGCTAATAACACCAGGGCATAGGTTCAAGCCCTATGTTGGTCACTGTAGCCAGCTAAAAATCCTCTTGCTTTCCTCTGAAATCCTTGGGAGGGAGAATCTGTGGGAACAGAACTCTGTCTTCAGGGCCTCCAGAGGTGCTGGAATAACTATGGCCCTGGATGGTAACCAGATAACAGTGGCAGTTGGGCCAGCAGATGATGGGGGGGGGGCTTGGGCTGCCCTTGGTTGATACCAGTAATTGATATGCCTACATGCTGTCCCAGAAGAGGCATCTGCTGCCCCATCAGAAAAGAATGTCTGGTTCTAATGATTTAGTTACCTCCACTTCACAGGTGCAAATTAAGCTTGGGCAACTCCCTGTGGGAAAGGGTGTCACAAAGATGTTCCAACTTAATTGGCATTTTATGACAAGAGAAGCATCTATGTGACCAACAGGGGTATAAAGTGGGGTCCTATGCCCCACTCTAATTGGAGATCCAACCACATGCCTGCTGGCCAGGCAGTCCTGGACCCCTGAGACTTTTGGGACACCTTCATCTCGTACGGACTGCTTCCCATTGGGATTAAGAGAAACACTGGCTTTGCCAGAGTAAGGATCACAGAGGTGAGAATATACCTGCTAAGTGTCTGTTTTACGGGTATTCAGTAAGAGCTCAGAGAACCAAAAGGGTTTCATGGTACCTTTAAGTGACTTTTATTGTAGTTCTGTCTTGTCTTTGTAGTGACTGTGTTATCTGTAACACAGCAATAACATTTAACAGCTAAGCTTGCCTTGTAATAATAAAGCAGTAACTGTTTAAATCTTAACCTGACTCCTCCTGTTGCTGTAACAGAACCAAACACAATCAAACACATCTGCAGTGCCTCTTGGCCCTAGCGCTAGGCCCTGGGCTCCCAGCGCAGCAGCTGGTTTAAGGCCGGAGAGTGTTTCCGCCCCGCTCAGGGGTCCCGTAGGAAGCTCTCACCTGGGAGACCGTCACCGCCCCATAGGGAGCAGCTCTCGGGCACAGACACGTGGGGCGCTGCTGCGTGTAGGGCGGTGCCGCCACTGGCCGCTGTTTCCTATAGGAGCGCACCCTAGCGAGCGTACCCGTGAGAAAGTACGACCCGCAGCGCATTGCCCAGGCCCGGCTCCCAGAGGCAGCAGCAACATCTGTCCTGGGGAGCCCCTCCCCGCGGGGCTGGGGGCGTGGCCCGGCATCTCTCGATCTGAGGTAAGCCCTGGCACTGGATAACCATCAGAGTCATTGACCCGTTGCGCATGCGTGGTCTGACCGCGCCCGCCCCATTCCAAACTCCACGGCCGAGTTTTCAGTGCGTTCCCGACCGTGCTCAGGCCCCGCTCACTCCGCAGCGGTCTTCTGCAGCGTCTCGCGCCGCGCGCCCTAAGCCGTTCTGAGGGGCCGTTGGCGCCGTTACTCGCTGCGGGGTTGGCGCGGTTGGGGGAGGGACTGTGACCTACCGTCCTGTGCTGCTGGTGGGTCCGGCTTTCGGTATCGGGGCGGGCTCTGGGCGGCTCCGGCTGGGCAATGGCCTCCCCTCGGGCTGGCTCGCTCCCGCCCCGCCTCTGTGGTCGCGTGTTGCTCCCTCTCTCGGGCTGTTGGCGCTTCCTGACGCTCACGCTGGGCTGGGCGGGCTCTGAGCGCTGGGTGCGGTCCGGGGCTGTGAGGGGGCTACAGAGAGTGGGTGGGTGGACGGGGGAGTTAAACACAGGGTGAGGAGGGGCCCTGGCCCGAAGGGCGCAGAGACGGGGGGGAGGGTCTGGCTGGGGCAGGTTGCTGAGGGGCTATGGGGAGGCCCTGGCGAGGGCAATGGGTGAGCAAAGCTTTGGTTTTTAATTCTGATTTTTTTTGTATCCTCAGTGCTGGTACCTCACACACCCACCTCTCCGGACCTGCCCCTCCATTGCTGAGCTCAGGGAAGTGACATTGCTCCTGTCCCCCAGCCAAGAGGCAGCCATGGCTGCAGAGAGCCCTGTGGAAAGTCTCTGGGAGGAAGCGACACATCCCGTCTGTCTGGAGGATTTCACAGCCCCCGTCACTCTGGAGTGTGAACACAATTTCTGCCAGGCCCCCTTCAGCCCTCAGGGCAGAGTCACTGAGCAGCAGGGACCCCTCCAGTCCAATCAGCAGCTGGTAAACATGGTGGAACTAGCCAAGCAGATGAGTTTCCAGTCAGCAAAGAGAGCAAGATGGGATGGGGTGTATGGGGAGCACCAGGAGGCTCTGAAGCTGTTCTGTAAAGAGAATCAAACTCCTACCTGTGTGGTGTGTGACAAATCCCAAGCTCACATGGTGGTGCCTTTACAGGAAGCGGCCCAGGAGTGCAAGGTACAGAGTTGCTGTCCTTTGTGATGGGGAATAACACTGGGTTTTAATTACAGGCTACTTTGACTGACTGTTACTGGGCACAGGTGTGAAACAGCTCTGTAAAGCCTTTGTGGTACAAGAGATGTTGTAAAAAGAAAATCCTCTGACTTTGTGGCAACTTAAGTCAAGTTTTTATTGATACCTGATGTGGGAAATGTTTTTCTGAGGCTCTGAATCCTGAAACCCAGCCCTCACTGGTGACAGGAGGTTGTGTTTGCACAAGGGAAGGTGTTAACAATGAGAGAGGTTTAGATCACAGGAGCTGCAGGCCACTCTGTCAGTGAGCTGCCTTACGACTGAAGAAGAGGTTATAAGCTGTTACTGATTAGATGAACAGGAATAATAATCCGTCATTTGCCTTATGGACCTGCAGTGGCATTTGAGCTCTGTACAACACCCAGCAAGGGACAGTCCCTGCCCCTGATCAGGTCACAGTCTAGTTACACAAACTGTGGGAAGGGAAGGTGGGGCAGCAAGTTGCTCATAGTCACCAAGCGTCTCAGTGACAGAGTTTAGCCTCGAAGCCAGGTCCAACTGTTAGACTACACTGCTCCCTGTCCCTCAGCATCACTGAACAGTAATGAAGTGTGGCCCTTAGGAAGGAAAAAATGCCTTAATAAAGCCCTTGGCCCAGCAGGGAAAAGAGGTTTCTCTCAGGGATGCTGAAATTCTGGGATGCCCAATGAGGGGTTAAACTCAGATGCAGCAGCTGGCACTAGATGACGTTGCTGGGCTGGATGCTATGTGGGGCCCCAAGCGCCTTCAGTCCACCCATAGCAGGGTTTCAGGAAGTGCAGGACCATGCCAGACACAACTAGGATTCAACTGGATTGTAGCAAGAGTTCAAACTGGTTAACTGATGAGCTAATATTTGTCGGTGCCAGTTACTGGTTAATCTCCCCACTGCCCCAGCAGTGCCCGCTTGCCTCTGACAGCTAATGCCAGTCTGCAGCTGCTGGGAATTCCCACCGGCCAGGAGTTCTTCTGGCCACCTGCGGTAGACCTTGCGAGAGATCCCTGGCCCCAGGAGATCCTGTTTCTGCTACCAGCCGTGCCTGTCAGCAGATAAAAAAACTCCTGTCACTGATAAAATTGTAATGGGTTACATGATGAGTAGTGTTAACCACTTGCATCATTCTTTACGAAGGTGCTACCACCAATCTTTCCCCCACCGTCACAGGTGTCCTGCTGCATCCTCAGTCTCCTCCTGTGTCTTTTTCTATGGACAAAACCATGTCCAGGGTTGAGTCCCTGCTGGACAGGGGCGGAGCTCCAAAAAACTGGGACTTAAAGGCAGACAAATGGGCTCCCAGCATCTGATGTGGTTTGCCCTCATGCTTATATCTATTTCTTCAGGAAAAATTGGAGGCCCATTTGAAGACTCTGAGGGAAGAGAGAGAAAGGGTGCTGGGAAGGAAAACTGTAGCGGAAGAGAAACACCAGGAGTATCTGGTAGGTGCCTGTGGCTATGGACCAGCAGGGACTGGCAGTGGGAGGTCTTTGTTAGGAGGCAGACTCCTGTGTGGCCTTGGTGAGGTTGGGCTAGTTTGTGTTTCTCCTGGATCATGGATTGCAGGGTGAGATCCATGTCAGTGCTTGAGTTAATGTCCAGATTTTGTGGCTTTCCCAGACATCCTCCCCAAGTGAGGTGAATGTCCCTCTGAAGAGCTGTCTGCTCACTTGCTGTATTAATGTGTTTCCTTCTTTTTCCTTCCTGGGTATCTCTGTCAGGCTGGTGCTGAGTCCTGCCTCCTGCTGCTCAGGGTCTGAATTCCCAGAGCCCATGAATAACAAAAGATGCTGCCCATGACAGACATGGGAACATCCCTTTCAGAGGGACATGGGGCCCAAAGGAGATGCTGGGAGAGACGCCTCTGCCTAGTAACCACAAAGTAGAGTCAAATGTCACAAATTTTAGGGTTTTCCAAGAAATTCTCCCTGCTGCACACTCAGCTCCCCATGAAAGGGCCCTGGACTCCATCCATGCCCCTGACCAGCCCTTTCCCTGTTTCCGTACAGAAATGGACCCAAGTGGAGAGGCAGATGATTGTGGCTGAGTTTCAGAAGCTGAGGCAGTTCCTGGAGGAAAAAGAGCGACTCCTGCTGGCTCAGCTGGAGAAGCTGGATGAGGAGATTGGGAGGCTCCAGATTGACACTGTCAGGAAACTCTCCATGCAGATTTCCCATCTCAGTGAGTGGATCAGTGAGCTGGAGGGGACGTGTCAGAAGCCAGCAAGTGAATTCCTGCAGGTGAGACTGAGAGAGAAATGTCCCAGCTCTCCACACAGGGAAGGGAGGCTCCTGAATCACAAGTGCTGGGATCCAGCTGTCAGTTCTTGGTGTAACTCCATGTGCATTGCTGCCGTGTGAGTAACTGCTGTGCTTTGTAAAGTTATAGGCACAGAGCTATATAAGAGATGGCAAATCTCGCAGGGAATCCATGTTCCTGGGGCCAGGGCAGGCCTCTCTTCCCATGTTTGCAAAATCCCTTCCCTGAGGTCTCTGTGTGTGTCCAATGGGACTGAGAGTCTTTTCTGTATCTTTTTTTCTAGGACGTCAGAAGCACCCTGAGTAGGTATGTGGCTCTCACTCCCCTCACACTGCACAGCGCAGGGAAAGAGCTTGGAGCTGATGTTAGCACCACGGGTATGTCTAGACTACATGGCTCCATCGACGGAGCCATGTAAACTAGTTTACCAGGCAGAGGCAAAGAAGCAGGGATTATTTAAATCCCCAGTGTGGCAGTCTAGACGCGGATCAGTCGGCTGGGGAAGCCTTTGCCTTAATGAATTCTAGACATACCCCACATCTCCCCAGGGCTCTACAGCCAGATGTCAGATACGAATATCTCTGACTCATTTAATTCTGAGAGTTTCATTCTTGCGCAGCAGACTCTGCAATTCCCCATTCAGGGCACAGTCTGACCTCATGTGTTTCCTGGAGCTGTCACCTCCCTGGGGACTGGCTGCCTTAGGACTATGGGGTGGAACATGGTCCTGTCACTTCTGGGCACATTCAGCCCACGGCAGTAGGATTCAAGAGTCTGTCCCACCTGAGGGTTGTTTGGAGACCTGTGTGGAAGGAGCTGGGGAGCAGGGAGCTGGTGTCTTTGTCTAGTCCCTAATGGACAGATTCATTCAGCCCTTCACCTGGGAACTTCTTGTCCCTCAGTGCCTGGAGGTCAAGGAGTGAGTTGGCTATGAAGAGTCATTTCCTCTTTTGTTCCCCAGCCAGTCTCCCCAGGCCAGAAGTGAAGAACAGCAATGGGACCTTTCAGGGGAAAGTTGCATGGCCATGGGATGTGTTACCCCTGCTCTCAGGCTGAGAGAGAATCAGAGGAATTCTAAGCCTAGGCCTGTTAGAGCTGAGACTTACTAGCCAGAACTTATCAGCAGTAAATGAAATACAATCACATGGAATTGTTTCTGTCCAGGTGTGAGACGGGGCAATTCCAGCTGCCAGAGGAGATTTCCCCTGAACTGGAAGAACAAGTCAGAGATTTCTCCCAGAAAACAATTGCACTGTCGGAGACTCTGAGAGAGTTCAAAGGTATCTTGAAGGGATGAAGGAGGGGAAAGTGGTTCAAGTATCTGAGACTATTGAATCTGGCCTCTGAAGCCAACCTTCCCCTGCCTCAATTCTCACATGGAGAATGACGGCCCCATCACTCTGCTTTCCTTAGAGACACTATGTGAATAGACCCAACTGCTTGCAGATAGAGCCAGAGGTTTGCAAACTCTGAACCTCCCATTCAGAAATCAAAATGGCTTAAGTTACTGTGATGGCCACGTGTCCCACCACCGAAGCTCCAGGTTATGATAAGAGGCAGTAAGTGAATGAGAAACCAAGTGGGAGGGGGTGATGAGGGAAGAGTAAATTTCGTTTACAGCTTGTCTCTCCTGGGACAGGGGTGAGGTTGCGGGGATGTTGGATCCATTGCTGGGAGGTGCCTGAGTGAGAGAAGAAATCAAAGTTTCAGACTCTTTCATACTAAATACCTGAGTGTGTCTCTGTCTGGTCTCTGATACAATTGAAACACAGAGTTCAGAGTGGGGACATTGTTATAAGTAGGAGATCCTGGGATCTCACCTCTTTTATTCTTTCCCTCACCAGGCACTCTGCCTTCTGCACTGGAGAGAGCAAAAAGAAAATCTCTGGGAGCTTTCAGACAGGGTGAGTTTGCAAGTGGAGATTCTTTAAATGATTAGAAAATTCCAGTGATAACATCTTTATGGGATTGCCTTTAAAGTTACCAGCCAAACCCAGTAATCACGGCGAGCACAGCCCTAAATCTCACCCACTGATCAGTGAGGAGACCCAGGGGCACTGCATGGGGACCTGGGAACAGCTCTAAGAAACACTGGTCTATGGGTTTGTGATGCTAAAGGGGTGAAGCTAAAGCACACAGTGGACGGCACCTTCAAGCTCAGATTTCACTGCTCAGTCAGTTTCAATATGGGGTTGGTTTCAAACAATAAATAGGCTGAAAGGCTGGGAGCTGACTGGCTTCCACTATATCAGTTTGTTCAAGGCAAGAAACTGCTGGATCCCCAAGGGCTATTATGTCTAGTGCAAGCCTGGGCAAAATACAGCCCATGAGTCAGAACCACCCCACCAAGCCATCGGATCCAGCCCACAGATGCCACTCCCCATCTGCAAGTCACTCAGAAAGCAACTGTGAGCCTGGAGAGGAGTGGGGAAGGCTTCAGGCGCTGCTTCCATCCCCAGGACAATCTAATTGGCCAGTTTCTGGCCAGAAACAAAGCACTGCGCCCCCTCCGCTCTGCGTCATGATTATTCACACACCCACATGGCCCTGCAGCCTGTGAGAGGGTCAGGCAGGCTCCCTGCCTTCCTGAGATGCTTGGCCTCTGCCCAGGAGTCACTCAGATAAGTCTCCTGTCCAGAGCTTGCCTCTGGCACCCCAAGATGTCTCTTCCCCTCCTAATCTCTGTTCCCCACTCCTGCACTGCACTTTGCATACCCAAAATCTGTCGTCCTGCTACAAGAGCTCTCAGTGGTCAGAAACCCACAACCCCTTATTTGTCCTTTCAGCCACTTATCTACATTGAAGTTACTTTAAATATCTAATGAGTAATTAGTAATCCTGAGTCCTAGATCATAGCCTGCCTCCTTCACCCAAGCTCCCTCCTAGACCCCTCTATTTGTCTTGCATCCTAAACCCTTACCCCAAACTTCCTTCTTCTCCCAACGTCCATCCCAGACCCTGCATTTCCTGCATTAATGTCATGGAAGAGTGCAGCTCTCAGCCACTTGCAATTTGGCCCCCCCATCAAAATGAAGTGTGCATGCCATCAACTGGATAAGGCTCAGTGAGAGCCAATAAGTGAAAGCTGAAGCTGGAGTATTTCAGGCTAGAAAAGAGGCACAAATGTTTGATCGGGAAGAGGATTAAGTGCTGAAACAAGTGAGCAAACAACTGGTGGATTCTCCATCTCTTGATGTCTTCAAATCACTGGGGGACTTTCTAGAAAATACACTGTAGAGAAACAGAGCTTTGTGCCTGGGTAACTGGACTAAGTGTAATGGCTTGTGCCACAGAGAGGGTCAGACTGCTTGACTGAGGATATCTTCTGATCCCATGAATTTAAAGATCTCATCTTGCAAACAGTCAGCGCACGTGTTTAATAATAAGCATCTGAATGGTGGTGTTATCTTCATTGTCTCTCTGTTGTGGAACGGGTTTATATCGTCTCTGTCAGATGAGAGAGCAAAGTTTGTGCTGCAAATTTGTGAATGAAGACTAAGGGTTTTAAATAGAGCAGTCTACATTTAACCTATGTCCATGGTCAGTCAGATGAATATGTGGCTTATCAGAAACACTGATTGCTGAGAACTAAGTCCCATGGTTGCAGATGCATTAATGTTGTAACTCATGCCAGATACAGAGAGAAATGAATATGGATTTGGGATCTAACTCCTGTTTATGGAATATCTAGATTAAAACTTTTGCCCACAGAGTCTAGCTTGTGTGTCACCAGGGACAGAGTCTGGGGAGAATGGGTGTGTGGAAAGTATTAAAGCCCCTTCTGAAATGTCTCCAATTCCCCTTCTTCTCCTGCCAGACTGCAGGACACACATGTCTGTCTCCAGCTCAGCCCCTGTCTTGCAGAGCCAGGGACACAAAATGGCTGTGATGGAGCCGGTGAGCTTCGAGGAGGTGGCTGTGTATTTCTCTGAGGAGGAATGGGCTCTGCTGGGCCCTCGCCAGAGAGCCCTCTACAGGGATGTGATGCAGGAGAATAATGAGGCTGTGAACTGGCTGAGTAAGGATTTCTGTCCCTTTGGGTAACAGAAGCTGGGGTGGCTTTGGAGCAGCTGGGATGGGTTTGGTTCAGAGTCATTCATTGCATCTGCCCCCAATGTCAGGATTATCTCCCATAATAATCCTAGCTCTTGTGTGAAAGACTGTCCCCGCTGTGCCCCCTCTCAGGGAAAGCAGGTTCAGGTGACCATAAGCCTGGGCTATTGTGAACGTGCTGTCCTGGGCATCTTTCCTCAGTCACACCCAAATTCCCATTCCCATCTAGATTGTGGTGCAGTGCCCAGGAAAGCTGAGGCACACACATGGGGTTACTACAGGACAGTAGAAATCAAATAACAAAGTGAATAGAGTGATTACATTCCTGACTTTGTCACATCCCCCACCCTGTTCTGCCCTTCTGCTCTCAAGATGTCTTAGTTACCCCAGTCCCAAGTAGGATCAGATTGTGCTCAGGGAATATTTGTTGTGACACACACTCTGCCCAGATTGCATGTGCCTTCACCTTGCCTGATTTTTACCCTGTGCAGGATTCTCCATTCTCAAACCTGACTTGGTTGCCCAGCTGGAACGAGGGGAAGAGCCGTGGGTCTCAGATTTCCAGTCCTCGAAAGAAATGGAAATCCTGAGAGTCACCCGCACAGGTGAGGAATCAGGGAAACTGACACAGAAACCATTCGGAAAATGCAGAAAAAAGCTGGGACTCCCAAAAATGAGCAGTGAGCAAGAGCCCTCAATTTTACCCCATATCTCCCTGGTAGGGCTGCAGGTATCATCCTAACAAAGACCTGTCACAACTCCCTAGTCATTCTGTTAGCTATCAGGAGTTTCCTCCCTATGTTTCCTTCCCTGGAAATGTTTGGATGGGATGTGGAGGCAGAATCCAATGTCGCGGTCTCTCAAACTATTATTGTGTTGTGCTTTCTGTCTTTGCCATTCCCCTGTGCGTTCTTACTTCCCAGCACAGACAGTAACTCCTGCCTGCATTCTCTCTCCCAGCAGGTGATAGGACAGAGAGGGAGAAAAAGGAGGAAAATCAACCGCATGAAGGTTCTGGCACCGTAGAATCACAGGACTTTTCCCAATATGTAGAACAATGGGAAGCCTGGGGAAATCAACAGAGGGCAGAGAGGCATCTGAAAAACAATTCAAGTAGGAAAGTGGAGAAATCCAGTGAATGTGGGAGAGGATCTAGTGATCCCAAGGAAACACCAGCCCAGCAGGCAAATCACAATGGAAAGAAACCCTGTGAATGCTCAGACTATGGGAAAAGATTGAATGAGGAGTCAGGCCTTATTCTGCCCCAGAGAGGGCACACAGGAGAGAGAGACTGCAAGTGCTTGAAGTGTGGAAAAAGTTTGATTGAACTGTCATCCCATATTGAACATGAGATTGTCTGCAAGGGAGAGAAATCCCATAAATGCTTTGAGTGTGGGAAAAGCTTCTCTTCGAGATCACACCTTAGTAGACATCAGCAAACCCACACTGGAGAGAGGCCATATAGATGCTTGGAATGCGGGAAAAGCTTCAGTCAGAGTTCATACCTTTTTATACATGAGAGAATCCATACAGGGGAGAGACCATATAAATGTCATGAGTGTGGGAAAAGTTTCACTTGGCATTCAGAGCTCATTAGACACGAGAGAACCCACACGGGAGAGAAACCATACAAGTGCTCTGACTGTGAGGAAAGCTTCAGTCAGAGCTCAAACCTTACTGTCCATCAGAGACTGCACACAGGCGAGAGACCACATAAATGCCATGAATGTGGGAAAGGTTTCACCAAGCGATCAGTCCTTACTGTCCATGAGAGAACCCACACGAAAGAAAAACCATATAAATGCCATGAATGTGGGAAAGGTTTCACTATACAATCAGCCCTTACTGTCCATGAGAGAACCCACACAGGAGAGAAACCATATAAATGCTATGCATGTGGGAAATGTTTCACTAGTCAAACAGTCCTCATGAGACATGAGAGAACCCACACAGGAGAGAGGCCGTATAAATGCTGTAAATGTGGGAAAGATTTCACTTGGCAATCTGCCCTCATTGGACATGAGAGAACACATGGGAAAGAGAAGCCATATAAGTGCTTGGATTGTGGGGCAAGCTTCAGTCAGACTTCACACCTTATTATCCATCAGAAACTGCACATAAGAGAGCCTGTATAAATGCAATGTGTGTGGGGAAAGCTTTCGGCTCACCTTATACCTGACTAGACATCAGAGCATCCACACAGGTTTTGCATCAGCAAATTCCTCAGGGAAGAACCCTCTGGCCCGTATGCAGGGAGGGAGAGAAGGCTGCAAAAGAACCCCCCTACAGTCCCGCAAATAAGTATACTGCAGCCAGTCAAGGGAAAGCAGGGGAGGTGCACTGCCTGAGCCTTCCTCCCCCATGTTCTGGTGGACTGGGGGAAGGCTGAAGCTGATTTCCCCATTTACTTGGAGGACCATGGAGGGAGGAGGATCTCCAGTTTGCTGCTATACCACTCCTGCACCACATACCTATCCCAAATCCCCTCATATACAACCGACTCCTGAATCCCCTCATCGCCAGCGCCCATCATCAAATTGGCAGAAAACACCCTGAATACATGCATGAAACTGGATTTGACTAGTTATGA
Source organism: Pelodiscus sinensis (assembly GCF_049634645.1). Classification (NCBI taxonomy): domain Eukaryota; kingdom Metazoa; phylum Chordata; order Testudines; family Trionychidae; genus Pelodiscus; species Pelodiscus sinensis. Next base: position 1,598,965 of record NC_134741.1, read on the forward strand.
TGTAAACTTCAAAGAAATGTGTGAAAAGATGCAGAAATCCCATTAAATAGTCTGTGAGTGTGTTTCATTTATGCTATTAATAATCTCCATGTCAATTATCAATCATATTTAGTTATATACTTTCAGTCATGCAAACAGGCATTTTTATATGGCTCTTTGAGAATCACTTGTTCTGAGTTTTGATGTAGTTCAGCTCTTTGGGGTTTGAAAAGATTGCTGACCTGCACTCTAACAAAAGTATTTTACACACCAGGCCTTACACAGGAATAATTCTGAGTGTGAGTGTGAGAGAGAAATGTGAGGTGCAAACATTTGACTGCATCCCCTTTCCTCCATGGTAAAAAGTTATTCCTCTCCCCATGAGGAATAAACCCTCTTGTGCAAGAACTTGTCCACAAGGAGGCAGTATGGACAGGCAACAGGGGTTCCTTGCTCAAGAAAGCCCTCTGGCTAAAATGACCATCAGAGCTTTCTTGTGCAAGAGAGCATCCACACTACCATTGGCGTTCTTGCAGAAAAGCACTTCTCTTGTGCAAAAACACATGGAAGTGTAGACGCACTGTTGCACAATACCTTTTCCACAAGAACTCTTGTACAAACAGTTCTTGCACAGGAAGCTTGCAGGGTAGATGTAGACAGGGAGCTACGTCTAGACTGGCATGATTTTCTGGAAATGCTTTTAACAGAAAACTTTTCCATTAAAAGCATTTTCGGAACAGAGCGTCTAGATTTGCACGGACGCTTTTCTGCAAAAGCACTTCTGTGCCAATTTTGCGGAAAAGCGTCCGTGTTTTTCTGCAAAAAAGCCCCAATCGCCATTTTCGTGATCGGGGCTTTTTTGCAGAAAACAAATCTGGGCTGTTTACACTGGCCCTTTTGCTCAAAAGTTTTGCGCAAAAGGACTTTTGCCCAAACGGGAGCAGCATAGTATTTCCGCAAGAACACTGACAATCTTACATGAGATCGTCAGTGCTTTTGCAGAAATTCAAGCGGCCAGTGTAGACAGCTGGCAAGTTTTTCCAGAAAAGTGGCTGATTTTCCAGAAAAACTGGCCAGTCTAGACAGCTGGGGTGTTTGCGTTTGTTACCAGCACTGAGCTTTGTACAACAGCCCAGGGAACATTATGAAAAGGCAAAACCTTCTTTCCCTGGGTGTCCCTGGCCAGCCAGCGAGTGGCACAAAGGTTCCCTGAAGTGCTGACTTTGTGTCGTTGAAGCAGGTTTCACATAGCTGCAGTGAGGTGGCTGAGAGGTTAAAGCAATAGACTGCTGATCTATTGCACTCATGGGTTCAAATCCCATACTTGTTGTGCATCTGCAGTCCTTCCTCTTGCTTCTACCAGAAGTTCAGTGTCAGCCCCTCCTGTAACACTGCCTGCCCCAGCCCCCTGCAGTCTGGGGAAAGGGGAAATCTCAACAGAGACGTTCCCAGATGTAACAAAAGACAGGCCTATGCAGAACTTTAAAGACTAACAAGATGGTTTATTAGGTGATGAGCTTCTTAAAGTGCTACATAGTCCTGTCTTTTGTTTCAGCAAGACCAGACTAACATGGCTACATCTCTAGTACTACTCCCTTTCTGCCCTCAAGAGGAAACTTCACAAAGGAGATTCCAGGCAGCCAGACCATGGTGGTCTCTGAGTTTGCCCCACCCCTGCAGCCTATCCCATCTGGCTGTTGCCATGGACCCTCTGTGAAGTCACTGCCTCCCAACCAATGAGCTGAGGTGCTGCAAAAGGACCTAGTGATGTCACTGCTGCCTGGCTGGGCCCATGTCCTGCCCCTGGACAGCTCCGTGGCATGTTTGAGCTGCTCTCAGGGCCGACTTATCCAGTAGGCATAGTGCCTAGGGCCCATGATACTTTTCGGGGCCCACAAAAATGTTTTATTTTCTTTTAAAATTAGAAGAAAAAAAATGAACTTTTAGGGTTAAAGAAAATGTTTTAATTTTTTTCTCAAATCAGAAAAAAATGAAACTTTTAGGGCCCACAAAAATCTATTAAATTTTGCCTAAAACAGAAAAAAAAAATGTTGGAGTACTTAAAGTTATATCAGAAATAATTTTTAATATTTTTTTTATGTAGGAAGGGGCCCATGAAAGCAAAAGTGCCTAGAACCCATGAAAGTCATAATGTGGCCCTGGCTGCTCTCCTTGTGCCCCCCCACTCAGTCAGGTCTAGTTCTGGGGTTCACTCGGGGAACATCAGAGGCTGCTCAGGGCACCACATGCCCCCAAGGTCGCTTTTTAAATGTCAGGGCAAGCCAGGATCTATCCCATCCCTTTTCCCCAAAACCCCACCCCGTTGTTGAGCCCCTGCTCTCTCCAAACCATTCCATGGATTATCCATTGCTAATAGACACTCTCCACTAATGACATAATTATACCCCAGCCATTTTGCTAGGGCTGCAGCTGGGGAGAACAGTTTAATTTAAATAATTAAACAGATTAAGTGTTTGATCATGTTAGTTGATCAAACTTCATTTTAAGTAAAAGAAAACATTTCGGCTAGCACAAAAGGTTTCGATGTTGCTTTATTTATGGCAGGGCTGGGGAACATTCTTTGGATCAGGGGCCACTGATTCACAGAAAAATCAGGGGCCACAAAAGTGAGAAACAAAAACACTCTTCCAAAGGCCCCCAGCCTTTTCTGATGTTGGCCCTAATTAAGACACCTCCCGCCTCTGGCGTTCCAGCCCCCATGGTGTGAGGGGAAGGCACAGGAAGGACTGAGGTTCAGATTTACTTTTCTGGGCCTCCAGAGCTAGTGGATTTTGTGGACTTGCTTAGGCTCTGGGGTGGGGACAACTCTGAGGGGTTAGTGTGCAGGACAGGGCTGCCAGCAAGTGGGATGCAGGACGAGGTTAGGAGGGCAGGATCTGGAAGGGAGTTTGGCAGCAGGAGAGGGTGTGGGATGGGGGTATGAGAAGAAGTTTGGGTGCTGGAGGGGGTTGGGGCAGTAACTTAGAAGGCTGAGCCTGGAGACCCAGCACAAGCTCCCAGCTGCATGGGAGCATGGGGTAGAGCTGGGAAATTGACTTGTTTGCCACTTGTGGGTTATCGACCCCTCATCTAAGCTGTTTGTTAGTAACTGGCGGGTGCCAAAGGACACACGTCCGAACAGGTGCATACGAGCTCATTATTGCTGCACAAGACAAAATTCACTCACTTTGTAGATGGAAGCTCCTAGGCTATGTCTACACTGGTAGGATCTTGAGCCAGAGCTATGCAAATGAGGCTAAACGTGGCATATTGCTGAGCCTCGTTTGCATATCTAATGAGCCACCATTTTTGCAGAAGAGGCTCTTGTGCAAGAAGGAGCTGTCTACACTGCCCCTTCTTGCGCAAGAAAAACCCTCTTGCGCAATGCCATTGTTCCTGAAAATAATCAGTGTAACAGCATTGCGCAAGAGCTTCTTCCACAAAAATGGCAGCTCATTGGATGTGCAAATGAGGCTCGGCAATATGCCACGTTTAGCCTTCTTTGTATAGCTCTGGCGCAAGATCGTGCCAGTGTAGACATAGCCCTAGAGGGAACAGTAATTGGGAGTGTCTCAGGGGTTGTGTAGCTTGGTGCCCTGGTTAGGGGTGTGGCCAAAACACAAGTCTCACTGTGAGCAGGATTTAAACCTACTCAGGGAAACCCTATTGGATTTCTAATTAACCATTCGGCCATCAGCCAAGAGCACAGTAACACCTCAGGGCCAGGGAAACTGGTAAATAATCCCAGTGTCCAGGCCTGATGTCACCTGCCACATAGAATTCACACAGCAAACCTGGCTCCTAGAGTATAGGGGGAGCTTGGGAAGGTCGTTGCTAGGCAGTGGGGTGAAGCATCAAACTAGAGCCTTCTGTGGGGCCTGTGAGTGTTGCTGTTCCTGCTGTATAGACTCAGCCATAGAGCCAGGGAGAGATTCACTGAACAGGCCAAGGTCACTCAATGAGTTAGAGCCAAGATCTGCCCCCTGCTCCACCCACCAACGTGCTGACTCCCTTGCTGCCATGCAGCTGTTTGCATTGGCCTCTTCTCTCTGGAACCAGGTTTAAGCCATGGCAGGGGGCTGGGTATGGGGGGGTCTGAGTGTGGGAGGGGCTGGGTGTGTTCCTTAGGCTCAGCTTTTCCCTTTTTTCTACCCTAGCATGTGCCCTGCTGTAAAGCAGAGAAAGGAGATGTGGGAGAGTTGTAAACTACAGGGCTTCTAAGTTGTGGTTCTAAGTATGAGTCAGAGCAGGCATTCAAAGATGGTGGGTTCGAATCACACCAGAGTCACTTTAGCTACTCTCTGATTTCCAGGGCAGCTTTTACAGAACAGGCTGGACCTGCACCTGTTGCATGATGGGAGAGATAGGGAGCTTGTGATCCCAGGACCTCTGTGTGCGACTTCCCGGGGGGTGGGGGGGTCACTACACACAGAAGAGAGCCCCTGGGTACCACACACTGACGACCGAGTCCTACTCCAGGTTCATCCCAGTGCTCTGGCTGTGAGAGACGTGCCTGTAACTCCCTGCTGGGAGCGTGGGCCCTGCCCTGCCTGATGTGAGAGAGGACAAACACAGGGCCAGTTGACAGTGGGGCCGTCCAGCCCTTCAGCCGGATTCAGACCAGGCCGGCGGGAGCCTCTCGCGCTGGCCAAGGGGGATTCTGCACTTGCTGCCTTGGGAGCCAGGGTCACATTGCAGAGCTCCCCCAGGGCTATCCCACAGTGCTGCCAGGCCAGCTCCAGCTGCTCTCCTGCTCCTTCAGCAGCATGGCTGCATTTTATCCTTCCCCTTCAGTAACAACCAGCCATTCCCCACCCAGCCTCAGCCACTGTGGGACCCGCTGGGCTGCAGCTGTGGGAGACAAGCCCCTGATATTGGGAGGGAGACGAGATGTCAAAGTGTTGAGTTTCGCCCATGACTCGGAGCCAGCTGCAGATACCTACTGAGAGATCATTTTCAGAGGTGTGTCATCAGCCCTTCTTGTACATCTGGCTTCTTGAAAGGGGTTCAGTCAGGCATCTAAAATCTGAGGAAAGGACATTTAGAAGGGTGAATCTCTGTCTCCGGAGGGCTGTTTTCTATTTGCTGCAGTGGCCTAATGGACAAGACACTGGCCTCCTAAGCCAGGGATTGTGGGTTCAAATCCCACCTGGGGTGACCGTTTCCTAATTTTCAGTAAGAGTCTTCCTTTTTTCAGCGAAACAATTGGCAAGGATGCTCCACAGTCGCAATTTCCCTTAGTACAGCAGCTGTCCAGACCCCCCTCAGGAGCAAATGCAGACCCTGGTGTTAGGTGCTGGGATTTGCTAAAAAATGGTGTTGGGGGGATTTGCTAAAAGCTCAGGTGTCCGAAGTGAGAAGAAAGGGGAAAACATTGATCCAGCAGGCCCAGGAGTCAGACAGAGCTGGGTCTGTCTGGAGACAAAGGGGAGTGTTAGGGTGAGAACCCAGAGGAGGGAGGGGCTAGTTATTTGGTCTGGCAAATGGACAGAATATCCCCAGGCCCTCAGTGTGGAGAAGCTGTGGAGCTCTGTGAGTGGATGACGTCCCTGGCTGTGCTTTGTGACCTGCCATGTGTGAGATTCAAAGGCTATGTCAACACTGGTGGATTCTTGCACAAGAACCCCTTTGCAGAAGAATTCTTGTACAAAAAATCGTTCACACTGCCAAGTGCTTTGGTGCAAGAGCATCCATGGCAGCGTAGATGCTCTCTTGCACAAGAAAGCTCTGATGGCCATTTTAACCATAGGGGCTTCTTGCACAAAAAATTCATGTTGCCTGTCTACACTGCCCTCTTGTGGAAGAGCTCTTGTACAAGAGGGCTTATCCTCGTGGGGAGAGGATTAACTCTTCCAGAAGAAGCCCTGTTTTACAATGCTGTGCTGTAAATTTCCTTGCGCAAGAACGCACATGCAGTGTATACAGCCAGCACCTTTTTGCACAAGAACATCCATTCTTGTGCAAGAAGCTGCCAGTGTAAACATAGCCAAACTGTCCTTTTTGCCCCTTTTATGTGTCTATTGCACTTCAAGCTTTTTTCTCAGGCACATTAATCAGACAAAGACCCCACCAGGGATCTTGTGTCTTCCTTTGTGCAGCTCAGACACAGACACAGCAGAAGGGTTTTCCTGCAGCCACTGGCCCCAACCCCTCTCTCCAGGGAACTGCTGCCCCTCCGACCAGGCAGCTTCTCCCAGCATTCAGGAGGCACCATGCCAAGAAGCCACTGTCTCACTGACACGGTGCTGCCAGGGAGGGGCCTCACTGCTAGTCCCTGTTCCCATTCCATGAGCGGAGCAAGTTTTGTCCTGGGCAACAATACTGAAGTTGTGTGCACCTGTTTGTGTGTGAGCCCCTATGGCACCTGCCAGCTCCTGCTGGGGGATGGGGGGGACCCAGGGCTCCATAGCTCCTGCAGGGTAGGAATGGAGAGACCCTGGGACCTATAGCTCCTGAAGGGGAGGACCCTGACCCCTTATCTCCTGATGCAGTTTCAGTTTTTCCCTGGCAGATACTCCAGACATGAGGGATGCCAGCGCACTGGCCCAGTCTGGGCCAGCAGTAATGGTTTTTACACATGCAGGGAAATGCCCCGGCTTGAACACTGCCCCCACTCCCCAGCACTTCTTCCCCTCACAGAGCTGCCACCTCTTGGGGCGGTGGATGAAGTGTAGGTGTGGGACAGCTTCCTGCCAGCAGGGACAGCAGCCAAGGCACAGATATCGCTGTGTCTACAGCCAGTTTTGGGAGCTGGGCAGGGAACACTCAGAGGAGGGGATTCGCCTGCCTGGGGAGGGCAGAAACAGACCAGCACTTGGGAGCTTGGCTGCCAGCTGCTTAGCACATCTGGACGCACAATAATCCCAAGACTTGGTTCTGCCAGCCAGCGGTTTCCCCTCTTCCGTTTCTTTTCAGCTAACTACAAACTCCTGTATCTCCTGTGTCCATCTCCACCTCAGTCCGAGTTTGTGCATGTTTCATATCTAAGGAAATGCCTCCTTCCTTTTTACTTGCCTACCCTTCCCGAGCAAGCTGTACCCTTCTATGCCAATATTCCAGTCGTGTATTATCCCATCAAGTCCCTGTGATACCAACTTCTTCCTGCATATTACCTGACAAACTAGAGGCTTGAAAGATTGTCTAGGGGTGGCGTATATTGTGGCAAGGGACTGAAACCGGGGGGAAGAAAAGCCCGAACTTAAATGCATTTTACCAATTACAAACTTTATTGATTACAGCCTAGCTATATTAAATCACTGTCTCTGATTCGTTTAAGACAACGCAGAATGCAGATGAAAAATACAATGAATATAGCTAATACAATAATAATAAAAACGCCTCCTATGGCCAATCCCTCTATGGTTATCCTGGGGCAACCAGTGGGGTTAGTCATTAAATCACTTACGTATTACGTATCTAAACAACCTTTTCAATTTTTACTTTTAAATCCTGAATAAGCCTAAAGATAGTACGATTATGCAAAGAGTTAGTACAACGCAATATAATATCCTATTGCTACCAATTTTAAATAATTCTAGACTAAGCTATTAATAACACATTAAGCAGTACTTACAAATCCAGCAACAATGATAATACAAAAACACAAAAGAATGTGCAGCATGCTCAGGACTCATGCACCCCTTCTTTCGACTCGGTGGGGTGGGGGGAGGCGGCCTCAGGTGATCAGCTCCTCTACCAGGCAGGATGACACGCGCCTTCTTATTGTAACACGGAACCTCCTCGAGCTTAGGGCTCAAGATCTTATATACTATGATTTGATATCCGGTAACATATTAGGGTCTGTTCTTGGCATAACTTGATAGGCTAAGGGGGTTCGTATAATGAGATAATGTGACAATATTGCCCTATATAGTTTGCCTGGTGTCTACCTGATAGCCTCATGGACAGTGCCTGATGTAGACATGACTGGTGTACATGACAGCTATGTTTCATTTTTCCTGTTTTTGATGCTGGCCTTGGCCGAACTGATATATGTGACAGCTCGCCTCTCTGTCCTTGATGCCAGCCGGGTTAAGCTTTTTTGGCCGACCGCAGCTGTATTTCATCTCCTTATTCTTATCTCCCTGTTTTGGATACCTGCCGAGTTAAGTTCCGTTTACTGAAAACTGCATCAAGTGCTCAGAAATTATGCTTCTCAGAGTGCCTTTTAACTTTCGTCTCTGGGTTTGCTTTAACAGCCTACGTTCTCTGTGAGAGGCCTTAGTGTGGCAGTATGGGCAATACGCACAAGGCCATGGTCAAAAAGACCTGCTCTGCAACATTACCCATTGTTCCTGTGTGTCTGTACCAGCATGTAAAACACAGATCAGATTTTGCTTCCCAGGGGTCCTGCGTCCCTCCTTTATCTCTGCTGTTACAGCCCGTGCTCTCTCCCATTTCTGGCCCATCTCCCAGGTGTCCATGTTATTCACTTACCTGTGGGCTTTGGTCACCTGCCCCATCAAACCTAGTTTACAGCCTCCTCACTAGGTTAGCCAGTCTGCATCCAAACACTCTTCCCTTCCTCAACAGGTGAACCCCATCCCTGCTGAGCATCCCTCCCTGCAACAGTGTCCCATGGTCAAGGAAGCCAAAGCCCCCTGCCCACGGAGCTGTAGCTTTCTGTGCCCAGGGAGCCAGACACTGCCAGGGTGGGAAGGCAGGAGGGAAATGGGGAATGGCCACACTTTGGGAGCCAAAGGTGTTGTCTGGCACCTTAAAGAACAGTTTTAAAGAGCCATTGGATGTGTGCACCATGGCTTAGCCGGCTAAAGCACCTGCCTTATAAACAGGAGATCCTGGGTTTAACTCTCAGTGGTGCCTTGTTGTAGCCTTTGCTCACATTTTCCTATCTCCTTGTGGGGGACAGAAGAAGCCTCCCCTAGTCAAGAACTTATTTCAGCTGGAATGGATGTTTCAAGGGCTTGATTCTGACATGCGCTAAGGTTGTGTCACATTATTGGATTTTAAGGTGAGCAGACAGATCACCTATGGGAGGTTGTTTGCCCCAAAGTCTGTACAAAGGGGGCCATGTGTGGTGTCAAATGAAAGCTTATGTTCTACTGATTCTATATATGCTTCTCATATACTTGTGTGATGTTTGTGTGTGGAGTTATGAATATGGACTCGGTGCTGATACTGGCCTGCACTGCCTGTTATAAAGAAGGAATGTCGAGTGAATGACTGTGCTAATTAGCAGGGCTCCCAAGGACAATGGCGCTGAAGGAGCCAAATACACACCTGAGGAATGCGTCTGGAGATCTGCAAACCAGCCAATATCATGGCTGCTAACATGGGACACAGGGATAGGTCTCTTGGCATGTGATTTGCTCCAGCTTGGAAGGTACCAGAGATGGATATAATATGCCTTGAGGTGAACTCCATCTTGACTTCAGTTCTGCTACTGATCCAAGATGCAGCCTTGTGAGGGACAGAGAGCTAGGAAGGATTGTTGGCCCATCCTGACATAGGATGTACACCAGGGGCTTTTAAGACAGAAGTTTACAACATCTCTGCTGAGAGCCTGCATCAAGAACTTGGTGTCTGGTGCATGTAACAACCTTATTCTCAACCTTTTCTTTCTTTTATTAATAAATCTTTAGATTTTAGATTCTAAAAGATTGGCCCAGCATGATCTTGTGGGAAAGATCCAAAGTGTAAACTGTCTGGGGATCTGTGGCTGGTTCTTTGGGACCAGAAGAACCTGTTCAGGGTAGGTGAGATTGGGTACTATAACCCCTCACCTGTGTGATAGGCCTGGGGCTGATTGTGGTACAGGGAGAGCTGGGGTGTCTGGGGAGTTTTGCTTGTGGGGCTTCCTGCTGGCTGGATTGGCAGCTGAAGCGCTCGGCGTGACTAGTTTGTGGCCTATTTGGGAAGGTCTCTAGTCAGGGGCTGTAAGGAGCCCTGGTTTTGAGCAATTTGACCTCAGTGGTGCCCAGACCCGGTCCGGTCCATCGCAGGCTGCTCTGGCTCTTTCTAAAGGAGCCTCAGTGTCAAAAGCATTGCCAATATTAATGACTTTATGGGTGAACAAAGTTACGGCCAGGTTGGGTCAGACCAAAGACCCCTCTAGCCCAGTGTTCTGTCTGTCTACAGTGGCAAGTGCTCCAGAGAGAGTGAACAGAACAGGGAATCCCCAAGTGATCCACCCCCTTCGCCCATTCCCAGCTTCTAGCAAAAAGACCAGGGACACCTCAATGCTCTGCTTTGCAGGACATTGGGGTGTCTGTCAAAGCACGTGTGTGATGAAAGGGAGGCTTTGGGGGTGGGATTCAAAGTGGTTGCCTGCCCAAGGCAATGACCCGCTGCCTCCTCATGCACATGCACAGATTTTTTCTCTGATAAACAGAGATGACAAGTTCTACGGCCCTGTAGTGAGTCAGCATGGCCTGTCGCTGACTCAGAGGCGGAAACTCCCTTTAAAACCGTTTGGTGGGCAGTGCCAGAGTCACCCAGTCGACCCACAGGAAACAGGAAACCAGGACTGGGTGTATCAGAAGTGCAGCTCCCAGATCAGTTGGCTCTCAGCCACCGAGCAGGGCAGAGGCTCTTCTCCAGCGGCAAAGGGCCTTGCTAGGTTGCTCTCCGATGGATGACTGGGTTGGGCCACCCAGGCCGTTACCAGACCTCGAACTGAGGCCTTGTCCACACCAGCGGCAGCTAGGACAGGACCCTGAGACACACTGGCAGGAAGAACCGCTAGTACCCATCCTCCAACCGAACCCCCAGATGGTCTGCAGGACCCAGCCGAGTGGGCCAGACCACCTGGGCTGGTAACAGACCCAGACCCCAAGCCCATGGACACTCTGCCACACCTGTCGTCTTTGCCCAGTACCAACGAGCAGCCTCCAGCCCAGGTAGGCCCCCAGGGGAACTGGGAAGTTGCCCAGGGACAGCTGACCTTGAGGCAGCTGAGGAAATGGAGGTTGGTTAGGCAGCACGTTATGGCCGGGAGCCCCACTGATCCACTGACCAGAACGGCATGTTATGGGCAGGAGCCCTGCCAATCCAGTGGTGGCTATGCACCACTACTAGGGCTCTGAGCTACGACATGGTGGAGTAGTCAGGGCCCACGTCTTCCCCACCCCCTTTTCCTTGAGTGGCAGATTCCCCCTGTGGGGCAACCCCCCCTGCTTTTCTTGGCTCTCCACTTGGAAGGAGATCTGACCCGTGGTGCTGCCTGTGATCAGGCCTGCACCATTTAACGGTCCTAGTGTTTGACTTCTTGTATCTTGCTTTGCCCTGACGCAGGGCTGGGGCTCACCAACTATTCTGCAGTTCACCGGCCCACTATTTACAGTTAATTATCACCCAGACCCGGATTGGTCACTAGGCCCGTTAATTGGCCGGTTGTTAGGCCCACAAGATTCCAGACTTGGGGAGTTATGTGAGTCAGCAGGGCTCCTGCTGACTAACTACTACAGGCCCCTTAGTGCCCAGGCTCCAGGAAATACCCTGGCCTGGGACCTGCCTTCAGTGCCGGCTCTAGGCTGATTCAACCAATTCCCTCGAATCGAGCCCAGTGCTTAAGAGAGCCCCACGCCCTAAAGCTGTGGTCACCAACCGGTCAATCGCAATTGACTGGTTGATCACAAGGCCTTGACCAGTTGATCGCGAGGCGTTCAGCCCCCCTCCCCACCATTTCCCCCCCACTCCCGAGAAGCCCCACCACCTACTTCCAGCGTAGTGCCGGCTTCCCACAGGGTGGACGGAAGTCCTGCCTGCAGCTTTGTGCCATTTCTGGGGGTCCCAGAAGTGCGCTGGCTTCTCCCCTCCCACAGCTCTGTGGTGTGCCGGGCTCACTGCGGGAGGGGGTGTGGGCCCCAGAGGAGGAGCATGGCGCCAGCGGCTTCCCTGTGCTGCAGGAGGGGTGAGTCGAGCACAGGAGTTTCCCTGCACCACGGGAGGTTTGGCTGCACCACAGGAGGGGGGTTTGGCCCCGGGACAGGCACGCGGGGGGGAGTTTGGCTGCGCTGCAGGAGGGGGTTTGCCCCAGAGCAGGGGTGCGCAGGGGTTTGGCTTCAGAGCAGGCGCTTGTGGGGGGGTGTGACGGCGCGTTGGGGGTCCCCCGTCTCCTGCACCCTGAAATGGCACAAACAGACTGCACCAGCCGGTGGAATAGAGGAAGTTTATTGCCTCTCCAGGATACAGCACAGCACAGCTGGAATCTGGTCACAGAGCTGGGCTAGGATGCCTCAGGCCCCCTTGAGATGGGGGAGACTGGGCCCCTAAACTCCAGCCCCTTTCCCTAGGCTGTCTCCTCCATGCTTCCAGACAGCCACTAACTACCTCTCTTCCAGCCCTGCCCCCCAGCCAGGGCAGCATTCCACCTTCCTTTGTTCCTCTCCATGGGGGGTGTCTGGCCATACTGGGTTGCATAGTGACTCATCCTGTTTTGCTGGGTCGTGGTACCCACGGCAGCCGGGGGGGGGGGTTACCCCAGAGCCAGCAGCATAGAAACCAGCCAGGTACCCCCACTACGTCACAGTTCTCCCCCCTCCGAGAGCGAACTGAGCAGGGTCACTCCGCTCGTGACCTAGGGAAGTTCGGGTCCTCTGCGTGGGAACCCGCCCTGGGGACATGGGTGCTCCCCTTGACTCGGGTCGGCCGCGGCGAGGCCCCACATGAATTGGCTTCCCTCTGTCCACTCGCCACCCCGCTCCAGGGCGACTGGCACAGGCCTGTCCTTGGGGGTCACACCCACCCTTCCGCTGGCCTTGATCTCTGGCCAGGGTCTCTCGGGCCGGGGCCATGAGCCCAGCGAGCCTTCTCTGGACAGTCAGGGCGGCTTCCACCCCTGATGCTCCATCCAGGGAGGACTTCCCCTCCCATAACTCTCTCAGCAAGCCCAGAGGGCCCTCTATCTGGGGTAGAGACCCCCAAGCTGCTTTCCTACTGTCTTGGGCCTTCCCGCCCCTCTGGCAGGAGTCACAGGACCGGCAGTACCGCTGCATGGCTGTAAAGATTCCCGGCCAATAGAAGTGCTGGAGCAGCCTCAGCCAGGTGCTCCGGATCCCCCGGTGGGCCCCAATGGGGACGTCGTGGGCCAAATACAGCAGCTTGAGGCGATACTTTTGGGGTACGACCAGCTGCCGCTGGACCCCCCATGCCCTCACCTTCCTGGGGGGAAGCCATTCCTGGAACAGGAGTCCACGCTCCTGCAGGAATCTCTCCTGGCCACCTCTCCCCCGGGGCTGAGCTACACGGAGGCCAGCCTGGTCCCTCAGCCTCTGCAAGGAGGGGTCTGCCTGCACCTCAGCCTGGAATCCAGCTGCTGAGGCAGGGATCGGGACCTGTTCCCCACCTTTACCTAGGTCCGGAGTCCCAGCCTGGCTGGACCCCGTGTCCACTGGGATGGGACCCTGAGGACGCTGCCAGGAGTCCTTCCCTGGACCCACGTTGTCAGCTCCCCGCTGGCTCTGGCTCTGGGTAGTGACTAGAGCCCGCTGGGATTCATGGGGCCACTCCTCTAGGTCATTCCCCATCAGCACCTCGGTGGGCAAGTGTGGGTGCACCCCCACTTCCTTGAAGCCTTCCTTCGCCCCCCATTTCAGATGCACCCGGGCTACAGGCACCTTAAACGGGGACCCGTCTATGCCCTTCAGGGTCAGCTGCGTGTGGGGTAGTATCCGCTCTGGGGCCACTATATCGGATCGGGCCAGAGTCACCTCCGCCCCTGTGTCCCAGAAGCCCGTCACCTTCCTACCATCCACCTCCAGGGGTATGAGGCACTCGCTCCGCAGGGGCCGTCCTGCCCCCACCCGGTACACGGAGAAATCCGCCTCCTGAGAATCAGACCTCCCAGGGGAGGTGCACTGAGCACCCTTCCCCTCTCTCTGAGCTGAGGTTTGCCTGCCAGCCCCTGCCTCTGGGGCAGCCTGCCCTTCCTCCCGCCCCAGCCAGTTAACCCTGGAAAGTCCCCGGTCATGGGACCTGGTGCACTGAGCCCTCTTGTGGCCTTTTTGCCCACAGCAATGGCAAGTTAGGCTTTGGGCTGTCTCTGTCCAGGCCCTGGCTGGTTCGCTGGGGCACAGACGACCTGTTCCTTAGTCTCGCCCCGTAGTTGACTCCCTCCGTCGCTCAGCTGAGATCCGGTCTCTGCGCGGTTCCCTTTCTCTCCGGGACTCCCGTTCACACCCGGACCGGCTCTCCGTGAACTCATCCGCCAGTCTCCCGGCCTCCTGGGGGTTCTCTGGTCTCCGGTCCTTGAGCCACAGCCTCAGTTTGGGTGGGCACGCTTCATAGAACTGTGCCATCAGGACCAGCTTGAGCAGCTCCTCTGCGGTCTGGGCTCCGACTCCAGACACCCACTTGCGGCCATATTGTGACAGGCGGGAGGCCAGATCCACATAGGTCTCCCGTGGCCCTTTCTGTACCCCCCGGAACCTCTTCCTGTACATCTCGGGGGTCAGCTCGAACTTGTGCAGCAGGGCCTCCTTGACTCAGTTGTAATCCCCTGGCTGTAGGTCCTCTAGCTGACTGAGCACTCCGGCCGCCTCCTGGTTCAGTGCGGGGATGAGCTCCTGCAGCCAGTCAGCTGGGGGAACCCGTTGCAGTCCACAGGCCCTCTCAAAGGAGCTGAGGAACCCGTCTATGTCGCCCATGTCCTTCAATTGGGCCACCACGAGCCTTTCCAAGCGTCTGGCAGTCCCGGGACCCTGGGGCCCATCCGCACTTGGCGCAGCCGGGGCCCCGCCGGTTCTCTGCTCTGCCATGGCCAGCTCATGCTGTCGCTGCCTCTCTCAGTCCTGGCGATCCCTTTCTCGATCTTGGCACTCCTTCTCTTGGTCCTGGCGGTCCCTCTCTCGGTCCTCTACTTCCAATTCCTTGATCCGCAGCTGGATCTCCAGCCGCTGCAGCTCTGCTTGGCTGGCCCCTGCCCTAGATGGGCTACGGCTTGCAGTCCTCCCGGGAGACGCTGTCTCATCTCTCCAGTGGGTTCCAGCGCTCCTCCCCCTCTCTGAGACTGACACACTCTCAGGTGGGGTCTGGCTGCCTCCCCTGGGGATAAGATCCTGGCCCTGTGGCTGTTCATTCTCTTCCAGCTGGGCAATCAGCTGGGCCTTGGCTGCTTTCCGCACAGGCAAGCCCCTCTCTCTGCACAGCCCCACCAGCTCTGCCTTCAGGAGTCGGGCGTAGGCCATCTGCCCGCTGGTCCCCTCGGTGCAGACTCACCAGTCTAGTGCTGCAGCACCCCACGATTCCCAGGAACCGCTTCGCTCTGTCTCCAGCACGCCTGGCTCCAGGGCTCTTGCTTCTACTGCGCCTTGTCGCTCACCGCTGGAAGCTCCATCCATGGGGTGCAGTGCATCCCACTTCTGACACCAGTGTGACGGCGCGTTGGGGGTCCCCCGTCTCCTGCACCCTGAAATGGCACAAACAGACTGCACCAGCCGGTGGAATAGAGGAAGTTTATTGCCTCTCCAGGATACAGCACAGCACAGATGGAATCTGGTCACAGAGCTGGGCTAGGATGCCTCAGGCCCCCTTGAGATGGGGGAGACTGGGCCCCTAAACTCCAGCCCCTTTCCCTAGGCTGTCTCCTCCATGCTTCCAGACAGCCACTAACTACCTCTCTTCCAGCCCTGCCCCCCAGCCAGGGCAGCATTCCACCTTCCTTTGTTCCTCTCCATGGGGGGTGTCTGGCCATACTGGGTTGCATAGTGACTCATCCTGTTTTGCTGGGTCGTGGTACCCACGGCAGCCGGGGGGGGGGGGGGGTTACCCCAGAGCCAGCAGCATAGAAACCAGCCAGGTACCCCCACTACGTCACGGGGGGGTGGCTGTGCCGCGGGAGGGGGGTTTGGCCCCAGAGGAGGCATGCACTGGCTTCCCTTCGAGAGGGGGCGAGAATCCTGGGAGGAGGTGGGTGCAGTGGACTCCCTCTCCCCAGCTGGCCCCCTGTTCCCTTTCCCCAATCCCCAGCCACAGAAATCTATCCCCGCACTTCCTAAAGCCGAGTGGCTGCGTCTAGATTGGCATGATTTTCCGGAAATGCTTTTAACGGAAAAGTTTTCCGTTAAAAGCATTTTCGGAACAGAGTGTCTAGATTGGCACATATGCTTTTCCCCAAAAGCACTTTTTGCGGAAAAGCGTCCATGCCAATCTAGACGCGCTTTTCCCCAAAAAAGCCCTGATCGCCATTTTCGCGATGGGGCTTTTTTGCGGAAAACAAATCTGAGCTGTCTGCACTGGCCCTTTTGCGCAAAAGCTTTGCGCAAAAGGGACTTTTGCCTGAACGGGAGCAGAATAGTATTTCCACAAGAAGCACTGATTTCTTACAGTAGGAAGTCAGTGCTTTTGTGGAAATTCAAGCAGCCAGTGTAGACAGCTGGCAAGTTTTTCCGGAAAAGCGGCTGATTTTCTGGAAATACTGGCCAGTCTAGACACAGCCCTTGTGTATAGCTTTGTATAGTGAGGGGCACAGTTGCTTATTAGCTCAGACATTTAGTCTCATTGGCCCTTATGGGGAAGGGGTTCTTCCCCTCCCTTGCATGACCTGTGCAAAGCCCAGACAAAATGGCAACACCTTCGGAGCTGGGTGGGGGCGGGAAGGCGGGACATGACTCTGCCCTGTAGCTGGGGATTTAAAGGGGCCATGACTTTTTGTGTGTGTGTGCGCAGTGTTTTGGTTTTTTTGTTTTGCTCAACAAAAAATCCTCGCTGCCAGGGCCCCATTGAAACTGTTCAAATTGGGCCCCGCACCTCCTAAATCCAGCCCTGCCTGGCTCTAGCAAAGTTCAGGGCTGGGTCTCTCCTTTCTGCCCCACCTGCTCACCCGCTCCTACAACTTCACCTGCCATCCCCAGGTGATTTAAAATGGCCCAGGGACTCCCTCCACCAGGGGCAGATGAGGATTTTGCAGGCCCCAGGGCAGCACAATTTTGCGGGGCCTCCCCTTTGACACGACGCATGCACAGGGCTTCTTGAAGCGCAGGGCCCGGGGCAGCCACCCCGCTCACCCCGCCCTATATCTGCCACTGCCCTTCACCAGCAGCAGCACAGCAGGGCAAGAGCAGTTTCTTGCCTGCTCACTCCATGTGCAGCTGCTGGCACATCCCTGCAGCCCCATGGTGGGGCCCCACCCTGAGTGCTCTGTGGCCAATGGGGGCTGCAGGAGCTGTGCCTGCAGGTAGCTGCACATGGAGACCCCTGGTCTGTTTGGATCAGTGATGGGATTGGATCTGGTGCCTGTCCTTGGGTAGCGACTACAGAGTCACAGCCTGGCCAGCTCCCAACTTCTATAGCTCCTGAGTCAGGAGCCCTGAAATTATGAGATTGTCCTTACCATCAGCCTTAACATAAAACTATAAGGCTGTGTCTACATTGGCATGATCTTTAACGCAAGAGTTCTGGCATGTGCCTTTGCACAAGAGATGTGCTTTTGCGCAAGAGCATCCATGCCATTTTAACCATCGGGCTTTCTTGTGCAAGAAATTCATGTTGCCTGTCTACATTGGCCTCTTGCACAAGAACAGTTGCACAAAAAGGCTTATTCCTGAGTGGGAGCATCATAGTTCTTGCGTAAGAAGCACTGATTTCACACATTAGAACGTCATTGTTCTTGCATAAGAACTTCCCACCAGTGTAGACAGGCAGCATGTTTTTGCGCAAAAGCAGCTGCTTTGGCGCAAGATTGCACCAATGTAGACACAGCCTAAATGTTGGGTTCTTTCTAGCCACCCTCTGCCTTCTCAGACTATCAGCTTGCACTCTGATCGTGCACACATATACATATTATACAATAATGAAACTTCCTTTGTTTAGGAGAGAGAAACTAAGAGACTCACCTCATCACAGGCTTCCAGGAGCTGGAGCTTTAACAAACACCAATTATCATAAGACCCATTATAGAATCATTAGTGTTGGTGACACTGTGGCTGCTATACAGAGAGCCAGAGCAGCCTTAGTGCACATAAGAATCGTGCCTTTGAAACACTGAAACCAGCTTAACCATGGCTTTGTCCTTTGAATTTTATATAATTAGACATGGAAGTATCTGACTGTATCAGTAGGTACCTCTAAATATTGATTTCACTCCACACACACCAACCATGAAAATACTCCCATTGTCAATCATTAAAATGTACCAAGGGGCACAGTTACGAGCAATGTTCCTAAGAACTTATTAGACTTTGATTTACAAATATTCATTTTGCTTATCTAGACATGTGCTGTGGGCAGTCTGCATTTTAATGGTTATAAAGCTTTGGCTTTTGCAATCTCTCCCTCTTCTCATGAAATCGTTATTGTCTGATCAAAACAGCTTCTGATTTCAACCCCCCCCACCCCCTCCCTGCCACTGCTGCTGCCATGATCTCCTACCAATAACAAACTGTAAATGGATAAACATGTATTGAATGCTTCAAACTCATATTTTTGTGCAACTGTGTGAATGTAAATGATTAATACATATAAAATTGCTTAAAATACACATGCCAACATTTTGTATTAATAAAAGAAAATTCTGCCCACCTGTCACTCCTTACCCACAGCCCCTCCTCCTGCAGGCTCATGGTGCTGGGAAGGACCCGGCCCATCACCTGCTACTGCAGGGAATAGAAAAGGGGATACACACTCAAATAATGGTCAAATTATCATAAGCTTAGCACCCTTCACAACTCTTCCACGGACAAGAGATCCCAGCCTTTCCCCATCCACCATGCTCTGGCTCAAGTTGAAGACAGGCTGAGGGGTCAGACAGACTTCAGGAAAACACACAAGTTACACCTGCTATAAACTGGTTTCTGAGGCAATTTAACTGATTCCTCACATGTGTGGGTGCCGCTGATGATCTCCCCTTCCTCACAACTCTGGGGATCTGGGACCTGCAACTCCTCTTGCTCCACCCAGGAGATCACATGAGCTTCAGAGAATGGAAATCCTGTTTGGAGAGCAATTAATCAAGTGCTGATCTTGTCCATTAAGGTCTGTGTCATTACTGCTTCTAGAGCCAGGATATGAGGCACCGACCCAGAGAGGCTCCTTTCCCCACCTTGCAGAGACTTGGATCTGGCTGGTATGAGAACCCAGGGCACACCCTTGCAGTAAAGGTACATCCCCCCGCCACCTTGAGAATGGCCCAGCTCTTTCCCCAGGAGAGCTGAGCACTCTGCTGCACTCTATAGGGTACAACTCTGTCCCCCTCAAAGCCCATTCCACCCCCCCCCCATTCCCAGTATCTCAGGGCAGGTCAGAGACACACTGCTCAGAAGGGGAGCTCTAGGGAGGGCTGGCAGGTCTGACACCAAGGCCCCCAGACAGGGATCAGACTGTAGCAGCCACATGCCAGGTCACTATGACTTGGAGAGGAAGGACTAGCTCTAACTCCCCAAGGCTCTGTCCACAAAGCTCCTGGCTGGTGGGCTGGGCTCCCCCTGCTCTTTAGCTCAGAGGTTCTACTTGGGCCAGAAGGAGGCAGAGGAAGTTGTCTGAGCAGCTAAGTGAATCGTTGGCAGGCTGCTTCAGGGCCTGCCTATGCTCCTGACTCCTGATCCCGACTACCTGTGTCTGGGTGGGCCCTGCTAGCTGCCCACAACAGCTGCCGTTCCCACGGCTGCCCAGCGTGGCATTAGGCTTCTCCAGGGACCAGCCAGGGTGAAGCTGGGCCATGCTGCTTCTCTGATGCTTGTGGCTGTTACTCAGCTCCCCGTCTGTAGCCTTGGTTCTACTCTGCCAGCAGCAGCCTTTGTGAGGTTTCCCAGTCTGCCTCTTGTGGCGAGCCTGGCCTTTCATTTGGGCCACCTCCAGGGAGGCACAGAATCTACCACATTTGCACCTTGTGAGCACCTTCCCCTCAGCTTTGCCTCCACCCCTTCTTGGACCTGCATTTAGTTTTGGGAAGATCCACCTGTGATGTGACCATGGAGATCATTGTGCTACCACTGTTACACAATGACAAGAAACCTTGTGCGAAGTGTGCTGTGTGCCAAATCAATGGGAAAATTCTGATCTGATGATTATGATTATCTTGTTTAAGTGCATTATTTTTGAACTAAAACAAGATAGGCTTTGGCAGAATGGTGGAGCACTGGGTACCAACTAACCAAGAAATCACATTCCTGAGCAGGAGGAGGGCAATCAACCCACTGCCTGAGGAGCTGGGACACTAGCACCCTGCTCCTTTCACAATAAACCTGGCCGAGTGCCTTAGCCCCCAAATGGAGCCTGGGTCTTTCTTAGCGGCAACAGGAAGATTGTGATGGGCAGAGAACTGAACACAGGTCTCCTGAGCATGAAACCAGACATTCACACAGGAAGAAAAAGCTCCTACCCGAAGATATTTCACTCTAAAAAACAAGACAGATTACATGATTTATCTCCATTGCACACAGAGGCAAGTGAGCCCCAGAGAGAAGGAAGCTGAACTTTTGAAAGGAAACCCAGCCAGTGCCTGAAATGCAAGGAAAGATCTGCTCACGTTTCTCTACTACAGAGCTACCTCAGACAAAATAATCACAGAGCATGAACTGCCTCATCTACCCTCACTCAGCCCCAGCATCCAGCCCCTCCCACTGGCAAGTACCAGCATGTCACAGAGATTAGCTACAGGCAGGGAAGGACTCTAGGAACTGCACCCTCCTTCCAGTGGCTGAGCACACTACCACATGGAGACCCTGCAGCCATTAACAGCAGCCAGACCTCTGGTATCTGCTGTTCCTGCCTGAGCCCTTCCACTCATATCTCTGGTCAAGGCACAAGATGGGAAAGATCGGCGGGAAGTGCAGCGAGACCTTCGGTGTGGGAAGAGCTGCACCATTGTTACATCCCTGAACCTGCTCTCCCTGGGAGGAGGCACGGAGGGGACAGTCTTTCACACAAGAGCCAGGATTATTATGGCAGATACTCCTGACATTGGGGGCACTGGCAATGAATAACCCTGAACCAAACCCAACCAAGATGGTCCAGAGCCCACCCAGCTTCTGTTACCCAAGGGGACAGGAATCCTTACTCAGCCAGTTCACAGCCTCATAATTCTCCTGCATCACATCTCCATAGAGGGCTCTCTGGCCCGGGTCCAGCAAAGCCCATTCTACCTCAGAGAAATACACAGCCACCTCCTCGAAGCTCACAGGCTCTGCCACGGCCATTTCCTGTCCCGGGCTCTGCAGGCCAGGGGCTGAGCTGGAGACAAACATGGGTGTACTGCAGCCTGGCAGGGGGAGAAGAGGAATTAGAGACACTTCAGAAGTGGCTTTAATCCTTTCCATGCCCCCATTCTGCCCACTCTGTCCCTGGTGACACACATGCTAGACTGCCATTGTGGGCAAAAGTTTTAAGCTAGATGTTCCATAAATAGCGCACAGGAGTTAGATCCCAAATACACATTCATTTTTGTCTCTACCTGGCTTGAGTTACAACATTACTGCATCTGCAACAATGGGATTTAGTTTTCAGCACCCAGTGTTTCTGATAATAAACCATATATTCATCTGCCTGAACATGGATGTTGGTTAAATGTAGTCTGCTGTACAGGCAGTCCCCGAGTTATGCGGATCCGACTTATGTCGGATCCGCAGTTACGAACAGAGTTTGCTGCCCGTCTCCCTGGTCTGCTGGTTTCCAGCAGACCAGGGAGACGGGCAGCAAAGCCGCGGAGCATGCGGGCAGCGGACAGCCCAGATGCGCCGCGGCTGTCCCGCTGCCGGCGTGCTCCCTGGCTTTGCTCCCCGTCTCCCTGGTCTGCTGGAAAGCCGCGGCGCGTCTGGGCTGTACCGCTGTCCCTGTGCTCCGCGGCTTTGCTCCGGACACCTGTGGTACAGCAGCTGGGGCGCTGCCGGTTGGTCCCGTAACGCCGCTCTGGGCGCTACTGGACCAACCCGGCAACACCCCATCTGCTCTGCCCCAGGCGTCCTGATTCAGCCACTGCTGATCAGTTTCAGCAGCGGCTGAATCAGGACGCCTGGGGCAGAGCAGCTTGGGTGCTGCTGGGTTGGTCCAGCAGCACCGAGGAGCGGCGCTACTGGAGCAACCCAGCAGCACCCAAGCTGCTCTGTCCCAGGCATCCCCAAGTCAGCTGCTGCTGAAACTGACCAGCGCTGACTACAGGAAGCCCGAGGCAGAGTTGCTCTGCCCCGGGCTTCTTGGAATCAGCCGCTGATCAATTTCAGCAGCAGCTGACTTAAGAACCCCAGGCGTCCCTAAGTTGAATCTGTATGTAAGAACTGGCGTCCAGATTCAGCCTGTTGAAACTGATCAACGGCTGATTCCAGGAAGCCTGGGGCAGAGCAACTCTGTCTCGGGCTTCCTGTAGTCAGCTGCTGGTCAGTTTCAGCAGCGGCTGAATCTGGATGCCAGTTCCGACTTACATACAGATTCAACTTAAGAACAAACCTACAGTCCCTATCTTGCACGTAACCCGGAGACTGCCTGTATTTAAAACCTTTAGTTTTCATTCACAGATTTATAGCACAAACTTCGCTCTCTCATCTGACAGAGACGTTATAAACCCTTTCCACAACAGAGTCATAAGAACGGCCGTACTGGGTCAGACCAAAGGTCCATCTAGCCCAGTATCCTGTCTACCGACAGTGGCCAGCACCAGGTGCCCCAGAGAGGGTGGACCGAAGACAACGATCAAGCGATTTGACTCCTGCCATCCCTCTCCAGCCTCTGACAGACAGAGGCCAAGGACACCATTTTATGCCCTGGCTAATAGCCTTTTATGGACCTAACCTCCATGAAATTATCTAGCTTCTCTTTAAACTCTATTATAGTCCTAGCCTTCACAGCCTCCTCTGGCAAGGAGTTCCACAGGTTGACTACACGCTGTGTGAAGAAGAACTTTCTTTTATTAGTTTTAAACCTGCTCCCCATTAATTTCATTTGGTGTCCTCTAGTTCTTCTATTTAGGGAACTAATAAATAACTTTTCTTTATCGGCCCTCTCCACACATCCACAGCTGGAATTGCCCCATCTCACACCTGAACAGAAACAATTCCATGTGATTGTATTTAGTTTACTGCTGATAAGTTCTGGCTAGTGTGTCTCAGCTCTAACAGGTTTGGAGTTAGATTTCCTCCAATTCTCACAGCCTGAGAGCAGGGACAACACATCTCATGGCCATGCAACCTTCTCCTGAAAGGTCCCATTGCTGTTCTTCACTTCTGGCCTGGGGGACTATAGAGGAATTGAGTCTCCATAGCCAAGTCACTCCTTGGCCTCCAGGCACTGAGGGGCAGGAGGTTCCTAGGTAAAGGGCTGAAGGAATCGGTCCACGAGAGACTAGACAGACACCAGCTCCCCCCTCCCCAGCTCCTTCCACACAGGTCTCCAAACAGCCCTCGGGTGGGACAGACTCTTGGTCCCTGATGCCGTGGACTAAATGTGCCCAGTGCCCAGCTATGACAGGCCAATGTTCCACCCCACAGTCCTGAGGCAGCCAGTCCCCAGGGAGGTGACAGCTCCAGGAAACACTTGAGGTCAGACTGTGCCCTGAATGGGGAATTCCAGAGTTTGCTATGCAAGGATGAGACCCTCGGAATTAAATGAATGAGAGGTATTTGTATCTAACACCTGGCTGTAGGGCCCTGGGGAGATGTGGTGCTAACATCAGCTCCAAGCCCTTTCCCTACACTGTGCAGAGTGAGGGGAGTGAGAACCACTTACCTACTCAGGGTGCTTCTGACGTCCTAGAAAAAAAAGACACAGGAAAGAATCTCAGGCCCATTGGACACACACGGGGACGTCAGAGAAGGGATTTTGCAAACCTGGGAAGAGAGGCCCTGCCCTGGTCCCAGGAACATGGATCCCCTAAGTGAAGGGGGATTTGCCATCTCTAATAGCTCTGTGCCTGTAACTCTACAAAGCACAAGAGTCACTAACATATCAGCAATGCACATGGAGTTAAATTGAGATCTGACGGCTGGACCCCAGTGCTTGTGATTTAGGAACCTCCCTTCCCTTTATGGGAACCTGGAATGTTTCTTCCTCAGTCTCACCTGCAGGAATTCACTTGCTGGCTTCTGACACGTCCCCTCCAGCTCACCGATCCACTCACTGAGACGGGAAATCTGCATGGAGAGTCTCCTGACAATCTCCTCATCCAGCTTCTGCAGCTGGGCCAGCAGGAGCCGCTCTTGTCCCTCCAGGAACTGCCACAGCTGCTGATACTTGGCCACAATCATCTGCCTTTCCGCTTTGGTCCATTTCTGTATGAAAACAGGGAAAGGGCCGGTCAGGGACATGGATGGAGCCCGGGGCCCTTTCATAGAGAGCTGAGTGCGGAGCAGGGAGAACTGATTGAAAATCCCTAAAATTTGTGATATTTGACTCTACTCTTTGGGTATTCGGCAGAGGTCTCTCCCCCAGCATCTCCTTTGGCCAGTGTCCCTTTGAAAGGGATGACTCCATGTCTGTCATGGGCAGCATGTTCTGTTCTTCATGGGCACTGGGAATTTCAGACTCAGAGCAGAAGGAGGCAGGACCCAGCACCAGACTGACAGAGATACCCATGGAGGAAAAAGAAGCAAACATGTTAATGCACCAAGTGAGCAGCCCTTCACAGGGACAATCAACTTCCTTGGGGAGGATTTTTGGGAAAGTTACAAGGACTGGACATTAACTCATCCACTGACATGGAAGCTCAGGGCCTGTCTACACACGGATCTAACCCAGCAATCCATGATCCAGGAGAAACACAAACAAGCCCAACCTCACCAAGGCCACACAGGAATCTGCCTCCTAAAACAGCCTTCCACTGCCAGTCTCTGCTGGTTCATAGCCACAGAAACGTACCAGATACTTCTGGCTTTTCCCCTCTGCTGTCATTTTTCTTCCCAGCAGCTTTTCTCTCTCTTCCTTCAGAGTCTTCAAATGCGCCGCCAATTTTTCCTGAAGAAACAGAAATAAGCAACAGGACAAACCCATGAGATGTCTGGAGCCCATTTGTCTAAGATAGTCCCAGTTTTGTGGAGCTCTGTCCCTGTCCAGCAGGGACTCAGTCCTGAATGTTGCTTTGTCTGTTGCAAAAGGGACAGGAGGAGACTGCGGATGCAGCAGCACACTTGTGAGGGTGGGGGACAGATTGGTGGTGGCACCTTCATAAAGAATGATGTAAGTGGGGATGAGGGAGGTAAAAAGGGTTAAAAATACGAATCATGTAACCAATTACAATGTAATCAGTTACAGTATTTTTTAACCCGCCGACAGATAAGGTCAATAGCAGATGTGGGCTCTCCTGAGAGCAGGGCTTTCTTGCGAGGTCTGCCAGGGATGGCCACCAAGGCTGCCAGCAGGTGAGGACTCTCAGCAGCTCCAGACTGACATTCGCTACTGGGACAAGAGGGCACTGCCAGGGACAGAGGGGGGGTTTAACCAGTAACTGGCACCAACAAGCATTAGCTCATCAGTTAACCAGTTTGAACTCTTGCTACTATCCAGTCGAATCCCAGTGGTGCCTGGCATAGCCCTGCACTGCCTGGAGCCCTGCTATGGGTGAACTCAAGGCACTTGGGGCCTCACACAGAATCCAGTCCAGTGATCTCCTCTAGCGCCGGCTGCTGCATCTGACTGTAACCCCTCATACTGCAGCCCAGGAGTTCAGTATCTCAGTAGGAAACCTCCTCTACCTGCTGAGCCTGGGGCCTGTAGCAAGGCATCTTTCCCGCCTAAGGGCCACACTTGACAGAGAGGTGGGAGGAATGCAGCCTAGTGGCTAGTGGAGAGAGCAGGGTTCAGGGCTATACTCAGTCACTGATGTGCTTGGTGACCATGAGGGAATTTGCTGTCCTACTTTCTCTTCCCACCACTTGTCTAACTAGACTGTGACTTGCTCAGGCCAGGGATTGTCCCTTGCTGGGTGTTGTGCAGGGCCCTGATTCCATTGTGGGTCTATAAGGCAAATGACAGATTACTACTGCTTCTCAGCCAGTCAACAACAGCTTGCAACCGTCTCTTCTCCTGTCCCAAGGCAGCTGACTTCCACAGACTGGCCTGTAGCTTCTGTGATCTAAACCAGTGTTTCTGAACCTTTTTAAAAATAAAGTATCCCTCCCTCCGCCCCAAAATATAAGTATCACTACTACCTACAGTTTTCAGACACACTTTTTTTTTTCTACCATTGCAACACATTTGTTTAAATAACTTAATTGTAGCAGTGCAGGCGATTACATTTTAAGAAGTAAAAAATAATAAAGAGCTGTAAAACTTAAAAAAAAAAAAAGTTCAGTGTTCTCCAAATTTCAGTTGTGTTGATGTACCAAGTACTCTTAAGGGTACTCATACCACTGGTTGAGAAACACTGATATAAACCTCTCTGATTGTTAACACTTTCCTTTATGTTAAAACCCCTCCTGTCACCAGTGAGGGCAGGGTTTCAGGATTCAGAGACTCAGAGAAACATTTCCCACATCAGGTATCTGTAAAGATTTGATGCAAGTTGCCACACAGCCAGAGGATTTACTTTTTACAGAATCTCTTGTACCATGAAGGCTTTAAAGAGCCGTGTCATACCTGCGCCACAGATAACAGTCAGTGAAATTATCCTGTAATTAAAAAACAATGTTATTTCCCCTTACACTGGACAGCAACTCTGTACCTTGTATTCCTCGGCAGCTTCCTGTTTGGGCACCACAGTCTGAGCCTGAGACCTGTCACACACCACAGATGAGAGTTTGATCCTCTTCACAGAACAGCTTCAGGGCCTCCTGTGCTCCCCACAAACCCCATCCCATCTTGCTCTCTTCGCTGCCTGGAAACTCAGCAGCTTGGGTAGTGCTACCATGTTGGCCAGCTGCCAATTAGGACGGAGGGGTCCCTGATGCTCAGTGTCTCTGCACTGAGGACTGAGGGGGGCTTGGCCAAAACTGTGCCCACACTCCAGAGTGACAGGGGCTGTGAAATCCTCCAGACAGATGGGACATGTCGCTTCCAAAGACTTTCTATGGGGCTCTCTGCAGCCATGGATGCCTCTGGGTTGGGGAACAGGAGCTGTGTCACTTCCCTGAGCTCAGCAATGGAGGGGCAGGTCCGGGAGGCTGGTGCGTGAGGTACCAGCACTGAGGATACCGAAAAAAATCAAAATTAAAATCCAAAAAGCCCCCAAAGCTTTGTCCACCCATTGCCCCCGCCAGGACCTCCACTGGGCCCCTCAGCAACCTGCCCCAGCCAGACCCTCCCCTCCCCCGCTGTCTCAGAGCCCCTCATGGCAGGGCCACTCCTCACCCTGTGTTCAAATCCTTCCTCCCCCTCGCGCGGGCTCTGCAGCCCCCTCACAGCCCCTCTGTGCGCCCCCGGCCCGCACCCCCCATCCCGGCGTGAGTATCCGCGAGCTTGCGACCCCTCTCCCCCGCCATTGTCCCCGTGAGCCGCCCGACCGTTACCCCCCCGTCCCCTTCCCACCGCGCGCCAGTTGTAGCCGTTGTGCCCAAAGAGCCAACAGGCGCCGCGCGCAGGCTGGTGTCAAGATCCCCCCACAGTCACCGATTCAACCTCCCAGCCCCCCCTCGCTCTCCTCCTCCGCCCCCCCGGCGCTGCCCAGAAGCGGAAGTAGCAGCGCGGTGAGTAACAGCCGCACCAGCTCCCTCAGGATGCAGCCGGGCTCGTGGCGGGGTGGGCGGGGCCTGAGTAGGGGCAGAGAGGAACGTGGGAGCGGGCAATGAAAAGCCGGCAGAAGGGGGTCAGACCGCGCGTGCGCAGTGGGTCAGTGACTCCGGTGGCGGGCCAGCGCCAGGGCTTAGCCTCGAGCCGCGCACCCAGCGTTCCGCTCCCTCCACCCCCACAACCACGCGCGTTCCAGCCCCGGTCTGCGCCTGCGCGGTCTCAACCGCGGCTATTGCGCATGCTCCAAGGAGGGGGCGTCCTAGGGCGCTGACTCCGAGCCCGGCTGCTGGGGCGGGGGCTGCTCGGGGCCGCACTGACCGCGCGGGTGCAGGGGGGAGCGGATGTGACGGGCGACCCATGCACTGGCCGGGGCTGCGAAACGTTTTAGCTGCAGCCCCTGAAAACCCGCCGAGGCCCGGCCTGGCTCCAGGGCCGGAGAATCCTTGTTCGGCGTCAGCTCCAGGCGGCCTGGCTCGCGCGGGCAGGCAGGTGCCGGGAACCTACGGCCTGGGGACCAGTTATGGCCCCGCCCCGACCTGCCTGGATCTGGGCCCTGAAGCTCGGGGACCCCCCCCCCGATATTGGGGAGTCTGCCCTGGCTTTCTAGACACCCCCGCCGTTGTATGCACCACCACAAAATTTACTAGGCTGAACCGCCCGTGTGTGGTGGATGTGAGGAGTCAGGGGCCCTGTCAGTGAGGTTTTCTGGGTTTTGTTTAGTTTTGCTTCTCGCTTGAATGCCTTTGGCCACAAAAGTCCCCCCCCCCCCCCACACACACTTATGTTTCGGAGGGCGGGGGGGTTTGCAGGAGAGGCAAAGTCTGTGCGGGGGCCACGCTGATGGTGTGGGTGAAGAGATCCTTCAACTGGCTGCACAGCCAAGAGAGGAGCCAAAGAGTAAAATTGGGACAGGCGGCAGGATTAAGAATAAGATCCAGGCCTTCCCAGGAAAAAATACCCACGGGTGGGGTAGGGGAGTGCATTTGCAGTGTTTGTAAAAATACAGGAGAAGGGACAGCACCCACTTCCCAGCTCTGTGTGGGTGGCTAATGCCTGGAGAAGATGCCCCTTTCCTACTTGACAGGTGGATGCTGCCCAAGGGGGTGAGATTCAGCAGCTGGGGGTTGACTGTGAGAGCTGTTGTTTTGCCTCCTGCCCAGCACTCTAGTTAGTGAGAAGATGTCCTGGGTTAAAGGCCTGGTGCAAGGTTCTGGTTTGTTCTTGTTCCATATTTTCTGTCTCCCTCCCCCCATCAGAGCTGGTGAGTCCTGCTGCTGCCAGATCCCTGCTCCCCAGCTGCCCACCCACAAATAGAGAGCAGGTGCGACTGGCTGCCCCAGGGAGTGTCTGCCAGACTGGGTTCAGAGGAGAGCACCAGGTTCAGTTTTAGAGTTGTAATAGTCTAGTCCATGGGTTCCCAACCTGGAGGAGTGGGTGTGAAGAAATTCCAGGGGGAGTGCGAGGCAGCTCTCCCCCATCAAATTTTGCTTTCAAAAATCAAAAAGGGGGCTTGATGCCAAAAAGTTTGGGAACCAGTGGTCTAGTCAGTTAACCAATTAAAGAAAAGCTTATAGGTTAATGCTATAGACAACATATGCCAGTAAATTTTTTAGCAGGCTGGCCAGTCCTGGCTTAAAGTGGATCTGAGACTTCCCCATGCTGTATGTCTGCATTTAAAGTGTTTTAGGAGATAGATCCGAGAGCTCAGAGGCTGCTGTCACCCTGTGCTACTTTCAGAGGTAGCAGAACAGGGCGACAGGCAGCTGGTCCACGAGAAGAGCTGCTTTTTAAATGGGCTCCTCTCTCAGATCAGGTCTTGCCTGGCACTCTGCACTACTGCTTCTCATATATAGCAGCAGTGTGGAGTCATGGGGGCCTCCTCAAGAGTCAAGCTGGAACACATTGGCTGCTGGCCGCACCCCGAGGGGCTATAGAATAGTTGAATGAGATAAGAATTCTTGAGGTTATTTGACTGTTCTATTAACCAATATTTAACAACCCATGTCAGCTTTGCCAGACACCCAATCATGTGACAGAAGTGGGTGTGGGGGGGGGGGGGCAGGGGTATACCCCTTCCCTTTTGAATCCTAAAGCCTTAGTGATAAGAAGGCTCCAGCTACACAGTCATTATGCTTAACAGGGATTTGATGTCAATTTGAACTTTTGTGCAGCTCAGTTCTGATGGATTGCCGCTGAGCTCACTTGAATACGAGTCATTTTACCCTGTGTCCAGTATCCAACATAGGGAAGTATTGTCACCCTCAACCTGGTGCTTTCTCATCTCACCGGCCACTTAGGTAGATTTTGCTTCCTCAATGTTCACTACCGGCCAGGGTTTAAATGTGAAAGCTCCGAGATACTTTAGAAAATAATTTTGTACTTGCAAACTTATTACCAAGATCTCTGTTTCTGAAAGTTATTCCCCATCCTGCAGCCACTGAAGTACCCACCTTACTTTTCTCTTACTTTATTGTATATACGGATATTTTTCAATTTGCTCGTATATTTGTACTTCTCACGTTTTTCAGTGCTAGTTTTCCTGTGTGCTACATCTGTTGTTACAATACATTCCAATGAGGTTCTTCTCCTGACGGGCTGCAGAACACCCATGTCTTCCCCCAGTTCAGCCCCTGCCCTGCAGAGCCAGGAACGGGAAATGGCTGTGGCTGAACCAGTGACCTTCGAGGATGTGGCTGTGTATTTCTCTGAGGAGGAATCGACTCTGCTGGACTCGGGCCAGAGAGCCCTCTACTGCGATGTGATGCAGGAGAATTACGAGGCTGTGAGCTGGCTGGGTAAAGATTCCTGTCCCCTCACGTATCAGAAGCTGGGTGGGCTCTGGAGCAGCTGGGTTTGGTTTGGTTTGGTTTAGGGACCCTCATTGCCCCTGACCCCATAATCTGCCCCAATAATCCTGGCTTCTGTGTGAGAGACTGTCCCCTCCATACCCGCTCCCAGGAGAAGCAGGTTCAGGGACATAACAATAGTGCGGCTCTTCCCACAGCCAAGGTCTTCATGTGCTTTCCACCATCTTGCCCATGTTGTGCCTTGACCGGAGGTGTGAATGGAAGGGCTCAGGCAGGAATGGCAGGTACCAGAGTTGTGGGTCTAGGTCTGGCTGCTGTTAGTGCCCTCAGGATCCCCTTATGGCAATGGGCTGAGCCTCGGGAAGGAGGGTACAGTTCCCAGAGCCCTTCCCTTTCTGTGGCTAATCTCTGATATGCTGTTTTCTGCCAGTGTGAGGAGCTGGAGCTGAGGGACGATGGATGAGGCAGTTCACGCTCTGCGAGCATTTTCTCAGGGGTGGCTCTGTAGTAGAGAAATGTAAGCAGAGCTCTCCTTGCATTTTAGACACAGGCTGGGTTTCCTTTTAAAAGTTCAGCTTCATTCTCTCTGGGACTCACTGGCCTCTGTGTGCAGTGGAAATAATCACGTCATCTGTCTTGTCTTTTTAGAGTGAAATATCTTCGGGTAGGGACTTTTTCTTCCTCTTTGATTGTCTGGCTTCATGCTTAGGAGATCTGTGTTCAGTTCTCTGCCCGTCACAGACTTCCTGTGTGACCTTGATCAAGTCACTTAGACTCTCTCTGTGAGGTCACCTCTCTCTGCAATAGCTATTATAGTGTGTCCTTGTTTCTCAGGGCTGGGAAGGATACTTATACTAAAGAAGTCCATATGAGCACCCTGGTAGCACAGTGTGGTTCTTATTTACACCAGAATTCTCAGGTGCTGCTGTGATTGATAATTTTGCTTCCCGTAGCAAATGTAGTTCCATATGAATTGCTGCTAGCACCACAGAGACTCTTTACAGCTGTTCAGGGCACCCCTTTCTGGAGCTGTGATGCCAGCGGCACTGGCAGAGCGTGTGGCTTGCCCATGCAGCACTCCACAGGGTTGTCGCTAAGAAAGGCCCAGGTTCCATTCAGAGTCTAAGACCCTCAGCCAGGTTTATTGTGAAAGAAGCAGGGTGCTAGTGTCCCAGCTCCTTGAGCACAGGTACAGTGAGACTTGTGCCAACCTAATAACAGTACCAACTCAGTCAGCAGTCAGAAGGCTGCCTCTCAGCCAGCATCAACATGCCCCTCCTGTGACTTCTCCTCTCATACATTGACACAAACAAGATGCGTGTTGTGTTTCATGTGTTCTACCCCCTTAGCCTCCTGTCTGTTTGAACAAAACATCCGTGTCCATTATCCCCTCATCCTGCACTTGTGCACAAGGATCAGTGTCTTTCTGAGCCATCTCTTAGGACTGTGTGTTTGCAGCTACTGCGGAGATCTGTGTGTTGATTGGCCTCCTCCTGCTCAGAAATGTACTTTCCTGGTTAGTTGGTACCCAGTGCCCCACCATTCTGCCAAAGCCCAACCTGTTATAGTTAAAAAATAATGGACATAAACAAGATAATCATAGTCATCACATCAGAACATTCCCATTGACATGGCACTCAGCACACTTCACGCAAGGTTTCTTGCAGTTGTGTAACAGCGGTAGCACAATGATCTCCATGGTCATGTCACAGGTGGATCTTCTGAATACTAAATGAAGGTCTGAGAAGAGGTGGGGCCGAAGCTGAGGGGAACCCACTTACAAGGTGTAAAGGTGATAGATTCTGTTCTGCCCTGGAGGGGAACCAAATCAAAGGCCAGGCTCGCCACAAGAGCCAGACTGGGAAATCACACAAAGGCTGCTGCTGGCAGAGTAGAACTGAGGCTGCAGAGGGGGAGCTGAGCAACAGCCACAAGCACCAGAAAAGCAGTACAGCCCAGCTCCGCATTGCCTCATCCCAGGAGAAGTCCAGCACCATCCTGGGCAGCCGCGGGAATGGCAACTCTTGTGGGCAGTTGGCAGGGCCCATCCAGACACAGGCATTTGGGATCAGGAGTGTGGGGCATAGGCAGGGCCTAGAGCAGCCAGCCAAAGATTCACTTAGCTGCTTGGACAACTTCCCCTGCCTCCTTCTGGCCCAAGTAGAGCATCTGAGCCAAAGAGCTGGGTGAGCTGAGCCCCCAGGCCAGGAGTTTGTGGACAGAGCTCTTGGGGAGTTAGAGCTCTTCTGAGTCCTTCCTTTCCAAGTCCTAGTGACCTGCAATGTGACCGCTATAGTCTGACCCCTGTCTGGGGGCCTCAGTGTCAGACCTTCGAGTCCTCACTAGAGCTCCCCTTCTGAGCAGTGTGTTCCTGTCCTGCCCTGGGATGCTGGGGATGGAATGGGCTGTGAGGGGGATTGAGTTGTATCCTACAGTGCAACACAGCGCTCAGCTCTCCTGTGCCATTCCCAAGCTGTGCCATTCCCAAGGTGGGAGGGGGAGGGGGAGGTGCACCTCTACTGCAGGTGAGTGTGTCCTGGGCTCTTGTACCATTCAGATCCCAGTCTCTGCAGGGTGGGGAAGGGGCCTCTCTGGGTGGGTGAGTCAGATCCTGGCTCTGGAAGCAGTAATGACACAGACCTTAATGAACAAGCAATTGGTTAATTGCTCTCCAAACAGGATTTCTATTCTCTGAAGCTCATGTGATCTCCTGTGTGGAGCAAGAGGAGTTGCAGGTCCCAGATCCCCAGAGCTGTGAGGAAGGGGAGATCATCAGCAACACCCAGACAGGTGAGCAATCAGTTAAACTGACTCAGAAACCAGTTTATAGCAGGTCTAACGGGTATTTTCATGAAGTCTGTCTGACTCTTGAGCCTGTCTGCAACTCGAGCCAGAGCATGGTGGGTGGGGAAAGGCTGGGTTCTCTTCTCTATGGAAGGGTTGTGAAGAAGGCAGATGAACTTAGCTCATGATAATTTGACCATTTTTTGAGTGTGTGTTCCCTTTTCTATTCCTCTTTCAGAGATTCCTTTCAGCTCAACGTAGACACTAATTCCTGTCTGTATTATTTTTCTGTCCTAACAGGTGATGGCACGCTGACTGAGAAGCATAAGAAGAGTCTTCAGCAGGAAGGACTGGAGCAAGTGGCTCCATGTGAGATGTTATTGGGAAGATCTGAAGGGTATTTTCCAGATGTATGAACACGAAGAGGGCTGAAACAAAATACAGGACTATGTAGCACTTTAAAGACTAACAAGATGGTTTATTAGATGATGAGCTTTCGTGGGCCAGACCCACTTCCTCAGATCAAATAGTGGAAGAAAATAGTCACAACCATATATACCAAAGGATACAATTAAAAAAAAGAGAACACATATGAAAAGGACAAATCAATTTTCAGAGCAGAAGGGGGATGCGGGGGGGGGGGGGGAGGGAAGGTAAATGTCTGTGAGCTAATGATATTAGAGGTGATAATTGGGGAAGCTATCTTTGTAATGGGTAAGATAACTGGGGTCTTTGTTGAGACCCACGCGTAGAGTGTCGAATTTCAGCATGAATGATGAGGAGAGAGCTGTGAGAGTAAGCATAGCCCAGAAAGGCATCAGGGAAACCATCCAGGAGAGAGACAGGGTAAATCCAGTCCCAGGAGCACAGGGGAGAAAAGAAACACAGAAACCATTCAACAGAAAATCCCCCATCAGCAGTCACCCTGCACTTGTAGTGTTTGTGAAACTGTTATTGAACATCAAAGAGCCCATACTGGAGAGAAGCCCTTCAAGTGCTCTCGCTC
The DNA here is from genome assembly GCF_049634645.1 of Pelodiscus sinensis. Classification (NCBI taxonomy): domain Eukaryota; kingdom Metazoa; phylum Chordata; order Testudines; family Trionychidae; genus Pelodiscus; species Pelodiscus sinensis. The sequence goes on from NC_134741.1 coordinate 1,633,084, forward strand.
TGGGAACAGGTTCAGTGAGCACTCGCACTATATGAACCATCAAAAAATACATACAAGACACCCTCCCATAACTGCTCTGATTGTGGGAAAAGCTTAAGTAGCAGCTCACACCTTGTTAGATATAGGATGACCCATACAGCAGAGAAACCTTTCAATTGCTCTGACTGTGGGAAAAGTTTTATAGGGAGCTCAGACATTGTTACCCATAGGAGAACCCACACGGGAAAAACCCTTCTAGTGCTCTAACTGCAGGAGAAACTTCAGTAGCAGCTCACACCTTGTTAGACATAGGATGAACCACACAGGAGAGAAACCCTTCTACTGCTCTTACTGTGGGAAAAGCTTCAATTGCAGCTCAGACCTTGTTACCCATAGGAGGACCCACACAGGAGAGAAACCTTTCAATTGCTCTGACTGCGGGAAAAGCTTCAGTCAGTGCTCCTGCATTACTAGCCATCAGATAATACATACAAGTGAGTCACCTTATAACAGCTCTGAGTGCAGAAAAGGCTTCAAACACAGGTCAGACCTTGTTAAACATACCCCACAGAAGAGAAGCGGTGAGGAGTCCTGTGGTACCTTATAGACTAACCGAAGTGTTGGAACATAAGCTTTTGTGGGCAAAGAGTCATTTCGTCAGATGCCACAGAGGAGAGAAAACCATTCAGCTGCTCTGACTGTGGGGAAAGCTTCAGTCAGAGCACAAATCTTGTTAGCCTTCGGAGGACCCACAGAGGGGAGAAACCTGTAATCTGAGTTCCCTTTAAGTTGTCTGGCCAGGTGGCTGTGGTGCAGCCTATTAAATGCCATTCAAGCTTATAGGGCTTCGGTGGGGAGAGATACCTCTACCCACTGGTCTAAACCCTGGCCCACACCTGCCGTGACCAAAGGACAGTTGGCTATCTCATAGCCTCAGTCCCAGAGCTACCATGGCAGGGAGAGGTGTGTCTTCCTCCTCCCCTTTCACAGTAGCACCTAAACTGGGGAAGTGAGAACTCATGGGATTCTTCTCTCCTCAATGTAGCCTTTCAGTGACCTACATGTCAGTCCCCTCCATCTTTGAGATGATACCCCCAGCTTGAGCCCTCAACCAGTATTCCCTCTAAGATTTTCCATCCACGAGTGGAGCGAGTTTTTTCTTGAGCACAAAGAGTGACATCCTATATGCTTGTTCGGATCTGTACCACCATGGCGCGCGCGCGCACACACACACACACACACTATTTAAATTATGGAAGAAAAATACTGAAACAAAGGATAATTAACAAGGTGTATAATCCTGCACACACTCACCCTGAAAACTTCCCAGTTTGGCACCCAGTCTCATTCTCACTCAACCTTGCTCCACTGGTCCTGCATCCGTGAATTCCCCATCTGCTGCACCCCCATCCTCTGCTCCCTTTACCACCATCCCTGCATTATGCCTCTTTGCCCCTAATTTCTGCAGTGTCCCCGTCATCCCAACCCCTGCACTTTCCTCCCAGTCTAATCCAGTGAAAGTGCAGTAATTTGTAAAGCATAAAAAATGAAATGCTCCATCCCTTGCCATTGACTCTGAAGCTCATTCTGCAGTTGCAAGTTAATGACATTCAGAAGATGAATTTAGGGATATGAGCAGAAAATTTCATCCAGCTCTTTTTCGTCAGTCCCCATCACTACACTGTATAGAGGACATATAACCAATAATTAGATTATTTCTTATAGTATCTGCATACTTTAGAGCCCTGTGAATCACAGAAAAGTCCCTTTAATATGTCATTATCAGTTGCATATTGATTTAGCATGAATAGAAAATAATCAACATCCATTAAGAAAGTTTTAGTTGCTCCTACACAGTGCGTGTGAGAGAGTGAAATTGAGAGAAATAACTTCCACAGGGAAAAAAATAGTCATTGACACTATCAACACTATTGAGGTGATTGATGCCTTTACAAGTGAGAAGACTATAGAGGATCAGACAGAATTGTTCTCCTTGACATGGTTTAGGCCAGTGGTCCCCAACCTTTCGGGGCTGCCAGGCATCCGGGGTTAGGGCTACTCATGCGCCGGGCGTCCACGGGCGGGGCCACTCGCGCACCAGGCATCCACGGGAGGGGCTGCCCATGTGCCACATGCCCGGGGCCGACACCATGCATGCGCCGTGTGCCTGGGGCCGGCACTGCGCATGCGCTGCGCGCCCAGGGTAGGGACCGCCCATGTGCCGCGTGCCCGGGGCTGGCACCACGCATGTGCCGCGCGCCCGGGGCAGGGGCCACCCATGCACCGCATTTCCGGGGCTGGCACCGCGCATGCGCTGGGGGCGGGGCTGGCCCAGGTCATTCAGCAGGCACACATAAATGCCCCGGCGGGCGCCATGGCACCTGGGGCACCACGTTGGGGACCACTGGTTTAGGCTCTTAAATATGAACAGGGCCCAGGACATTTCTCTAGTCATTTGCCATCTATTTAATCCCTCAGATAACCTGCAGGTTTACCTTTTGAGATCCTGAGGTGGAGCTCTTTAGTGAAGTGGAGCTGGAACCAGATGTCCTCACCACACGGCCCCGGTCACTAGAACAGCCCAGTTCCTCACTAACACATGTCCCTGGCTCTGGCCTTGGCTGCTGAAGCAGCTTCTGGAACCACCCCACCACCACATCACTCTAGGCTGGGGCCACCAAAGCCCGGGTGAGGTGCACACCGGCTTCCCTCTGGGCGGGTGGGAATCCTGGGAGGAGGTGGGTGCAGGGGATTCTCTCACCCCACTGGACCCTGTCCCCACTGGAACCCTTACCCGACCAAGGATCTGTGGCCCATGGAGGACTTTAGTCATGGGTGAAACTTGACGCCTTGATGTCTCTTCTCCCTCCCAAAGTCAGGGTCTTGTCTCCCACAGCTTCAGCTTCAGCATGGAGCCACGCTGGTGCTAATGCTGCTCATGGGGAAGGGAGCAGGTTCCTCAGTGGCTGGGACTGGGCGGGGAATGGCCAGTTGTTACTGAAGGGGAAGGCTAAAAAGCAGCGACGTTGCTGAGGGCACAGGAGAGCAGCTGCGGCTGGCCTGGCATTGCTGTGGACAGCCCTGGGGGAGCTGTGCAATGTGACTGTGGCTTGCAAAACAGCAACTACAGAATCCCTCTCGGTGAGTGTGATAGACTCCAGCTGGCCTGGTCTGAATCCGGCTGAAGGGCTGGATGGCCCCACTCCTGGAGTGTCAGAGCCCCTGTCCACCGGCCATGTGTTTGTCCCCTCCCCCACCAAGCAGGGCAGGGCCCATGCTCCCAGCAGGAGTCCCAGCCAGTTACAGGCACCTTGCTTGCACCCAGAGCACTGGGATGACCATGGAGCCGGAATGGGCAGCCCATGTGTGGTACCCAGGAGCTCTCCCCCTGGGCTGTGATCCCCAGGGGACTTTCACACACATGTGTCCTGGGGTCACTACCTCCCTGTCACTCCAAACCAAGCAGAAATGCTCATCTCTTGCTCTCTGCAGCTCCTCTTTCTGCCCTGGCAGGTTCTGCCCCTTCTCCCACTGGTCTGGGCCTGGCATCCCGCCCCGAACTGGAAACACAGAAAGCCCCTTGGCATGAGCCTGGGCAAACTAGAGGCCTCAGACCTGTAGTTTCTGAGAGGCTTGTTTGTGCCTTGCCTTCTCTGCCCTTGGTGGCCTGCTCTTCCGACTGCCTCATGGGTGCTGCTCGGCAAAGGAGGCAGCAAGGCAGGAGTAGGGGGAAGGAACAAGTCCCCCTGAGGCCGACAGCTCGGGCTTAAGACTCCAGCCCCAGCACAAAACCTTCAGCTGGGCCCGTGTTGATCCCTTCTGCCCCCGCACAAGCTCTGAGGAGACAGGAGGCCTTCTCTCTCTGGCTCCCAGACCTTTTGTTTTCTGTTGCCCAGGTGCAGGGACCCAGATTCTACAACACTCACAGGCCCCACAGCTGGGGGCTGGTTTGATGCTTCAGCCCATGGCCCAGCAACAAGCCAAGTTTGCTGTGTGAATTCTGTGGGATTGGTGATGTCAGGCTTGGGCACTGGGATTATTTACCAGTTTCCCTGGCCCTGGGGCACTGCTGGGCTCATAGCTGTCGTAGCTGAGTGGTTAGTGTGTTGGGCTAGAAATTTCATAGGGTGTCCTTGCATAAGTTTAAATCTGCTCACAGTGAGGCGTGTGTTTTGGCCACACCCCTAACCAGGGCAACAAGCTACACAACCCAAGACATTCCCCATACTCCCCGTCCCCCATCAATCTCCTTCTGCTCCTTTCAGAGAGATGCCTGGGATGGTGCCTCACACTGGGTCGCTGAGGTCTCAGGCAAACTCTCAGCTCCTGCCCCTCCCCCAGTGCCCAATGGTTCAGCCTTACCCCTAGGCTATGTCTAGACTAGCATGATTTTCCACAAATACTTTTAACAGAAAAGTTTTCTAGATTGGCACGGACACTTTTCCGCAAAAGCACTTTTTTGTGGAAAAGCATCCGTGGCCAATCTAGACATGCTTTTGCGCAAAAAGACCTGCCATTTTCGCAATTGGGGTTTTTTTGTGCAAAACAAATCTGAGCTGTCTACACTGGCCCTTTTGTGCAAAAGCTTTTGCGCTAAAGGACTTTTGCCCAAACGGGAGCAGCATAGTATTCCCGTAAGAATCACTGATTTCTTACATGAGATCATCAGTGTTCTTGCAGAAATTCAAGTGGCCAGTGTAGACAGTCTAGACACAGCCCTAGAGTGTGACAGGAGCAGTGTGGGCCAGAGACACTTCCCCACAGGGGACAGTGGGGTGCATATGGTGAGGAGCAAGAACCCAGGTCATCAGGTCAGTGGGTTGGGGGCAAAATGAGAGCCCTGCCAAAAGTTTCTTTTCTGTCCACTGGAGAAGGCAGCTGGTCCCAGGGCACAAGTCCCTTTGAGCCCCCAGATGAAGGAAGAAGCTGAAAGAGAGGAGGGATGGAGGCTGGGCCTGCACAGGGTCTGTGCATGATGGAGCCTCCTGCTACCACATCTCTGGTCTCCTTTCTGCAAAGCCCTTGGCCTCTTTCTGGTTTCTGCTTCCCTGTCCTTAGCAGGCAGCTAAAGGAAGAGAGGCCACCATCCCAACTTTTTCAGTGGCTGGCATGGGGCATAAACTCACAGCACTGGCATTATTAGCACCATGCACTAACCAGCAGAGCTAACCAGCCCACAGGTGTTAGCCTCACAAGTGGCCCTTTCAGAAAGGAGCCTCAGGCAGCTGCAGGGATGCTGTGGGCTCTGGAACAAGGTGCAGAACGCTTGCTTAGCATGCAAGAGGTAGTGGGATGGATGCCACATTCTCCAGTGGCCCCTCCTTCTTCCGACTTGCTCTCCCCAAAAGCAAGCCATGCTGGAGCAGAAAGCTGCTGGGCCCTGGCCTCCCTTTACCTGGCAGTGACAGGAGCAGTGGGGACAAGCTCCAGGGGGGCAGAGTTGCTCCACTGGGGCTTTCAAAACTAGACTGAAAGAGCCATCTTCTCCCCCCTTCTTGCGTGCAATTTCTTTTCTCTTCTTTCAGTCCCACTCATGTCTCCCACAGCCCCAGCTTCTCTGCTCTCTGCCTCGGAGTGTTTTCCATCCCTGGCGCTGTCACTCTTTGGGAGGGGATCACCTTGCCTGGGGAGAGAAGGAACAGACCATCCCTTGGAAGTTTGCTGGCTTCTGCACAAATCCAGCAGTAGAGAAATCCCAGCTTTTCCTGTTTCATTCCCAGCTGGCAGTTTCCCTCTTTTAGTCCTTTGCAGCTTCATGGACCATTTGAAAGTGAGAAAACAGGTTTCTGGCCTGAAGTATCAGAAATCTCCAACTCACCTAATTAATACAGCACATCCCTTTGCAATCACACTATTCCCCATTTTCCTCCAGCCTTCCCGCCCTTATGGTGTCTGGCTCCCTGAGCACAGAAAGCTACAGCTCAGTGGGCAGAGGCTCTAACAATCACATCTCCCCCAGCCAGTGGGACTATAGAGTGGCTAGTGCTCCTCCTCTCACCTGCAGCTAACTTGGCTCAACGCTGAGCCGTGTGAATCTTCCCATCTGTTCCTTATTCATCATTAGCCACTTGCCCAGATGTAGCCGCAAGGGGGGGCTCCCTTTGCTTTCCACAATCACTGGCAGGGTTTCCACGGCCAGGTCATTTTCTTTTCACAAGAAGAGATACAAACATGGAGCCTCATAGACATGCCGGGTTTAGCAAGGAAGATGAATGTCACCAGGACATGATGCTCTGGAGTGTCTCTGCCTTGGAAAGTCATTGGAGTGCTGTCTGGGGCTTCACCTTTGCTCCCTTTACACAGGGTAGAGACGATTTCCTAGAGTGAGAGGGGAAAAGTGAAGCGCAGCAGAGATATTCTGAGATAACTCTGGAAGTGTCCACACAGCCTTTCCATTGTTTTGAAGTAATTTCAGAATAACAGATGACTTATTTTGACTTCTGTAAACCTGATTCTACAAGGTATAATGCCTATTCTGAAACAGCTATTTTGAAATGAGGCATGTATCTACACTCCACTGCTTCCATTTTGAAATAGCCCCTCAACAGGGCCATTCTAAGTTATTCCTCCTCGGTGCCTTCTGGGGCTCTAAGTCAAGACAGCAAGTCTACATTAGGGAAACCTGTCTTGAACAGATGCTGAGGATTCCGTGCAGTGTAGACGCGCTATTTCAGAATAACTATTCCAGACTAGCTTATTTTGAAATAGCCCTCAGTGACTGATGATGATGAGAGCAATAAGGTGAAACAAATGAGAAAGGGGGGTGTAGCAGGAGGGACAATGTTTCCGTGAAGTGCTGCCTGTTTTGGCAGTGAGAGGAGCAGCAAAGGAGATGTGTTAATGATGAAAAGGAAGGAGAATAGTTGACCTACGGTTGGTAAGGGCACATCTACACGCAGCAAGTTTGTTATTTCAGAATTATTTAGAAATAATAAGCCCTCATTTCAGGATGAACAGCACTTCTTTCAAAACTGTTATTAATGCCCAGTTCTTCCTGGGGCTCTAAACTGATGTAGCGCATGCACTTTAGGGAAGCCTGCTTTGGACTAATTTTGAGGCTTCCCTGTTTTGTGGACAAGTTATTTTGAAATACTTATTATGGGAGCTATTATTTTGAAATAACCGTGTAGTATCAACATACCCTGAGGCTGTGTCTACACTGCACCCCTTTTCCGGAAAAGGGATGCAGATTAGACACTTTGGAATGGCAAAATCCGCGGGGGATTTAAATATCCCCCGCGGTATTTGCATTAACATGGCTGCTGCTTTTTTCCGGCTTGGGGATAAGCCGGAGAAAAGCGCCAGTCTAGATGTGATTCTCCGGAAAATAAACCCTTTTCCGGAGGATCTTTTATTCCTACTTTCAAGGGAAAGTACTAGTTGTACAAGAACTTCGAAGTAGGAATAAGAGATCCTCCGGAAAAGGGCTTTTTTCCGGAGGATCGGGCCGGATCGGGGCCAGTGTAGATGCTCTTTTCCGGCTTTTCTAAAATGCATTTTTATTTATTTTTATTTAAATGCCGCAGGGGATATTTAAATCCCCCGCGGATTTCCCTATTACGATCTGAAAAATTAGCATGCCCCTTCCGGAAAAGGGGCCAATGTAGACGAGCCCTAGGGGTTTCTCGCGCAAGAAATCCCTGCTGAGCATCCACACTGCCCTCTTGCACAAGAGCTCCTGCGCAAAAGTGCTTATACCTGATTAAAAAGAAGCATAGCTCTTGTGCAAGAAGCCTTTTCTTACCACAGCATACAGTAAATTTCCTTGCACAAGAGTGGGCAGGCAGCATGGATTCTCTGCGAATTCTTGCACAAGAACAGCTGTACTTGCCCAAGAAGCTAGAAGTGTAGACATAGCACAGATGAGGACAGGATTTAAACCCATGAGTGCAGAGCACAATGGACTAGCAGTCCATTGCCTTAACCATTCAGCCACCTCAGCTGGGCTATAAAAGTTTTTTTTCAAACTCCCTAAAGTCAGGGCTTCTGGGAACCTTTGTGCCACTCGCTGACTGACCAGGGACACCCAGGGAGGGAAAGTTTTGGCTTTTCATAATGTTCCCTGGGCTATTGTTCAAAGCTCAGTGCTGGTAACAAACCCAAAGACCCCCTGGGTGCCCAGAGATGAACTGGCTTGTCACAGAGCACTCTGCAGTGGGGAGATGCCCATGGAGCAGTCACATGACAGCGGCACATGGCTCTGTTCATGTGATTCCTGCTGTGCTGTTCTGTGGTAAATCTGTGTGTGCCTCAGTTTCCCTAGGCATGACACTGCTATCTAGGGGGAGGGGAATTTTGGGTTTGACTCTCTGAGGCCCACTCTGTACTAGACCTGGCAGGTCAGTTTAAGGGACGTAAAATGTCGACCGGCCAGGGAAGCCGAATCCAAGTATGCATGGTGCATGTCTGGTCCCTGGGCTAACAAGTCTATTCTACGCTGTCCCCCTGTGATGTAACAAACCTTCTGTTCTACCTGCCAGCTGAGTGTCACATCAGGCTGTGGAGGGGGGTGCAGGGACTGCTGACTCTCCACCCCTCAGTGACACCTGGTGACTTACTGGTGTTTCTCAATTGATGCTTAAACCTGCATTAATGGCACCTCAGCCTGGGAGCCTCTGCCTGAGCCTCTTCCTGCTCTTCAGCATCGTTCTTGATCCAAGGCTCATGCCAGGGCAGGAACCCTCATCAGCCCCATTTTGCCGATGGGAGAAGGGAGGCCCACAAGACCTGCCTGGAGTCGGCCAGGAGAAGTTCTATGGAGGGGAGGGACAGAGGGGACAGATGCTTTTTCTTAGGGGGAGGGAGGGTGGGTGTGTTCCTGTTCCCCCCTGTGTCTCCTTTCTGGCTGGTTTGTGGAGGGCTCCTGCCTCCCCCCACTTCCTTCTTGCACCTTCCCTGCTTTGGCTACTGAGGGGCTGCTGGTCCTGGGTCAAGAGGGTGACGTGCCCAGCTGGGTAGGGCTGGGGTGACAGAGGTGAGACTGGCAGCCACATTGCCTAGTGCCTCTTGAACAGTAGCCCCTGACAGAGCCAGCCCCTCCTCGGTGTGGGCTACAGCTGGGTAGAGCGAGCGCTCGTGGGGTCAGACATAGCCAAGGAAGCCAAACACTGGCATTACCAACGATTTGCAGCAAACCAACATTTCACCAGCAGGTCCCAGTGAGGTTGTGGGGCAGGATTCAGACTCACTTGCCTAGGAAGGCACTAGAATCTCCCTGCTTCACAGAAAAATGTTTAAGCTTAGAGAGAAAGCACAGGGGCTATGTTTACACTGATGGGTTCTTGTGCAAGCAATATGCAAATGAGGCTAAGCATGGATTCACACTGCTCCTTCATGCACAAGAAAACCCCTCTTGAAAATAAGCAGCGGAATGACTCTGCACAAGAAGGCTATGTCTACACTGGCAGTTTCTTGTGCAAGAAGTCTTGTGCAAGAACACGTCCACACTGCTATGTGCAAGCTGTGCTTTTGCACAAGAGCATCCATGGCAGTGTGGACGCTCTCTTGTGCAAGAAAGCTCTGATGGCTGTTTTAGCCATTGGGCTTTCTTGTGCAAGAAATCCCTGCCAAGCGTCCACATTGCCCTCTTGCAGAAGAGCTCCTGCGCAAGAGGGGTTACACCTGTTTTAAAATAGCATACTCTTGGGAAAAAAGCCTTCTCTTACCGTGCCGTATTGTAAATCTTCTTGCGCAAGAGCGGGCAGGCAGTGTAGACACTTTCCGGAAGAACAGCCTTTCTTGCACAATAACCTGCCAGGGTATGTCTACACTACAAAGTTAATTCGAACTAACGGATGTTAGTTCGAATTAACTTTGATAGGCGCTACACTAGCATTCTGCTAGTTCGAACTTAATTCGAACTAACGGAGCGCTTAGCTCGAACTAGGAAAACCTCATTTTACGAGGATTAAGCCTAGTTTGAATTAGCTAGTTCGAATTAAGGGGTGTGTAGCCCCTTAATTCGAACTAGTGGGAGGCTAGCCCTCCCCAGCTTTCCCTGGTGGCCACTCTGGCCAACACCAGGGAAACTCTATGCCCCACTCCCAGCCCCGGACCCCTTAAAGGGGCACGGGCTGGCTACGGTGCCCGTGCCAGGTGCAAGCCTGCCAGCACCCAGCCAGCAGACCCTGCACCTGGCACGGATCGAGCCACCCACCCGATGCCCCTCAGCCCTCCTCCTCTTCCCGGGACCAGGCTGGCGGCTCCCGGGAGCTTGCCTGGGACTGCAAGAGGCGGGCACCCGCCTGGACTAGTGCGGACATCGTGGACTTCGTCCACAATCTCCGCACTAGGCACAGGAAAGTGGCCGGCTAGGGCAGAAGAGCTGCCAGTCTGGCCACCCAGGAGCAGGTGTGCAAGAGAATCAAGGGGTTCCACTGAGACCCCCAACTCTGAGCCCTGAGCTTACAATGGCCGTTCTGGGTCAGACCAAAGGTCCATCTAGCCCAGTAGCCTGTCTGCCGACAGCGGCCAACCCTAGGGACCCTGGAGGGGAAAGACCGAAGATAGTGACCAAGCCATTTGTCTCATGCCATCCCTCTCCAGCCTTCCACAAACCTTGGGCAGGGACACCACTCCTACCCCCTGGCTAATAGCACTCCATGGACCCAATCTCCGTGACTTGATCTCGCTTCCCTTTAAACTCTGTTCTAGTTGTAGCCTTCACAGCCTCCTGCAGCAAGGAGTTCCACAAGTTGACTCTTTGCTTTGTGAAGAACTTTCTGTTTCTAGTTTTAAGCCTGCTACCCATTCCTTTCCTTTGGTGTCCTCTAGTCCTTCTTTATGGGAACTAATGAAGAACTTTTCTGTATGCACCCTCTCCACCCAACTCCTGCTTTTAGAGATCTCTATCCTGTCCCCCCTCCGTCTCCTCTTTTCTAAGCTGAAAAGTCCCAGTCTCTTTAGCCTCTCTTCATATGGGACCTGTTCCCAACCCCTGATCATTTTAGTTGCCCTCCCCTTTCCCAGCCTCTCTCTTCCCCTCTCCCACCTCCTTTTCCCAGTCTCCCCCAGTTTTGTTCAATAAAGACAGATTCCATTTTGGAAGACACGTTATCTTTATTTTGTACATCAAGAAGAGGGGCTAGGGAAGGGTAAGTGGAAGGAGGTGAGGGAGTAATGGGGCACGTGCCCCCGATGGGGAGGACTGGGATGGCTCTGCAGGCTTCTCAGGGTAGAAGCTTTCCTGAAGCCCCCCAATTGCTCCCTCTCCCCAGATGGCAGCCTGCGGCAAGTGCAGCCAGGCTGATGGCTGAGTGGTCTGATATGCCCAGTGTGGGTAGTCCGGGCAATCCAAGCCAGGACTGCTTTGCAAGCGGGGCACCCCTGAGAACTGTCTGTCCGGGGTGGGGGTCGGGACCCTTTAAGCACAGCCCTCGGCTAGCCTGAGACAGCATCTCCACGCTCTAAGTCCTCCTCTGATGCCCTGCTGGCACTGCTTCCGGCCATCCTTAAGCCTGGTTCAGGGTCCACTTAATGTGGACATGCTAGTTTGAATTAGCAAAACGCTAATTCGAACGAGTTTTTTAGTCTGGATCCGTTAGTTCGAATTAGCTTAGTTCGAATTAACTAATTTGAACTAAGTTAGTTCGAATTAACGTTGTAGTGTAGACATACCCCCAGTGTGGAAATAATCAGGGAAGCCAGCCTCTCAGGCCATGTCTACACTAGCAGTGTGGACATAGCTGAAGGGTTTTCTTGCACGTGAAGGGGCAGTGTAGACAGCTCCTTCTTGCGCAAACCCCTGTGTCGTGAAAATGGCAGTTCATTAGGTATGCATTTGAAGCACAGTGATAGTCCATGCTTAGCCTCAACTGCATATTGCTTACACAGGAACCCACCAGTGTAGAAATAGTCAGGGAAGCTCTCAGGCTATGTCTATACTGGCAGTTTCTTGCACAAGAACAGCTGTTCTCGCACAAAAACTTGCCTGCTGTCTACACTGCACTAGTGTTCTTGCACAAGTAAATTTATAGTATAGAGTTGTAAAACAGGGCTTCGTCCAGAAGAGTTATTCCTTTCCCCATGAGGAATAAGCCCTCTTGTGCAAGAATTCTTCCACAAGAGGGCAGTGTAGACAGGCAACATGAATTTCTTTCGCAAGAAGCCCCTATGGTTAAAATGGCCATCAGAGCTTAGCGCAAGAGAGCATTCATACTGCCATGGATGGTGTTGTGAAAAACCACATCTCTTGCACAAAAGGACATGGCAGTGTGGACGCTCTCTTGTGGAAGAGTTTTTGCCCAAAGATTGTTCCGGAAAAGAGTTCTTGCGCAAGAAGCCGACAGTGTAGACATAGCCTCAGGCTGTCTCTTCACTGGTGGCTTCTTGCACAAGAACATCCACACTGCCATATGCGAGCTGTGCTTTTGCACAAGAGCACCCATGGCAGTGTAGACGCTTTCTTGTGCAAGAAAGCTTTCATGGCCATTTAGCCATAGGGCTTTCTTGTGCAAGAAATCCTTGCCGAGCATCCACACTGCCTTCTTGCGCCTGTTAAAAAAGAGCATAGCTCTTGTGCAAGTAGCCCTCTCTTACCATGCCATACTGTAAATTTCCTTGCACAAGAGCGGGTGGGCAGTGTGGACGCTCTGCGGATTCTTGCGCAAGAACTGCCATGCTTCCGCAAGAAGCCGCGAGTGTAGACATAGCCTCAGGCTACGTCTATACTGGCAGCTTCTTGTGCAAGAACTCCTTTGCAGAAGAGTTCTTGTGCAAAAACTCTTCCAGAAAAGAGTGTCTACACTGGCATTTGTGCAAGAGCATTCATGGCACTGTAGATGCTCTCTTGCACAAGAAAGCTCTGATGGCCATTTTAACCATAGGGCTTTCTTGTGCAAGAAATTCACGTTTCCTCTCTACACTGGCCTCTTCTAGAAGAGCTCTTGCACAAGAGGGCTTATTCCTGAGTGGGAGCAGCAGAGTTCTCGCACAAGAAGCCCTGATTTTATACATTAGAACGTCAGTTTACTTGCGCAAGTACACATGGCCAGTGTAGACAGACAGCAAGTTTTTGCACAAGGCTTGCAGTCTAGACGTACCCTGAGAGGAAGGAAGCACTCAATCTTAGCCAAACAGCCAAGAAGCAATGCTTCACAGTGAAAAACAGAAGGACAGCTCTTGGTCTGGATCCCTGGGCCATGCAGAGCATCCTGCAACTACTTCCCTGCATCTCCCTTTGCCGCTCTTGAACGTAGCCCAAGAGCTGAGCAACATACAACAATATTTAAGGGTTATTTTGAAAGAAGGGGTTTCTCCCAAAATAACTGCATCTAAACTGCATTTTTTATTTCTAAATAAAGTATTTTGAAATAGCACCCGTCGGCGAATATGTAAATGAAGTGTGGGATATTTAAATCCCGGTTTCATTTGCAATTTTGGATGTCTGCATTTGCATCCCTCTCTCGAAAGAAGGTGCAAGTGTAGACATACCCACACAGGGCAGGGAGGCATGAGCACAGGGGATGGTGCGCTATTGTGACACGTCATGCTGCTCAAATGCTGGGGGTGGGGGGCACCATACATTTCTAACCCCAGGGAGAGCCGTCCTCCCCCCGTCATATGTGCACAGCACCACCTGCTCCTGCAGACAGTGCAGCCAGGTGCTAATTTCCCAACACTGGACACAAAGGCATGATTGCTATGGGGGTGTAGCTCAGTGGTAGAGTGTTTCACTGCAGCTCAAGTGGTCCTTGCTTCAACTCCAAGTGCCCCCTTAAAAAGCTGATTATCTTAAATGGAACAATTGCATCTCCATGGTTGTCACAATTTTGATTTCTGTTGTACAGGGATTCTTAAAATGACTATAGACCCATAATGCTTTCCTGTGCCAATGCACATAAACTAGACAAACCCTTCCCTCAGCTGAAACCAATTCAAAATAGAGATGTTTAAGTCTCACCTTGACAAAGCCCTGGCCAGGTTGATTTAGTTGGGATTGGTCCTGCATAGAGCAGGAGGCTGGACTTGACGACCTTCTGAGGTCTCTTCCAGCTCTATGGTTCTATGATTCAAACCTGTGTATCTGGTTTCTATTCCCATCAGTTCAATGAGGGTGTGTAGCCAGACAGACCCCCCCCCCCCCGTCACATCCATCTTATTTGCCTCTCTGAGGTTCCTGAAGCATACAGGGCAGAGAAGGAGCAATAAAATCAGCATAGTCTATGCTGGCTCATCTGATCCTGAGAAGCTGAAAACATAGATATGAGAAAAGAGCGATTAAGGCAATAAGCTGACCTCGAGGCTGTGAGAACTGTCCTGGCTGGCACCTATGTTGATACGATCACACACAGTCGTCTCTGGGAGAGGAATCTCCCACTGAGAAAAGAATGCCCAGTACTTCCAATTTAGTTATTTATCTCTCTTACAAGTGTAAATTAAGTACATAACTCCTTTGTAAGAACTGGTGTCACAAGACAGACCAGCACCATTTGGCATCACAGATAAGAAAGAGAAATACGTGACAGCATGAGTATAAAGATGGGTCCAGCAGCACACTCACTTTGAGTGTCAATCTACCATCTATCTGCTGATCGGGTTAGGTTATTGACCTCCCGAGGTTCCACGGGGACACCCACCTCGTATTCGTCTTTCCTAGGAATTGAGGGACCAGCCCTGGCTTGACCCGCTGGAGTCAAGAGGCACAGAAGGGGGTAAAAATTGTACCTGGATGTGGTCCTTTGTCTTAAGTGTACACATAGACTTAGAGCTCTTTAAAGATTAAGCTGTCACTTGGTACCATTATTTCTATTTCCTATCTTTATTTTCTTTGTAACCATTTTAAGATCTGTATTTGCTAGCAGTTAAGAAATAGAACAATAGCCATTGTAACCATATGATATATAAGCCTGTTTAATAAACCTGTAACTGTTTAAGTTTTACCCTGACTCCTTCAGTTGCTGTAACAGAACCAAGCACAATCCTGTATCCTAGCAGCTGAAATCTGAGATGTAATAAGCTCTCCCTATAAACTCTGGGGTGTTTTTCAGCCTGTTGGCTGCCCTCCGTGACAGGACCCCGGTCCTAGCGGTAAAGACACAGACGTTAAACCTTTTCTCAGTAACACACACACACACACTGCCCTGACTGTTGGCTGACAGGGTGTGATCTGGATGCCCATTGGCAAGTCCCTGATCTCCATGAGCTGTGCCATGCAGAAGAACAAGACCAATGTCCAGCTGAGGAGGAACAGCCACGCAGAGCGTCCAGTAGCCATATCCCTGTTTGCCACTCTCTAACTTAGCCCAAGATCCAAGAAGCTGTACTCTCTCACCCAAAAACCTCCAGCACTCATCTCTCCCCAGCTTCTTTCTGACCCCTCAGTGAAGTCCTTTCTAGGGGGGAGCTTCTAGAAACCAGCATTCCTGGCTGCAGGGTAAGTCTGAGTTCCCACATTTTGGCAGGGCTTTCATTTTGCCCCCAACCCACTGACCTGATGACTTCGGCTCTTGCTCTTCACCATATCCACCCCAGTGTCCCCTGTGGGGCAGCCTCTCTGGCCCACACTGCTCCTGTCACACTCTAGGGGTAGGGCTGAGCCATTGGGCACTGGGGGAGGAGCAGGAGTTGAGAGTTTGCCGGAGACCTCAGGTACCCAGTGTGAGATACCACCCCAAGCGCCTCTGACAGGAGTAGAAGGCAATTGATGGGGGACGGGGAGTGTGGGGAGAGTGTCTCAGGCTTTGTGTAGCTTGTTGCCCTGGTTAGAGATGTGGCCAGGATTTAAACTTACACAAGGACATCTTATCAAATTTCTAGCCCAAAACTTTAACAACTTGGCCATGACAGCTGTGAGCCCAGGAGTACCTCAGGGCCAGGGAAACTGGTAAATAATCCCAGTGCCCAAGCCTGACATCACCAACCCCACAGAATTCACACAGCAAACCTGGTTCCCAGAGCACAGGGGACATTTTGGGGCTTGTTGCTGGGCCGTGGGTTGAAGCATCAAACCAGCCCCCAACTGTAGGGCCTGTGTGTGTTGTAGAATCTGGGTCCCTGCACCTGGGCAACAGCAAACAAAAGGTCTTGGAGCCACACAGAGCCCCTGCTGGGCAGCCCGGACCTAGACCGTGAAGCAGGAAGTGGCTGAGGCTACGGCCAGCCAGGGAGCTCCCCAGCCCATCCTTGCTGGCATGGAAGCAAAGGGCAAGGCTGTGAGAGAGAAGGCCTCCTGTCTCCTCACCTTTGCCAAGCACTATGCTCTTGCGAACATATTGAGGAATGATTCAACGGTGGCCACAGCACAGAGACCATAAGTCCGAAGCACGCCGATAGTGCTTGACCACTGCTCTGTACTCACCTCGAGTGGAGCACCCTCGGGGACACTACTCGATGAAGAAGAGAGAGTTACTCATCCTGTGCAGTAACGTCTGTTCTTCGAGATGTGTGTCCCTGTGGGTGCTCCACGACCCACCCTCTTCCCTGCTTCGGTGCTTCTGTTTCTCTCTTTCAGATGCTTCCGGTTGGGAGGAAACTGACGAGCCGGCCCGTGCTCAGCTGTAATGGCGCAAGGCAACAGGAGCGCATGCGCGGGCCGGCAGGGCTACTGCTGTGGAAGTTTCTCCGTTTTGCGGCGCCGGGATGGACCCAGCACCGTGAGGAGTGGGAGCTGAGGCACTGCGGCTCTTGCCTGGCTTCTCTGTCGGGTGCCTTGGCAAAGAGCCAGAGGTACCTGGTCTGTCCCGTACAGTCCTGGGCTGTGGCTCGGCATTGCTGAGGTCCTTCTGAGGTGAACGGGACAAGTGAACTCCTGAGGTAGTGGGAGTAGACGTGGTTGCATCAGACTGGAGGGCTTTGTTGAATAAAATCACCCTCAGCCTCATTTCTCTATCGCGCCGAGCGCGGGCTGTCAGTTTCATACAGTGGGGGCACTTCATAGGAATGTGCACGTCCCCTAGGCATTTAACGCAGCGCGAATGCCCATCTGAGTCCGGCATGGCCTCCTGGCACTGGGAACATTTCTTGAAACCAGGCATTTTGTCTATTCTTTCCTTTTCTCTCTCTTTTTCTGTTTTTTTTTTTTTTTGAAAGGCTACTGCAAAAAAATAAACTAGGACGGAAACAAGGAACTTGAGACTAATTAACTAAGTAAAAACTACTAAGAACTATCCTAACTATAAACTGCCAAATGGCAAACAAATTTCTAAATGAAATTCCCTTTTCTCCTCAGGCCAGAGAGGGAGCGTGTCCTAGGTCCGTCTGCGGCCGCGGACGGTTGAAGGAAACTGACGAGCTGGCCCGCACTCAGCTGTAACGGCGCGAGGCAACAGGAGCGCATGCGCAGGCCGGCAGGGCTACTGCTGTGGAAGTTTCTCCGTTTTGCGGCACCAGGACGGACCCAGCACCTCGAGTGGAGCACCCTCGGGGACACTACTTGATGAAGAACAGGGCTTCCTCCTCCCCTCGAAGCTTGTCAGGGGGCAGAAGGGAGTGACGCAGGCCCGGCTGAAGCCCAAGCTGCCTGCCTCAGCGGGACTTCCTCCTTCTCCTGCCTAGCTGCCTCCTTTGGCCAGCAGCGCACGAGGCAACCAGGAGAGCCAGCCACCAAGGGCAGAGGAGGCCAAGCCACAAGCCTCTCAGAAACTACAGGTCTGAGGTCTCTCGCTTGCCCAGGGGCTTTCAGTGGTACCAGGTTGGAGAAGGATGCCAGGCCCAGGCCAGTGGGAGAAGTGACAGTGCCTGCCAGGGCAGAAAAGGGAGCTGCAGAGAGCAAGAGATGAGTATTTCTGCCTGGTTTGGAGTGACAAGGAGGTTGTGACCCCAGGACATCTGTGTGAGACTCCCCTGGGGGTCACAACCCAGGGGGAAAGCTCCTTAGTACCACACACAGGCTGGCCACTCCTTCTCCATGGTTGTCCTGGTGCTCTGGGTGCAAGCGAGATGCCTGTAACTCCCTGCTGGGAGCGTGGGCCCTGCCCTGCTTGGTGGGGGAGGAGACAAACACATGGCTGGTTGACAGGGTCTCTGACATTCCAGCAGTGGGGCCATACAGCTTTTCAGCCAGATTCAAACTAGGCTGGTCGGAGCCTCTCGCACTTGCAGAGGGGGATTCTGCATTAGCTGCCTTGGGAGCCACCGTAACATTGCAGAGCTCCCTCAAGGCTGTCCATGGCACTTCCAGGCCAGCTCCAGCTGCTTTCCCATACCCTCGGCAATGACACTGCATTTTATCCTTCCCCTTCAGTGACAACCGGCCATTCCCCAGCCAGCCCCAGCCAGTGTGGGACCCACTCCCTTCCCCAGGAGCAGTGTTAGCACCAGCATGGCGCCATGCTGAAGCTGTGGCTGTGGGAGACAAGACCCTGACTTTGGGAGGGAGAAGAGACATCAAAGTGTCAAGTTTCACCCATGACTAAAAGTCCCCCATGGGCCACAGATCCTTGGTTTGGTAAGGGTTCCAGTGAGAGCTAGGCAGCGAGGATCACTAGAGTAAGCTGAGTTTTCCTCACCCTGGTTATTGCTGAAGTGTTCATCCTGACCAACAAGCCTGGCTGTGACCCCAACCTCAGCAACAGAAAGCAACTACGGGTAGGCAGCCACTGCATGATAGGAAGTGGCCCAGGGTGGGAATACTTGAATTGCCCCATGGGGGATGGTAAGTTTCGGCTCATCCCGACCAACTCCGGCAGTGGACTGTTTCCCTGCCCTTAATGCCTGGGTGGGACACAGTGGAGAGGGAGGGCCCAGGCCCCCAACCCAGAGGCTGAATCCTTTGCTAGCCCATGCTAAGAGTACCCTGTTGTTGGACTTAAGCAGAGAAAGCTGTACACTTGTTAAGTAAGGACATTTCCCGGGGGACCTTACCCTGGAAGGCTGTGCTTCTCTTGATCTGAGCCCCTCACTGGGGAGCCCCAGCCCGGAGAAGGCTAGGCTTGTGTTAATCAAGGACCCTACTCATAGACTTTAGCCAAGAAGGTGGTGCTTCTGTTAAGGGGCCTGGTTTTGTTAATAAAAGGCCTCTGCTGGACAACTGGAAACAGGGTGCTAGCATTTGTTTTTGAGGGATTCCGGGGGTGCAACTTGGGCTCAGCCCAACTGCATGAAAGGATACCCATAGGTAGGGAATGTGAGACACACCATTTCTCTATTGATACAAAAAAGTAAGTTCATGTGGCAGGATTAAGGCTCAGGGGATTTGGGTTGTGGGAAGGGACTTAGGTTGGGGCACAGATGTCTAAGGGCTGGAGACAAGAGCCTCGGGGATGAGATGAGAGGTTTGCAGTGTGAAGGGTTGAGGGCAGGGTTTCCTCTAAGGTTGAGGCCCACCCACCTCTAACGCAGAGCCACACAGTGACTATTCAACTGCTCTAGGGTGGGTCATGTGGCAGACAGCGCTTATTCTAGAGGCCCCGGACAGGGAAAGGGCAAGAACCACAGCGGGCACCTGCTGCAGCAGCCTGGCTGGTGCCAGAGCCATAGCTGTGTTGTGGGCGGTGCATGCTGTGGCAGCCTTGACTAGGGAGTGAACTGCAGCAGCATCACACAGTGTTTTGGCAGCCCCGTCCCAGAGGCACGTGGTGCTGGGGTCACTCCAGCAGCTGCTTCAGTAGACAAGGCCAGAACCAGGGACACGTGATGATAAGGGACTGGGCTGTTCTAGCGACCGGGGCTGTGTGGTAAGGACATCTGGTTCCAGCTCTACTTCACTAAAGAGCTCAACCTTGGGATCTCAAAAGGTAAATCTGCAGGTTATCTGAGGAATTAAATAGAGAACAAATAACTATAGAAATGTTCTCTGCCCTGTTCATATTTAAGAGCCTAAATCACATCAAGGAGAACAATTCTTTCTGATCCTCTATAGTTTTCTCACTTGTAAAGGCATCAATCACGTCAATAGTGTTAATTGTGCCAATGACTATTTCTCTCGGTTGAAATTACTTCTCTCAAGCTCACTCTCTCACACACGAACTGTGTAGCAGCAACTAAAACTTTCTTAATGGATGTTGATTATTTTCTCTTCATGCTAACTCAATATGAAACTAATGACATATTAAAGGGACTTTTCTATGGGTACATCTAGACTACATGCCTCTGTCACCAGAGGCACGTAGATTAGGCTACCAGACATAGGAAAATGAAGCAGCGGTTTAAATAATCGCCGCTTCATTTAAATTTACATGGCTGCCGCACTGAGCCGACAAACAGCTGATCAGCTGTTTGTCGGCTCAGCGCGACAGTCTGGACGCACGGGGGTCGACATCAAAAGTATTTGTCGACCACCCAGGTAAACCTCATCCCAGGAGGCATACCTGGGTGGTTGACAAATACCTTTGATGTCAACACCCGCACATCCAGACTATTGTGCTGAGCCGACAAACAGCTGATCAGCTGTTTGTCGGCTCAGTGCGGCAGCCATGTAAATTTAAATGAAGCGGCGATTATTTAAACCGCTGCTTCATTTTCCTATGTCTGGTAGCCTAATCTACGTGCCTCTGGTGACAGAGGCATGTAGTCTAGACATACCCTATGATTCATAGGGGTCAAAAGCATGCAGATACTGTAAGAAATAATCTAATTATTGGTTATACGACCTATATACAGTGTAGTTACATGGACTGAAGAGAAAGAGCTGGATGAAATTTTCCAGTGATATCCCTAAATTAATCTTCTGAATATCATTAACATGCAACTGTATAATGAGCTTCAGAGTCAATGGCGAGAGATGGAGCATTTCGTTTTTTATGCTTTACAAATTACTACACTTTGACTGGATCAGACTGAGAGGAAAGTGCAGGGGGGTTGGGATGAAGGAGATACTGCAGAAGTTAGGAGAAAAGAGCACAATGCAGGGATGGTGCAGATGGGGAATTCATGGATGCAGGAACAGTGGAGCAAGGCTGTGTGGGAATGAGACTGGGTACCAATCTGGAAAGTTTCAGGGTGCACGTGTGCAGGGTCATGCACAGTGTTAATTATCCTTCATTTCAGTATTTTTCTTCCATAATAATTTAAATTGTGTGTGTGTGTGTGTGTGTGTGTGTGTGTGTGTGTGTGTGAGAGAGAGAGAAATGCTCCAGCCCTCGCCATTGGCTCTGAAGCTCATTATGCAGTTGCATGTTAATGACATTCAGAAGATTAATTTAGGGATATCGCCGGAAAATTTCATCCAGCTCTTTCTCTTCAGTCCATGTTACTACACCGTGTGTGCATGCAAATATTCTCAGTAACTTGTATGCACCACAGTGGCACACATATGAACAAGCGCATAGGACGTCACTCTTTGTGCTCAAGACAAAACTTGCTCCACTTGTGGATGGAAAATCTTAGAGGGAATACTGGTGGAGGGCTTCAGCTGGAGGTGTTATCTCAAAGATGGAGAGGTCTGAGATGTAGGTCACTAAAAGGCTACATCGAGGAGAGAAAAATCCCATGAGCTCTCACTTCCCCAGCTTAGATGCTACTGGGAAGGGGGAGGAGGAAGACACACCTCTCCCTGCCATGGTGGCTCTGGGGCTGGGGTCATGGGATAACTGTCCTCTGGACATGGCAGGTGTGGGCCAGGGTTGAGACCAGTGGGTAGAGGTATCTGTCCCCACAAAAGCCCTATAAGCTTGCATGGCATTTAAAAGGCTGCACCACAGCCACCTGGCCAGACAGCTTAAAGGGAACTCAGGTTATAGGTTTCTCCCCTCTGTGGGTCCTCCGAAGGCTAAGAAGATTTGAGCTCTGACTGAAGCTTTCCCCATAGTCAGAGCAGCTGAATGATTCTCTCCCCTCTGTCGGTTGTCTTATGTTTACCAAAGTCTGACCTGTGTTTGAAGCCTTTTCTGCACTCAGAGCTGTTATAAGGTGACTCTCTTGTATGTATTATCTGATGGCTAGTCACACAAGAGCACTGACTGAAGATTTTCCTGCAGTCAGAGCAGCTGAAGTGTTTCTGCTATGCGGCTTCTCCTATGAGTAACAAGGTGTGAGCTGATACAGAAGCTTTTCCCGCAGTCAGAGCAATTGAACGGTTTCTCTCCTGTGTTTAACAAGATGTAAATTCTGATGAAGGGTTTTCCCAGAGTCAGAGCAGCTGATGAGTTTCTCCCCTGTGAGGGATCTCTGATGGTGAACAAGGTCTGAGCTCCCTATAAAGCTTTTCCCACAGTCAGAGCAACTGAAAGGTTTCTCTCCTGTGTGGGTCCTCCTATGGGTAACAAGATTTGACTTCTGACTGAAGCTTTTCCCGCAGTCAGAGCAATTGAAAGGTTTCTCGCCTGTGTGGGTCCTCCTATGGGTAACAAGGCTTGAGTTTCTACTGAAGCTTTTCCCACAGTCAAAGCAGCTGAAGGGTTTCTCTCCTGTGTGGCTCCTCCTATGGGTAACAAGGCTTGAGCTTCTACTGAAGCTTTTTCCGCAGTCAGAGCAGCTGAAGGGTTTCTCTCCTGTGTGGCTCCTCCTGTGGGTAACAAGGTGTGAGCTGCTACTGAAGTTTTTCCCGCAGAGAGAGCATCTGAAGGGTCTCTCTCCTGTGTGGCTCCTCCTATGGATAATAAGGTGTGAGCTGCTATTGAAGCTTTTCCCACAGACAGAGCAGCTGAAGGGTCTCTCTCCTGTGTGGCTCCTGCTATGGGTAACAAGGAGTGAGCTTCTACTGAAGCTTTTCCCACAGTCAGAGCAGTGGAACGGTTTCCTTCCTGTGTGGGCCCTTCTGTGTCTAACAAGGTGTGAGTTTCTACTGAAGCTTTTCCCACAGTCAGAGCAGTTATGTGGTATGTTTCTTGTATTTATTTTCTGATGGTTCATAAAGTGTGAGGGTTCACTGAAGCTTTTCCCAGAGTCAGTGAACTTGAAGGGCTTCTCTCCTTTGCGGGCTCTTTGATGTTCAAGAATAGTTTCACAGTCACTATAAGTGCAAGGTGACTGTTGAAGGGGGATTTCCTGTTGAATGGTTTCTGTGTTTTTCTCCCCTCTGCTCCTGTGACTGGAGTTACCCTGTCTCTCTCCTAGATAGTGTCTCTGCTGCCTTTCTGGACTATGCTGACTCTCACAGCTCTCTCCTTGCTCACCTATCTGGAAAACATGCCCTTCAGATATTCCCAATAACATTAGACATGGAGACACTTGCTCTGGTCCTTCCTGCTGCCAACTCTTTTCATGGTTCTCAGTCAGTGTCCCGTTACCTGTTGGGATAGAGAAATAATCCAGACAGGAGTTATTCTCCATGATGAGCTGAAAGGAAACTCTGAAAGAGCAATAGAAAAGGGGACACACACTCAAATAATGGTCAAATTATCATGAGCTGAGTTCTTCCTCCTCTTTCACAACCCTTCCATAGAGAAGAGAACCCAGCCTTTCCTCACTCACCACACTGACTGGAGTTGAAGACAGGCTGAACAGTCAGACAGACTTCATGAAAACACATCGGTTACATCTCTATAGGAGACAGAAATTGGTTTCTGAGTCAGTTTAACTGATTGCTCACCTGTGTGGGAGTTGCTGTTGATTTCTCCTTCCTCACAGCTCTGGGGATCTGGGACCCGCAACTCCTCCTCCCGTTCCACCCAGGAAATCACATCAGTTTTGGAGACTGGATATCCTGTTTGGAGAGCAATGAACCAAGTGCTGATCTTGTTCATCAAGGTCTGTGCCACTACGGCTTCCAGAGCCAGCATCTGAGTCACCCACCCAGAAAGACTCATTTCCCCACCTTGCAGAGACTAGGCTCTGGCTGGTACAAAATCCCAGGATACATTCACCTGCAGTAAAGGTGCATCACCTTCCCACTCTCTAGGGTACAACTCAGTCCCAGGGCTGGACAGGAAGACACCTACTCAGAAGGGGAGCTTTAGTAAGGCTAGTTTGACACCAAGGTCCCTAGGCAGGGCTCAGACTGCAGCTGCCACATGGCAGGTCACTAAGACTTGGAGAGAAAGGACCCAGGAGAGCTCTAGCTCCCCAAAGCTCTGTCCACAAAATTCCTGGATGGTGGGCTGGGCTTGTCCCTATCTTTGGCTCAGATGCTCTACTTGTGCCAGAAGGAGGCAGAGGAAGTTGTCTGAGCATCTAAGTGAATCCTTGGCTGGTTGCTTCAGGTCCTGCCTATGCTCCATTCTCCTGATCCCAATTGCCTGTGTCTGGGTGGGCCCTGCCAGCTGCCCACAACAGCTGGCAGGGTGGCTGCCCAGGGTGGTGCCAGGCTTCTCTCGGGGTAAACCAGGGCAGAGCTAAGACATTTTACTTCTCTGGTACTTGTGGTTGTTACTCAGCTCCCCCTCTACAGCCCCAGTTCTGCTCTGCCAGCAGCAGCCTTTGGGTGGGTTCCCAGTCTGGCTCTTGAGGCAAGCCTGGCCTTTGATTTGGTGCCCGTCCAGGGTTGCACAGAATCTATCACCTTTACACCTTGTGAGCGTGTTGAGGGGGATGAGGGGATAATGGATACGGATATTTTCTTCAAACAAACAGGCAGGAAGCTAAAGGGGTGGAACACATGGAACGCAACAATGTAAGAGAGAAGCCACAGGAGGGGCATGCTGATGCTGGCCGAGGGGCAACATTCTCACTACTGACTAAGCAGGTACCATTATTGGGTTGGGACAAGTCTCACTATACCTGTGCCTGAGGAGCTGGGATACTAGCACCTTGCTCCTTTTCACAATAAACTTGGCCAAGTGCCTTAGTGTCCAAATGGAGCCTTGGTCTTTTATAGCGGCAACCCTGAGGTGTGCTGCATGGATAAGCCGCATACTTTGCCAGTGCCGCTGCCATCAGAGATCCAGAAAAAGCCACCCTGAACAGCTGTAACAACACTCCATGGCACTAGCAGCAATTCATATAGCATTGCAGTCTCTATGGGAATCAAAATTAACAATCACAGCAGCACGTGGGAACTCTGGTGTAAATCAGGACCCCACTGTGCTATTGGGGTGCTCATACGGAGCTAAGCATCACCCCTCTTTAATGTAGGTATCCTTCCCAGCCCTGAGAAACAAAGACACTCTATAATAGCTATTAAAGAGAGAGGTGACTGCACATAGAGAGTCTAAGGGCCTTAATCAAGGTCACACAGGAAGTCTGAGATGGGCAGAGAACTAAACGCAGGTCTCCTGAACATAAAGCCAGACATTCACACAGGAAGAAAAAGTCCCTACCCGAAGGTATTTCACACTAAAAAAACAAGACAGATGTCGTGATTTATCTCCACTGCACACAGAGGTAAGTGAGCCCCAGGGAGAATGAAGCTGAACTTTTGAAAGGAGACCCAACCTGTGCATAAAATGCAAGGAGAGCTCTGCTCACATCTATCTACTAGAGAGTTTCCTCGGACAAAATATGTGCAGAATGCAAACTGTCTCATCCACCCTCCCTCAGCTCCAGCCACTGGCAAGTAGCAGCTTGTCACAGACATTAGTTATAGGCAGGAAGCACTCTGGGAGCTGCACCCTCCTTCCAGTGGCTGAGCACACTGCCACAAGGGGACCCTGCAGGCACTAAGAGCAGCCAGACCCAGATCCAGAACTCTGGTACGTGCTGTTCGTGCCTGAGCCCTTCTACTCACACCTCCAGTCAAGGCATAAGATGGACAAGATAGGAGGGAAGCGCAGTGAGACCTTAGCTGTGGCAAGAGCAGCACCATTTTTATGTCCCTGAACCTGCTTTCGCTGGGAGGGGCATAGAGGGGACAGTGTCAAGATTATTGGGGCAGATACTCATCGTGGGCAAAGGCAATGACAAACCCAACAAACCAAACCCAGCTTCTGTTACCCAAGGAAACAGGAATCCTTACTCAGCCAGTTCACAGCCTCATAATTCTCCTGCATCACATCTCCATAGAGGGCTCTCTGGCCCGGGTCCAGCAGAGCCCATTCATCCTCAGAGAAATACACAGCCACCTCCTCGAAGCTCACCGGCTCTACCATGGCCATTTCCTGTCCCTGGCTCTGTAGGCTGGGGGCTGAGCTGGAGACAGTCATGGGTGTTCTGCAGCCTGGCAGGTGGAGAAGAAGAATTGGAGACATTTCAGAAGGGGCTTTAATCCTTTCCACACCCCCATTCTCCGCAGACTCTGTCCCTAGTGACACACGTGTTAGACTCTGCCATTGTGGGCAAAAGTTTTAGTCTAGATATTCCATAAACAGGAGTCAGATCCCAAATCCATATTCATTTCTCTCCATACCTGGCTTGAGTTACAACATTACTGCATCTGCAACAATGGGATTTAGTTCTCAGCACCCAGTGTTTCTGATAACAAGCCACATATTCATCTGCCTGAACACGGATGTAGGTTAAATGCAGGCTGCTGTATTTAAAACCTTTAGTCTTCATTCACAGACATGTAGCACAAAATTTGCTCTTTCATCTGACAGAGACGTTATAAACCCTTTCCACAACAGTCAGTGAAGTTAACATCACCATTCAGATACTTATTATTAAACATGTGTGCAGAGTGTTTGCAGGAAGAGATCTTAAAATCATGGATTCATGGGATAAGAAGATGTCCTTAGTTATGCAGTCTGACCCCCTCAGTGGCACAAGCCATTACACTTAGTCCAGTTACAGAGCTCTGTTTCCCTACAGTGTATTTTCTAGCAAGTCCCCCAGTGATTTGAAGACATCAAGAGATGGAGAATCCACCAGTTCTTTGCTCATTTGTTTCAGCAGCTAATCCTCTTTCCTATCAAATATTTGTGCCTCTTTTCTAGCCAGCAATAGTCTGGCTTCAGCTTTCACTTATTGGCTCTCACTGAGCCATATCTACTCAACGGGGAAAGCAATTCATTTTGATGGGTGGCCAAATGGAAAGTGGCTGAGAGCTACACTGTTCCATGACATTAATGCAGGGTCTGAGATAGGTGTTGGGAGAAGGAGCACACTTGGGGTAAAGGTTTGGGTTGCAGAATGTATAGAGGGGTCTAGAAGGGAGTGAGTTTCGGTGAAGGAGACAGGCTGTGATCTAGAACATTAGATTAGCCAACTACTCATTAGGTATTTAAAGTAACTCTAATTTAGAGAAGTGACTTAGTGGACAAACAAGGTGCTGTCAGTTTCTGACCACTGAGATCACTTGCATATATAGCTGCAGGAGGAGGACAGAGCTTTGGTTATGCAGAGCAGGGGCAGGAGTGGGGAGCAGAGATTAGGAGGGAAAGGGAGGGATTGGAATGTCAGAGGCATGCTCTGGACAGGAGACTTATCTGAGTGACTCCTGGCCAGAGGCCAAGCACTTCAGGCAAGCAGGGAGTCTGCCCAATCCTGTCACAGGCTGCAGGGTCATGTCCAGAGGGGAGAGGGAGCGGTGCTTTGTTTCTGGCCAGAAACCGGCCATTAAGATTGCCCTGGGAGTGGAAGCAGCACCTGAAGATTTCCCCCTCCCCTCCGGGCTCACAATCACTTTTTGAGGGACAGATGAGAAGTGGCATCCATGGGCTGGATCCTATGGCTTGGTGGGGTGGATCCGGCACATAGGCTGAGAGCTGACTGGCTTCCACAGTATCAGTTTGTTCATGGCAAGAAACTGCTGGATTCCCAAGGGCTGCTGAGTCTAGTGCAGGCCTGGACAAAATACAACCTATTTATTGTTTGAAACCAACCCCATATTGAAATTGAGCAGTGAAATCTGAGCTTGAAGGTGCCTTCCATTGTATACTTTAATTTCTCCCCTGTAGCATCAAAAACCCATAGACCAGTGTTTCTCCAAGTGTCCACAGGTCCCCATGAAGTACCCTTGGGTCTCCTCACTGATCAGTGGATGAGATTTAGGGCTGTGCGTGCCGTGGTTGCTGGGTTTGGTTGGTAACTTCAATAACAATCCCATGAAGATTTTTTCACAGGAATTTTCTCATCATTTAAAGAATCTCCACCTGCAAACTCACTCTGTCTGAAAGCTGCCAGGGATTTTCTTCTTGCTCTCTCCAGTGCAGAGGGCAGAGTATCTGGTGGGGGAAGGAATAAGAGAGGTGAGATTCCAGGCTCTCCTATTTATAACAATGTCCCACTCTGAACTCTGCATTTCAATTATATGAGAGGCCAGACAGACGGACACTCAGATATTTAGTATGAAGAGTCTGAAACTTTCATTTCCTTTCTGACTCAGGCACCTATCAGCCAATATCCCTGCAGCTTCACACCCATCCCAGGAAAGAGAAGCTATAAATGAGATTTACTCTTCCCTCCTAACCCCCTCCCACTTGGTTTCTCATTCACTTACTGCCTCTTATCACAACCTGGAACTGTGGTGGCAGAACACGTTAACTTTAGCCATTTTGATCTCTGAATGGGAGGTTCAGAGTTTGAAAACACCTGGTTCTAGCTGCAAATAGTTGGGTTTGTTTGCTCAGTGTCTCTAAGAAGATCTGAGTGATGGGGCTGTCATTCTCCACATGGGAATTGAAGCAGGGGAAGGTTGGCGTCAGAGGTCAGATTCAACAGTCTCAGATACTTGAACCACTTTCCCCTCATCCATCCTTTCTAGGTACCTTTGAACTCCCTCAAAATATCCGACAGAGCAATTGTTTTCTTGGAGAAACCTCTGACTTGTTCTTCCAGTTCAGGGGAAATCTCCTCTGTCAGCTGGAACTGCCCCATCTCACACCTGGACAGAAACAATTCCATGTGATTGTATTTAGTTTACTGCTGATAAGTTCTGGCTAGTAAGTCTCAGCTCTGACAGGCTTGGTGTTAGAACTCCTCCAATTCTCACAGCCTGAGAGCAAGGGCAACATATCCCATGGTCATGCAACTTTCCCCTGAAAGGTCTCATTGCTGTTCTTCATCTCTGGTCTGGGGAAACTGGCTGGGGGAGTAAAGAGGAATTGAGTCTCCATGGCCAACTCACTCCTTGGCCTCCAGGTGCTGAGGGACAGGAAGTTCCCAGGTAAAGGGCTGAAGGGATCTGTCCACTAGGGACTAGATTGAGACACTAGCTCCCCCTCTCCCCAGCTCCTTCCACACATGTCTCCAAACAGCCCTCGGATGGGACGGACTCTTGTTCCGTGCTGCTCTGGGCTGAATGGCGTCCAGTGGCCAACAGTGACAGGCCCATCCTACATACCTGAGGCAGCCAGTCCTTCAGGGAGGTGACAGCTCCAGGAAACACTTTAGGTCAGACTGTGCCCTGAATGGGGAATTCCAGAGTTTGATGTGCAAAGAGGAGACCCTCAGAATTAAATGAGTCAAAGATATTTGTATCTAACGTCTGGCTGTAGAGCCCTGGGGAGATGTGGTGCTAACATCAGCTCCAAGCCCTTTCCCTTCACTATGAAGAGTGAGGTGAGTGAGAGCCACGTACCTACTCAGGGTGCTTCTGATGTCCTAGAAAAAAGACACAGAAAAGAATCTCAGGCCCATTGGACACACACAGGAGACGTCAGAGAAGGGATTTTGCAAGCATGGGAAGCGAGGCCATGCCCTGGCCCCGGGAACATGGATCCCCTGAGCATATGGGGCTTTGCCATCTCTAATAGCTCTGTGCCTGTAACTCTACACAGTATAAAATCACTCACGTGGCAGCAATGCACATAGAGTGACACTGCGATCTGAAAGCTGGACCTCAGCACTTGTGATTTAGGAGCCTCCCTTCCCTGTATGGGAAGCTGGGACATTTCTCCCTCAGGCTCACCTGCAGGAATTCACTCGCTGGCTTCTGACACGTCCCCTCCAGCTCACCGATCAGCTTGCTGATACAGGAAATCTGCACAGAGAGTTTCCTGACAGTGTCAGTCTGGAGCCTCCCAATCTCTTTGTCTAGCTTCTCCAGCTGGGCTAGGAGTCGCCGCTCTTGTTCCTCCAGGAACTGTCGCAGATGATGAAACTCAGCGACAATCATCTGCCTCTCCACTTGGGTCCATTTCTGTATGGAAACAGGGAAAGGACTGGTCAGGGGTATGGATGGAGCCTGGGGCCCTTTCATGGGGAGTTGAGTGCACAGCAGGGAGAAGTTCTTGGAAAATCCTAAAATTTGTAGGAAGGGATAGCTCAGTGGTTTGAACATTGGCCTGCTAAACCCAGCATTGTGAATTCAATCCTTGAGAGGCCATGTAGGGATCTGGGGCAAATCTATCAGGGATGGTACTTGGCCCTGCCACGAGGGCAGGGGACTGGACTAGATGACCTCTCAAGGTCCCTTCCAGCTCTGTAAGATGGTATATCTCCATATATTATATTATGTGTAATATTTGACTCTGCTTTGTGGTTACTAAGCAGAGGCATCTCTCCAAGCATCTCCTTTGGACCGTGTCCCCCTGAAAGGGAAGTTCCCATGTCTGTTATGGGCAGCATCTTCTCTTATTCATGGGCTCTGGGAAATCAGACACAGAGCAGCAGGGGGCAGGACTCAGCACCAGACTGATAGAGATACCCAGGGAGGAATAAGAAGCAAACAGGTGAATGCACCAAGTGAGCAGACAGCCCTTCAGGGGGACATTCACCTCTCTTGGGGAGGATGTCTTGGAAAGTCACAAAGGCTGGACATTAACTCATGCACTGACATGGATCTCACCCAGCAATCCATAATCTAGGAGCAACACAAATAAGCCCAACCTCACCAAGTCCACACAGGAGTCTCCCTCCTAACACAGCCCTCCCATTGCCAGTCCCTGTTGGTCCATAGCCACAAGCACCTACCAGATACTCCTGGCTTTTCCCTTCTGCTGTTGTTTTCCTTCCCAGCACCTTTTCTCTCTCTTCCCTCAAAGCCTTCAAATGGGCCTCCAATTTTTCCTGAAGAAACAGAAATAAGCATGAGGGTAAACCACATCAGATGTTTGGAGTCCATTTGTCTGCTTTTAAGAGAGTCCCAGTTTTGTGGAGCTCTGCCCCTGTCCAGCATGGACTCAGCCTTGGACATGGCTTTGTCTATAGAAAAAGAGACAGGAGGAGACTGCTGATGCAGCAGATCACCTGTAATGGTGGGGGACAGATTGGGTGGGGCACCTTCATAAAGAATGATGCAGGTACGGATTAGGAAGGTAAAAATGCTTAACAATACTAATCATGGAACCGATTACAATTTTATCAGTGACAGTATTTTTTAACCTGCTAACAGTGAGGGCTGGTAGTGAAAATGGGCTCTCCTGGGGCCAGGGATCTCTCACGAGGTCTGCTGGGGGTGGCCACAAGAACTACTGGCCAATAGGAACTCCCAGCAGCTGCAGACTGACGTTAGCTGCCAGAAGGAAGCAGGCACTGCTGGAACAGTGGTGAGTTTAACCAAGAACTGGCACCAATAAAGAGTAGCTCATCAGTTAACCAGTTTGAACTTTTGCTACAATCCAGTTGAATCCTAGATGTGCCTGACATGGACCTGCACTTCTTGAAGCCCTGCTACGGGTGGCCTAGGGCTTTATCAAGGCATCTTTCCCTCTTAAGGGCCATACTTCATCACTACTCAGTGATGCTGAGGGACAGGGAGCAGTGCAGTCTAACAGTTGGACCAGGGTTCAGGGCTAAACTCTATCCCTGACGTGCTTGGCGACTATGAGCAACTTGCTGCTCCACCTTCCCGTCCCACAGTTTGTCTAACTGAACTGTGACCTGCTCAGATCAGGGACTTTCCCTTGCTGGGTATAGGTCTCAGATGCCATTGCCACCTATAAGGCAAATGACAGATTATTACTCCTGTTGCTCCAATCAGTAACAGCTCCTCCTCTTCTCCAGTCCCAAGGCAACTCACTGACAGACTGGCCTGTAGCTCCTATGTTCTAAACCTCTCTGATAGTTAACACCTTCCTTTGCGCAAACACCCCTCCTGTTACCAGTGAGGGCTGGGTTTCAGGATTCAGAGCCTCAGAGAAACATTTCCCACATCAGGTATCTATAAAGGCTTGACGTAAGTAGCCACAAAGCTAGAGCCTTTACATTTTACAGCACTTTTTGTAGGCTTTGCTGAGCTGTGTCACACCTATGTCCGGTAACAGTCAGTGAAATTAGCCTGTAATTAAAATACACTGGACAGCAACTCTATACCTTATACTCCTGGGCAGCTTCCTGTACGAGCACCACCATGTGAGCCTGGGATCTGTCATACACCCCACAGATGGGAGTTTGATTCTCTTCACAGAACAGCATCAGAGTCTCCTGGTGCTCCCTGCACACCCCAACCCATCTTGCTCTCTTTTCTGCTTGGAAACTCAGCGGCTTGGCTAGTTCCAGCACGTTTGTCAGCTGCCAATTGGGCGGTAGGGGTCCCTGCTGCACAGTATCTCTACCCTGAGGGCTAAGGAGGGCCTGGCAGAAATTGTGCCCACACTGCAGAGTGACAGGGGCTGTGAAATCCTCCAGACAGATGGGACGTGTCGATTCCTCCCAGAAACTTTGCATGGGGCTCTCTGCAGCCATGGCTGCCTCTGGGCTGGGGAACAGGGGTCGTGTCACTTTCCTGAGCTCAGCAATGGAGGGGCAGGTCCGGGAGGCAGGTGTGTGAGGTACCAGCACTGAGGATACAAAAAAAAATCAAAAGTAAAAACACAAAAAGCCCCCAAAGCTTTGCTCACCCCCTATCCCCACCAGGGCCTCCTCTGGGCTCCTCAGCCACCTGCCCCAGACAGACCCGTCTCTGCACCCCTCATGCCAGGGCCCCTCCTCACCCTGTGTCCAACCCCCCCCCCCGCACACTCTGCAGCCCCCTCACAGCCCCTCTGTGCGCCCCCGGCCCGCACCCAGCCCCCAGCCCAGCGGGAGCATCAGGAAACGCCAACAGCCCGAGGGGGAAAACAGGGCTGAATGTTTGTGACGCGACCGTAGAGACGGGCGCGCCCCGATGCCCAGCGCCGGATCCACCAGCAGCACAGGACGGCGGGTCACAGCCCCTCCCGCAGCTCCCTCACGCCGGGCTGCGGCCCCCCCGGCTCTGGCGCCCCGCTGCGAGTAACTGCGCCACCGGCCCCTCAGAACAGCTCCCGGCTCAGGGAGCGCGGCGCATGCGCACTAACCGCGGCGAAGTCCGCTACCTTTCCCTACCCGTGCGCGGAGTCAGACGCAGCGGCGGGGCTTGAGCAGGGACTGGGAGTGACGGGCGGGGACCCGCCGAAAACCCGACCGCGGGAATGGGGCTGGCGCCGTGACACTACGCATGCGCAGCAGGTCCGTGACTCCGCTAAGATTCCAGCGCCGGGGCCTAGCTCGGACCAGGAGCTGCTTGGCCACGCCCCCTACTTCCGCCTACGGTCCGTGCCTGGGCGGGGGGGGGGGGGGGGCGCCTTTGTTGCGGAGGTGAGGCTGAGAGAGATGCCCACGTGGGCCAGTCCGGCTTCTGCCCAGCGCGTCTGGTTGGTCCTGGGGCAGCGCGCGGCGGGGGGATGCTCGCCTGAGAGATTGTGCTAATCCCAGTGTAATATCCGGGCACTGCGCATGCGCAGCGGTTCTGGTGCAGCCCTTGCCCGTTTCTCTGCCCTCGCGCTGTGAGTTTTGTTTAGTCCCTGTTAAAAGCCTTTCACAAGGGGGGGGAGTGGCTCAACGGCAGAGGTGGCTTCACATTGACTTGGCAGGGGGCGGAGCAGATGCAGGCGGGGCTAGGATGGGTTCTGGGCAAAGTCAGGTCTGGTGGGGGGAGGGGTGCCAGGTAAACTCTACAACACCGAGAGCAAAGCCCCAGCACAGGCAGGGCAGAGGTTAAAGCAGCTTCCCCAGTGGGAATGAGGCTCAAGTCAGAGAGTGGCCCTGGCAAGGGGGCTTTTTTATTTACTTAAACATTTATTTAATCACTTATTCACCTCGGAGGCGCTGAGCATGCTCAGTAGGGCTGCAGATGTCCCTGCATTTTGCCATGCCCACTCTATGTTTTTGCTTACTGCATTTTAAAGGTGTTTAAAATGTAAAAAGGGAACTAAAGATAGGACAAAGTCTTATAATGTTTCTCTTGTCTTATTCCCGGGACTCACAGAATTGCTCTCTCATCTCTGCAACCCATATTCATTGTTTTGCTCTATGCTGTAATTACTCTGTGCAATGCAAGTCTAAGTCCTGCTACTTTGAAACAAATTTAAGTAAGTAAAAATCAAAGTAATCTTCTGTAAAACTACTTCAGTAAAAGTACAAAGATTGTACTTAAGTATTCAAAAGTAAAAATTAGTTATCCTATGGAACCGTATGCTTAGCCACCCGAGTTCTTGCAGATCACCATTAACACACACACACACTATATAAACACTTATAATATAATTCTATATTATATACACAACTATACTATACATATTTCAATGATGGAATTCAATGATAGTCACTGCCTTCATTTATGAAGATGAAGAGGGACCAAATTAAATACAAGTAAGATTACAGAAATGTATTTATTTTGTCCATGTTCACGGTGTGCATTTTTCCATTGTAATGATTAATTTCCAAAATGTTTGTTCAACCATAGGAGCATTTTTCGTCAAAATTACCAATCTTTGCTCTTATATTTTTTCATATGAGTCCATCACACAGAATAATCTCTCACAGGCAGCTGATGGAGACAGAGGTCTGTTGGCCCTGGCGCACAGCTCCCTAATTCTAGGAAAAGACTGCAGCAGATCCATGATCTCTCCTGAAGAGGCCAAATACCCATCAAGCTCCTTTGCAGTTTCATTGATCTAAAATGACATAATCTCTTACCTTTTCTAATCCCAATTTCATGCTCGTTCCAAGTGGTCCTAACATTTGGCATCAAGATGTCAGCTCTAGGTCCTCAATTATTTCACCAAAACACTTTTGAATGCCCCACTGGAGTCCATCTACCAGTGGCCTCAAAAGGGCATCTTGTTCCTTGGCAGTTTTGAAACCATCTAGTATAATTTAAACTTAAAAAACAAGTGGTCTGGTAGCACTTTATAGACTAACAAAACATATAGATGGTATCATGAGCTTTCGTAGGCACAGCCCACTTCTTCAGATGACCAGAGTTTTGAGTTTAGGATGTGCAGACCTATTTATTTTGGCTCTGCACATCCTAAACTCAAAACTCCGGTCATCTGAAGAAGTGAGCTGTGCCCACAAAAGCTCATGATACCAGCTATATGTTTTGTTAGTCTATAAAGTGCTACCAAACCATTTGTTGTTTTTTTTAAGTTTTTCATGTACAGACTAACTTGGCTACCCTCTGAAGCTGGTATAATTTAGGCAGCATCCATTCCATTAGTTTGCTTGTCTCTGCTTGGAGAATATTTAGTGCCCTCAGCTCTGGGCCCACAACCAAAGTTCAAAGTAACGTGCTTTTTCAAGTCATCCCTCATACAAAAGGTTTACAGGATGGTGAAATGGCACACCAGTTATGTTTGAAGAAGGCAAGATTTGTGATATGGAAAAAACTGAAAGATTTCAAAATAACAGGTGGTGGGTGTAGCTGTGGGTGCTGTTATCCTGAAGTAGCTGTGCAGTGAGACGTACCCTGACTCTCACGGGTGGACAGCGATCTTCAGCCCGGCAGCACCCAGTTAGCACAGAGTCATTCTCAGCTCTGAGTTGCTCTCTCTTACAGGCACTTCCAGCCTGGTGCTCTGAACAGGAGCCAAGCAGCTGGAGTTACCTGGTGGGAGATGGGGAGGGGGCAGAGGAGCCTTTCTTTAAAGCAGCCCAATAGAACAGGGCTGCTTCTGGGGAGAGGGAGGGGGAGGGGCAGGGGACACAGAGCAGCTGGCCAGCTGCAGAGGCTTTTTTAAAGCAGCTCCTACTCTCCCCCATTTCTATTCCCCCACCAGGCCCCCCAGGTTCCCCATGTCTAGCAACAGCACCCGGAGCCCGCTGGGAGAAGCCCCTCATTAGTCTGAAATTCTCCCCGCGGGGCCACGCAAACTCCCAGCGTACAGGGACCTGTGGCAGAGGGTCCAGCCGCTCCTTTACTGCTTGGTTCCCAACCCCGGTGTGATGCACTGACTGCCAGCTACTTGGAAAGGGGGCAGAAGGAGGCAGAGCCCCTCATAGGAAGAGTCTCCGGCTTCCTCCTGGCTGCCCTGATAGAGAAGTTCATGGAACATCTCAGCTTGGGAAAGGGACGACTAAGGGGCAATGGGACGGGGGTTTATGTGATGATGTCAGGGGTGCAGAAAGTAAATAAGAAAATGTTTTCTCTCCTACTCAGGAGCCAGGCTGACAGAATGAAACTGGTAAGGAACCAAGTTAAAAACAAGCCAAAAGGAAGCATTTTTGCACTGAACTCATAGGCTACGTCTATACTGGCCCCTTTTCCGGAAGGGGCATGTAAGTTTCACCAGTCGTCGTAGGGAAATCCGCGGGGGATTTAAATATCCCCCGCGGCATTTAAATAAAAATGTCCGCCACTTTTTTCCGGCTTTTAAAAAAGCCGGAAAAGAGCGTCTACACTGGCCCCGATCCTCCGGAAAAAGTGCCCTTTTCCGGAGGGTCTTATTCCTACTTCAAAGTAGGAATAAGACCCTCCGGAAAAGGGCACTTTTTCCGGAGGATCAGGGCCAGTGTAGACGCTCTTTTCCGGCTTTTTTAAAAGCCGGAAAAAAGCGGCGGACATTTTTATTTAAATGCCGCGGGGGATATTTAAATCCCCCGCGGATTTCCCTACGACGACTGGTGAAACTTACATGCCCCTTCCGGAAAAGGGGCCAGTGTAGACGAGCCCATAGTCACCCAGTGGAACTCCTTGCCAGAGGAGATTGTGAGGGTGAAGTCTACAAGAGGATTCAAAAAAGAACTGAATAATTTGATGCAGGAAAGGTTAATCAATGGCTTTTAACCACCATGGACAGGGAAGGTGCCCTCAGCCGGTGTTTGCCAGAAGCTGGCAATGGGCGACAGGAGAGGGATCACTTAAGAACACAAGAACATAAAAGTTCTTTAAGAAGCTGGGTTTTAGGCCTTTTTCACCTTTTGTGTCCCTGCCTGCTGGCTCTGGGGGGAGGGGCTGTGTCAGGGGGTCCGCACCCCCGTGCGCCTCAGTGCCCCCTGACTGTCTTCATATAGCCCATCTCAGGGCAGAATACAGTCTGTATGGGTTGCTCATCATAGGCATCTGGGCTTATCTCCGTGGCCCCACTTACCTAAGCCAGGCTGCCACCTGTCTCCACTCCCGGGCCTTTC
Source organism: Pelodiscus sinensis (assembly GCF_049634645.1). NCBI lineage: Eukaryota > Metazoa > Chordata > Testudines > Trionychidae > Pelodiscus > Pelodiscus sinensis. Next base: position 1,670,005 of record NC_134741.1, read on the forward strand.
CTCCGGCCCCTCATCAGGGTAGCCTTAGCTGGCCTTCTCCCAGCTCTAGCTGGCTAGCCCCAGCAGGTCTCCCTCCTAGGAGCTCCTGCTTCCTCCACAGCCAGCCCCTCACTGGCCTCTCTCCCCCTTCTTGAGCAACCTGGGCTTCTTTATATATACGAGCCAGCTGTGCTCATACTCGCCCTAATGGGTTCAGCTGGCTTCTCTCAGCCATTCATGCAGTCCTGGATCCTTGCCAGCTGGGCTCTCCCATGCCCTAATAGGTTCAGCTGGCTTCTACCAGCCATTCGTGCAGTCCTGGGTCTTTGCCAGCTGGGTTCTCTCTAGCCCTAACTAACTCCCGCTGGCCTCCTCTCTGCTAGCCCCGGCTCCGGGACGGAGTCCGAGTATTAAAGGGCCAATGCAGGGCAGGCGCCCTGTCACAGGCTGGGATCCTTAAGGCTCCTCACTAGCTCAGCTGGCAGAGCAGCAGGCTCTGAGTCTGAGGACCAAGGTGCCCAGCCCATGCCCAGGCATGTGGCTTTTAACTTCAATTGTGCACCAGGAGCCCAATGAATCCCCCATGCCTGGAGATGGACCACTCCCCCCCAACCACCTCCATTCCCAGCCTGGACAGGAAATTCCCTTTCTCTTGGGCAGCCCTTCGAAAGCAGTCTGTGGGTACCAACCCACTGGAACTAGGGCTGGGACAGTGAGCCCGGATTTCACACCCTGCTCACATGCACACACTGTTCTCCCTTCCCAAAGGGGCAGCGCATGGGAAGTGTCTCATAATAGAACTGAGGAGAAGAAAATTCTCTTCTCCTGCCTCTCTCTTCCCTCTGTCTCTCCCTGCCCCCCTAATGCTTCCCTCCCACCGTGGACAGCTTCCAGAGGGCAATGGCCACACGCTTCTGGAGGGGCATGGCGGGCCTCATGCAAGTGTCCTTTCTGCGCAGAGCAGGGGTGAGCCACTCGCAGAGCTCCAGGAAGGTGTCCCTCTTCATCCTGAAGTTCTGGGTCCACTGTCTGTCTCCCCAGCACTCCAGGATGATGTGGTCCCACCAGTCGCTGCTGGTGTCCATCAGCAGCTGCTCCATGGCCCCCAGGGTGGCCAGGCGGAGAGGTAGAGTGCTGACGTGCACGAGGTGGTGCCAGGCAGCCTCCAGCCATTGCTGGCAGGCTTGCAGCAGCAAGTCCAGAAACTACCAGAAAGTGCAGGGTAAGCTCTGGCTCCATGTTGCCATCTGCGGCGGCATCCCCGAAGGGAAGCACCGACACAGATGGGCGCAGACAAAAACGCTTTGCTGTCCCTCGGCGAGGTAGGCAAGCAAGCGGAAAAGCTGAGAACCGGCTGTCCAGGGGGGTCCCTTTAAGCACGAGCCTCAGATAGCCTCAGACAGCAGCCACACAAAGCAACTACTGACCTGATGCCCTGCCAGAACCGGTTTCAGCTGCCCTTAAGTGCTCCCCAGCGTCCAATCAGTGTGGACGCGCTAGTTCGAATTAGCAAAACACTAATTCGAACTAGTTTTTAAGTCGAGATGCGCTAATTCGAATTAGCTTAGTTCGAATTAACTAATTCGAACTAAGTTCGAATTAGCGCTGTAGTGTAGACATACCCTCAGAGAGGTAGGCAAGGAAACAGGGAAACCTGAGAACCAGTTGTCCAGGGGAGGTCCCTTTAAGTACAAGGTTCACATAGTCTCCAACTGCAACCACACAATGTAGCTGCTGACCTGATGCCATGCATGAGCTGGTTCTGAGTGGCCTAAAATGCAATTCAGCGTCCAATCAGTATGGACATTCTATTTCAAAATAGCAAAGTGCTATCTTGAAACACACATTGGCTACATCTACACTGCAAGCTTCTTGCGCAAGAACTATTTTGTGCAAGAGTTTCTGCACAAACGGTCTTCTGCAAGAGCTTGTCCACACTGCCATGTGCTTTTGCACAAGAGATGTGCTTTTTGGCAAGAGAGTCCATGGCAGCGTGGACACTGTCTTGCGCAGAGAAGCTGTCTTAATTATGAGGGTTAGCCAGCAGCCTGGGGACTAAGGGGTTAACTACACCTAAGCAAGGTAGAGTTGGCCAATAGAAATGCAGGTAGGAATTTCAAACTAGGACAAAGGAATTTTTGGTTTCTTCCTCCTTTGTCCCTGGGCAGTTTCTCTCCACCTACTGAGGGAGACAGACAGAATGTCTCCCTCCAAGAATAGACTCTTCACCCTTCTGTAAGCAGGGAAAAGTTTAGATAAGTCTGTTAGGTTTTATTGTTTTACTAGCCAATTAGCCAGTCATAAGATGGGATTTTCAGGTCTTCTCTCTTAAGCACGCGCGCTCTCTCTCCTCCTGCTGCCTCCCCCCCCCCCGTCTCTTTCTTTCTCTTCTCCCACTCTCACTCTCCCTTTCTCTTCTCCTCCTCTTCCTGCTTCTCTCTTCCCCCCATCGCTCCCCGCTCCCCCTTCCTCTTCTCTCCTGCCATGGCGCTTGGCTGAGTGCTTCCTGCTCGTCTGGGCTGCCATGAGGGAGGGGGGGCGGGGCGGTGACATACATGCCCAGGGGGCAGGGCCACATATGTCACCACCCTCCCTTCCCCTCCCACTGCGGGGGAGCCCAAATGGCCCCTTGCACTGCTGGCTCCCCTGGCAGCCCAGCTGAGGGGTGCAACACTCAGCTGAATGCCACAGTGGGAGAGGAAGGGGGACGGTGACGTACATGGCTCTGGCCGTGTACATCACTGCCCCGCCCCCTTTCCCTCCCACCCATTGTGGGAGGCAGTGACATTCACGGCCAGGGGACGGGGCCTGAAACCACTGTCATGCCACACGTCACTGCCCCGGGCTGCCATGGGGGTGCAAGCAGCCATGTGGGCCCCATGCTCCCCATGCAGCATGGGCTGCCCAGAGGGAACAGCCAGCATTACAGAGTCATAGACATTGGGCTACTATATATATATATATATATATATATATATATATATATATATATATATATATATATATATATATATATATGACTAGCCAATTAGCCCGTCATAAGACGGGATTTTCAGGTCTTCTCTCCTGAGTGCTCGCGCTCTCTCTCTCTCCTCCTGCTGCCTACCCTCCCCTCAGCTATCCTCCGCCTCCTGCCTCTCACTTTCCCTTTCTCTTCTCCTGCCTCTCTCTTCCCTCTGTCTCTCCCTGCCCCCCTAATGCTTCCCTCCCACCGTGGCGCTTGGCTGAGTGCTGCCTGCTCAGCTGGGCTGCCGTGAGGGAGGGGGGCATCACCACCCTCCCTTCCTCTCCCACTGCAGGGGAGCCCAAATGGCGCTTTGCACTGCTGGCTCCCCCCGTGGTCCAGCTGAGGGGCGCAGCACTCAGCTGAGTGCCACAGTGGAAGGGGAAGGGGGGCAGTGGTGTACATGGCCCCACCCCCGGTTGTGTACCTCACCACCCTGTCCCCTTCCCCTCCCTGTGTGGCGGCTTGGCTGAGTGTTGCGCACTCAGCCGGATCACCGCGGGGCGGTGATGTACATGGCCAGGGGGCAGGGCTGTCTACGTCACCACCCCCCCTTCCGCTCTCCCATGGTGGCCCGGCTGAGGGGTGCACCACTCAGCACCACGGAACCAGAGGCTCCCAGTGCTAATTGTGGCCCATCTCCCAGCTGGGAGCCTCTGGTTGCCAGTCTTCTGCTGGCAAGTAAAGGAAGTGCCTGCTGCAGGCGCAGCTAGAAGGACTCCGGCTGCAGCCAGTGGCTGCACCCCGCCCCCTCGCCAGGTCTGCTTCCTGCTCCCCTTCCTCTGTTCCCCTCTCCTCCTGTCCAGCCCAACGACCCCCAATCCCCCCCCAGTTCTGCTTCCCACCCCCTCTTCCTGCCAGCAAGCCCCATGGCTCCCAGACAACCCCCCCGCCAGCGCTGCTTCCGGCCCCCCCTTCCTCTGGGCCCTCCCATCCTCCCCTCCAGCCCCACAGCCCTCGATCCCACCCAGCTCTGCTTCCCGTCCCCCTTCTGGCCAGCCCTGCCCCCCTTCTCCTCTCTCCATGGCACGCTCAGCTGGTCCCCAGCAGGGTCCATCTGAGTGTCGCAGCACTCAGGCAAGCCACCACAGAGGGAGGGAAAGGGGGGCGGGGCACTGACATACACAGCCAGGGGGTGTGGCCGTGTACGTCAGCGTTAGAGATGCACAGACAATGGGCTACTATATATATATGATGGTTTGGGAAATGGGATCTGATGTCTGTGCATTTAGAAATGGGTTTTCCTCTCCTTTGTAATTAAGTTCCTGTCCCATGGTGGGGTTCCCTCTGCCCCTCATGAGTATATTAATTTGTGACTTTTCCATCTAGTCATTATGCTTGCAACAGGAATATTGTGTTGATAATAATAGTTCTTTCTCTTTTCTTTTTATTAACCTGGCATTGGTGAATTTTTGTGTCCTGGTTTTTACTTTAGGGGTGAGATTTCCCAAGTGATTTCCCCCGATTTTCTTATCCTTACTTGTGTGGTGGCAGCGGCTTTTATCCCCAAAACCTAGGTTTTTCAGATTTTGGGGGGAAGTTTTATACCAAAGCCTGGAAAGAGATGGTTTTGGGGTACTTCTGCAGGCCCACACTTCTGCATTTATCATGGCAGACGTCCCCCTGTGACTCAGTGGGGTGAGTAGAGCCCCACCCTTTGTCCTGCCCAAAGGGTGCGGGTGGGGCTGGCTGTGAGGAGGCAGAATCCTGTGCTTGTTTCAGGGCATCCCAGCGATTGTCCACTTGCAGCCCAGGAGGGAGAGAGGTTTCTGGGAGGAAAGAAAACAAGGAAATTGATGTCCAAGTGGCCATGAAGTGGCTCCATTGGCCATGTTGGGGGAGGGGCTGTAGTGGGCTTGAGGGGCTCCCTGGTGGCTGGCTGGCTCCCCTTTCCTCTCTTGTTTCTTCCCAGCAAGGGGATGAAAAAGCAGTTCTCTGGGACAGGATCCTCAAAGTACAGCCATGGACAGCTCTGGCCCCTGAAACTTCTTCAGCCTGTGCTGTCTCTCCCAGTGCCTCCTAGTTCCCACAAGCAAACCTCTTTTGGGGCTCCTGTCTCTCCACCCACACTCAAGTGCAGCCCCCACATCAGCTACATTGTATGGACCCTCCCAGAGTCACTTGTGAGTCACAGAGTGGCACCAGCCACCTCCCAGCCCTTCCCCTCAGCAATAGGCCCTCTTAGTGACAATGTAGTGACCAGTGAGTTACTGGGCAGTGGGGACATACCAGCCTCTGCAACCCTGAGCCAGCCCCTCCCCAGAAGTTTAAGGCAAATGTGCTGGGAAAGGTAAAGTGTCCAACAAGTGCACTGGCTAGCCACTGGGTAGCCAGTATTATGAGATAGGCAGATGAGAGACTAGAAGAAAGTAGCAGAGAAGCAGCCATCTCATTTCTGAGCCCTGTTGCCTGGGACAATAACTAGATGGAGCAGTTTGTCTATCCCAGCTTCCTCCCTGTTGCACCTCAACCCCATGAAACCTGCCCCTTACACAGCTGGCCTGGTCACTCCAACCCAGCTGCTTCAGCCACCTGCCAGTCTCATTCCTACTCCCTGCCACCTCTTCTTTTAAGTGGCGTACCGGGCAATGTTCTCATGATGATCTAATGACCCTTCAATGACAGGAATGTCCAGCCTCTTTCTAGAACAGTGGTCTCCAACCTTTTTACACCCAAGATCACTTTTTAAATCTCTGAACAGGTGAAGATCTACCGCCCTGCCCCTTCCTTGAAGCCCCGCCCCTTTCTTGAAGCCCCGCCCTCTCTATTATCCTCCTGTCCATCATTTGCTATCCCCAGCCCTTACTTATGTAAGCGGGGGAATGGTCCCGCTCTTGTGGGGAACTTTCCTGGCTTCTATACACCCCGGTGAAATGAACCAGCGAAAGGATCTGAGTCCCCGCTCCCACTTCCTTTACCCCACGGCTCCCTGATCCTGAGGGCTCCCCCTCCACTCTCCTGAGTAGCAGAGCCCTTGAAACCCCAACAAGGCTGGGCCCAGGTTTCCTGGGGCTTAATCCCTGACCTTGTAGTCACTAGGGGCAGGAGTTAGGGTGTCCCCACTCCGAGGTGCTCTCTTTACACTGCAGGCCTTCTTGGCCCAGTGACCACTTCATAAGGTTCAAAGCAAATACAATTTATTAAACATCAACTGATTAAAGAGAATAGAATAAGAAACAATGAGAATGGTTAAATGGGAACACACAGCCCTGCTCTGTAGCACAGGGACATCAACACAGCAGTCTGCAGAGTGTAAGGACAGTTCACAGTCTCTTCCTTAGAAGCCCTGGATGTGCTGCAAGGGGCTGCAGGCTGGACACGCTTGCACTGGCAGTGACCACACAGCCTCAGTCTCTAAGTGGCCAGACCCCTCTCCCAGTCCAGAGCCTTTCCCCACACTTTGCAGGTCCCAGTAGCTCACCACATCCAGCTGCAGGCTGTGCTGCTTGGCCAGTTCCAGCTCCTTGTGTTGTTTCTCTGTTCCTTTTGGCTTTCTGAGCACTGCCAGTCTGCTGCTCAACACAGGGTCTGCACTGCTTGGCCTGTCTGTGTCTGGTTCTGTCGCTGCAGGACTTCTTCTTGTACTCCTCTTTCAGATCTCTGTCTTTGCAGGACCTCTCCTGCACACAGCTCGCTCTGCTCTTTCAGCTCCCTGTTTGCTCAGAGAGAGAGCCAGAACAATCCCCACTTACAACCTGTCAGTCAGGCTGAGCTGGAGTGTTGACTGCTTTCCATTGTCTCTGGGGTCTGTCAGTCTCATGAACCCTTCCCCTTCTGAAGCTGGTAAACCAAAAAACTCCCACAGAGTTTTAGTAAGGGGTAACAGTCCCCTTACATTTACACACTCTGATAAACAGTTTATTTTAAAATTATGCGATACATAAAATTAAAATCACGTGGTCATAGTTATGAAATAAATGGTCTGTTTTTTTATTCATGCTATTTAAATCTAAAATGAAGCATTTATAATTATACATTTTGTGGGGAGAGTTCTGCGGCTGGGGGCAGGGGAGAGGGAACAGGGTGCTGGGAGGGCAGAGGACAGGTTTCTGCAGCTGGGGACAGGGTGTCAGTGGGGACAGGAACAGGGACAGAGTTCTGTAGCTAGGAACAAGGGAGTGGGAACAGAATTCTGTGGCTGGGGACAGGAGAGTGGGGACAGAGTTCGGGGAGTGGGGAACAGAATTCTGTGGCTGGCTAATTGGCTAGTAAAACAATAAAACCTAACAGACTTATCTAAACTTTTCCCTGCTTACAGAAGGGTGAAGAGTCTATTCTTGGAGGGAGACATTCTGTCTGTCTCCCTCAGTAGGTGGAGAGAAACTGCCCAGGGACAAAGGAGGAAGAAACCAAAAATTCCTTTGTCCTAGTTTGAAATTCCTACCTGCATTTCTATTGGCCAACTCTACCTTGCTTAGGTGTAGTTAACCGCTTAGTCCCCAGGCTGCTGGCTAACCCTCATGATTATGACAGCTTCTCTGCGCAAGACAGTGTCCACGCTGCCATGGACTCTCTTGCCAAAAAGCACATCTCTTGTGCAAAAGCACATGGCAGTGTGGACAAGCTCTTGCAGAAGACCGTTTGTGCAGAAACTCTTGCACAAAATAGTTCTTGCGCAAGAAGCTTGCAGTGTAGATGTAGCCAATGTGTGTTTCAAGATAGCACTTTGCTATTTTGAAATAGAATGTCCATACTGATTGGACGCTGAATTGCATTTTAGGCCACTCAGAACCAGCTCATGCATGGCATCAGGTCAGCAGCTACATTGTGTGGTTGCAGTTGGAGACTATGTGAACCTTGTACTTAAAGGGACCTCCCCTGGACAACTGGTTCTCAGGTTTCCCTGTTTCCTTGCCTACCTCTCTGAGGGTATGTCTACACTACAGCGCTAATTCGAACTTAGTTCGAATTAGTTAATTCGAACTAAGCTAATTCGAATTAGCGCATCTCGACTTAAAAACTAGTTCGAATTAGTGTTTTGCTAATTCGAACTAGCGCGTCCACACTGATTGGACGCTGGGGAGCACTTAAGGGCAACTGAAACCGGTTCTGGCAGGGCATCAGGTCAGTAGTTGCTTTGTGTGGCTGCTGTCTGAGGCTATCTGAGGCTCGTGCTTAAAGGGACCCCCCTGGACAGCCGGTTCTCAGCTTTTCCGCTTGCTTGCCTACCTCGCCAAGGGACAGCAAAGCGTTTTGTCTGTGCCCATCTGTGTCGGTGTTTCCCTTCGGGGATGCCGCCGCAGATGGCAACATGGAGCCAGAGCTTACCCTGCACTTTCTGGTACAGTTTCTGGACTTGCTGCTGCAAGCCTGCCAGCAATGGCTGGAGGCTGCCTGGCACCACCTCGTGCACGTCAGCCCTCTGCCTCTCCGCCTGGCCACCCTGGGGGCCATGGAGCAGCTGCTGATGGACACCAGCAGCGACTGGTGGGACCACATCGTCCTGGAGTGCTGGGGAGACAGACAGTGGACCCAGAACTTCAGGATGAAGAGGGACACCTTCCTGGAGCTCTGCGAGTGGCTCACCCCTGCTCTGCACAGAAAGGACACTTGCATGAGGCCCGCCATGCCCCTCCAGAAGCGTGTGGCCATCGCCCTCTGGAAGCTGTCCACACCGGACAGCTACCGATCCGTCGGGAACCAGTTCAGCGTGGGGAGATCCACCGTTGGAGCAGTGCTCATGCAGATACGGCACTCGCCAGCCACTGGGCCAGGGGTGAGGAGGGCTGCAAGGAAGGGATGGGTCGCCCCAGGGAAAACAGGGATGGGGGGAGGAGGCGAGAATGCCCTGCACCAGAGGGGCTGGTCTCTCCCGTCTGTACTACACGCCGCCCGGGGAGGTTGCTTCTGGGAGTGGGGCGCGGGGCACTGCCAGGGCATGAACACTCTCAGCCACCCGGGCGCCCCACTGATTCGCGCTTTGCTGTGTCTCTCTGCAGGTGGTCAAGGCCATCAACCAGGTGCTGCTCCGCAGGGTGGTCCGCCTCGCCGACCCGGACACCGTCATCCGGGGGTTCGGCGCCCTCGGCTTCCCCAACTGCAGGGGGGCCATTGATGGGACGCACATCCCCCTCCATGCCCCGGAACTCCAGGCCTCCCAGCATGTGAACCGCAAGGGATACTTCTCTGTCCTCCTGCAGGCCGTGTGTGACCACCAGGGACAGTTTACGGACATTAATGTGAGCTGGTCCGGCAAGGCACATGATGCACGGGTGTACAGGAACTCCTCCGTGTGCCAGAGGCTGCAGGCCTGGACCTTCTTCCCTGACCGCCACATCAGGGTCGGGGATGTGGACATGCCCGTGTGCCTGGTGGGGGATGCGGCCTACCCCCTACAGCCCTGGCTGATGAAGCCGTACACGGGGCACCTCAACCCCTCCTGCCAGGCCTTCAATGAGAGGCTGACCAGAGCCCGCATCGTGATTGAGGGGGCCTTCGGGCGACTGAAAGCCCAATTTAGATGCCTCCTCACCCGTCTCGACCTCGCAGAGCACAACATCCCTCCTGTGGTGGCAGCACGTTGTGTGCTGCACAATTTGTGAGAGAGAAAGGGGGAGGCTTTCCTGCCAGCCTGGATGGCTGAGGCTGACAGCATGGCTGGCCACTACGCTCAGCCCCGCACCGCTGCCGTCCAGGAAGCCCAGCGGGGGGCCGTCCGGATCCGGGAAGCCCTGCGGGAGAGCTTCCATGTGGAGGAGGAGGACTGAACTCTCCCTGCATGCCCCACTGGGGCCTTCTTCTGCCCTCCCCTCCTTCCCCTTTCCCCAACTTAACCCCCCTTCCTAATGTCAAATAAAGACCCCTGTTTTGGCAAAAAAATATCTTATTTTACATAACTGGGGTGGGGGGAGGGAGGAGTAAGGGTGGGAAAGGGGAGGGGAAAACCTGGGAGGAGGGAGCTGGAAGGGGGTGGAAGGGGAGGAAGGGAAGGGAAAGCTCAGGGTTGGGGGTCGGGCTGGCTCTCCCGTCTCGCAGCACTGCGGGTGCGGGGGCGTCGGGGGATAATGAGTGTGGAGGGTGGGGCAGGAGGGATGGGGGTGCGGAGGAAGCGGGAGGGGGAGCAGGGGCAGCAGGGGTGGGAGGAGGAGCCAGGCTGTCTCCAGGCACCAGGACGCGGTGTTATGCCAGGCTGGGACGGGTGCCGGAAACCCCTGCGAGCCAGATGGACCTTGAGTCCAGTGCCTCGCAACAAAAGGGGGGGGGGACCAGTGTGAGCAGGCAGATTTCTCTTAATTCGGTGACTCGCAGAAGGTGTAAGCAGGCGGACTTTTAGTTCAGTGCCTTACAGAATCTAAGCGTGTGCAGAAAATGGGGGTAGGTCAGTCTACAGGAATTCCAGTGCCTTTATGATAAGAGCTTTCTGGTATAGGATCCTAATGAAGTCTGATATTAAGTGCCGGATGTCTTAGGGCAGCGCCACTTAATAGAAACACCCATGAGAATTGGACAATAAGAAAGATGCATCTAAATGTGGAAACTGTAGGAAAAATGTGAAAAAAGAGAAAAAAAATTTTGTGAATTTTTTTTTTTTTTTTAAATGAGTATGAATGTAATTAGTGAAGAATGAATGCCTCTGCATAGGTCTGAGACTTGAGCTGATCCCAGCTGCACCAGGGCTCTCCCACGAGGGAGCTCTGAACACAAGGAGGGGGGGTCAGCTGAACCTCGAGACTCAGCGGATATGTGAGGGAGTGACGACTCCCCTTATTTCATGAGCTGCTAAGGTCTGACACTCTAGACCCGGCAGACTCTTTCTTTGGAGTGTGTAAAGTTAGTTTAAGTGGGGGTTAGTCTAAACACCCCCCACTCTGCCGAAAGGCACCCCTGTGTACTACATGTACGTGCATAATGGTCCAAGGACCTGTAAGCATTTAACAAATTGGAAAAGAGGAAAAATTAAAGCCCTGAGGGATGAAAGTAAAGCTCAGAAAAGCAAAAATCCTCCCTGCAGTAAGATAGGTAACTTAAAAGTTGTTGCAGCACCTCTGTGCCAAAATAATGCACAAGAAGTGGAAAAAAAAAGAAAAGAGATTTCTCAGTTGGCACACCCATATCAACCAAGCTTGGAGGGGGGGGGGGGAAATCTGGCACAACATCACCCCTCTATCCCTCTTTATAATGCATACATAGGTAGAGAGGAAACATGAAAAATAACTGAAAGGAATTAGTTCTTCCCTTTGAAAACACGGGCTCCTGTAACAAACTTGCCCGATCCAAAGCAAAACACAAAGTTTAAAATAAGTTTAACAGTTTAAGGAAAGTGTTCCTCCAAATCCTAAGGGAGAGGAGAAAAAAAAACCTGCTTTAAGAAATGACTCCTTGTTTCTTGCAGCCTCTTTTAATCATATTAGCAATGAAACAGTCAAGTTAAACATTTGGCTACAGACACTTTGTTAAATCTATTAAAGAGAAAATAAAGAATTCTACTGAAGCTTAATTGGTTAACCGCATAAAAGAATAGAATCTATACATTGTAAATTTGTAAAACCTGCACCCTAAGGGTTAAATGCGTCTTCCAAGGAACCTAATTATTGTTTAAAAAAATCCAAGCCCAGAAACTTCAAAGTGTTTCTGTTCAAGGCTGAGCTGATAGCACTTTTGGCTTGCTTTCAGATCCAAGGTTGTGTGCGTCTGCAAACTGCCTGTCTGTTCTGGAAGGGGGGGAGCACTGTCCCCCATAGATCATCAAGAAGCGCTAATATCATCTGAAAATTAACTAAAGAAAAAAAAAACCATGGTTCTGTGTCATGACATAATAAGTTTGTGTTCTGTGTTCTGTCCAGATTTGTTTTGTGTGTGTCTTAATTTTGATATATGTATTTCTAACATTGTTGTGTGTACAATATTATTGTTTTAATGAAAGAATAATTTAAGTCCCTTGAATAATCTTAACTTCGTGCTTTACACAGATGGCTTTTTTTGCTTTTATAATTCTAATAGAGTTTTAGTAGCAGGCTATGCAGTTTGTACTGTCTAGAATGTAGTGAAATCTGCTCCTCTACCTGCTGTTTTTCCCTTCTCTCCTACCATCACCAGTTCCTTTGCCATCTCTGTCAGAACTGGCCCTCCTGCAAGACCAAGCCCCAGAATCAGAAAAGCAGGAGTGGAGACTGGCAGAGTGCACCTTGCACCCAGACCACTTGTGGTGCAGCTCTGATGGCAACATTGTTGCCCCAGTGGTCTTGCTACCTCACCTTGCCTCCGTGCTCCATGGATTGTCACACATTAGCAAAGGGGGGATGGTAGCAATCCTTAAAACAAAACTGGTTTGCTCCCAAATTCTCCCAAGCAGTCAAAGATTACTGTCTGGCTTGCCCTGTCTGCCAAGCCCACAATGTGGGTAAACCTGTAAAGATAGTTCCGGCAACCAGACCTCCGCCTTTGGGACCATTTCTGAATTTACAAATGGACTTTATTCAATTGCTTAAATGTCAATCTTTTGAATAATGTGCTGGTTATTGTTTGCTTGTTTTTGAGATGAGTAGAAGCTTATTCCTGCAGGAAAGCTGATGCCAACACAGTAGCTAAGAAACTTCTAAATCATTACATCCCATCATGGGGAATACCCCTGGTGATCTCCAGTGATAGAGATACCCACTTTACTGGGCAAATTGTTCAAAAAACTGGAAAAGTACTACTCTGTCAGACAAGCACTGCACTGTGCACGACACCTGGAGAGCGCAGAAGCAGTAGAAAGATGAAACAGGATTTTAAAGAACAAACTTGCTAAAATATGTGAGAACTCTGGCTTAACATAGATAGTAGCACTCCCGATTGCCCTAATGAGCATGAGAGCCACTCCTAACCAGAAAACTGGACTCAGTCCACATGAAATTGCATGTGGCCGACCTATGAGACTGTTAAGCAGCCCAGACATTAACCTGGCTGATGCCACACTCGTTAAAGGAAGCATAGTCAAGTATTGTCAGGAACTTATGAGGTGTGTACAGTCCTATCATTCACAGGTTAAGGACGCCTTCCAAGAGGCCCCAACTGAGCCGTGCCATAAACTACAACCAGGAGACTGGGTTTGCGTGAAAGTTCACAAGCGAAAGACTGCCAGGTGGAAGGGTCCCTACCAAGTCCTTCTGACCACCCATACTGCTGTAAAGTGCGAAGGATTGCCCACCTGGATTCATGCATACCACTGCAAACCCATTCTGGCCCCCACAGAAGTTGGCCCCAACAAGGAGCACCACAGACCTGGTACCAGAAACCCAGGTCCAGAAGTAGATGAGGATCAGCGCAGGCTTGGTACCGGCAATCCAAGCCCTGAAGCAGATGATCCTGAAAGACTGAGGCCAAGGTACCAGCTGCAGCCCAGAAGGACCTGCCAGCGATAGGTGAAGCAATCTACGAAGTCCTGAAGAACAGCCAGCATGAGGCTGGACAAACAATTCATGTTGAGCTTATGCTTAGTCTTGTTTTTAATACCTAGTAGTTATAACCTATATGGTTCAAATGTGTTTACGCTTTTAATGAACCAAGTTTCTCAAGAATTTAATTCCACAGGTTGCTGGATATGTGCTCACAGTCCTGTACATTCAGAAGGAAGCATCCCAATGATTCCAGTCCCACTGAACAACACTCAAATGAATGGCCCATTGTGTTTAGTGATCTAAAGCCAAATGATACCTGGCAGGATAAAGGGTTTACTAGCCCAGGGTACATCCGCCTAGCCCTGACACCAGCTGGAAAATACTGCTGTACATGTAATGGTTCAGGAGCCAGGGTGAGAAAAAGCCAAAACCGAATGGCCCTAGACTATGTCCTAGCTAGTAAGGGCGGGGTTTGTGCCTTAGTGGGAAGAGAATGCTGTGTGTATATTTCTGACACCAGCAAAGAAGTAGAGGAAGATGTCTCAGAGATTGAAAAAAACTGTGGAAAGCCTAGACAAGAGAAAAGCTGGACCCTCTGAGGTTGGTTGGGAGGCTGGTTTGGACATGTGGGAACTTGGATTTTGCAAGGTATAGTTTTAGTATTAGCTATATTCTTTTGTGCCTATTTTTGTTTCTTGCTAATCGAATGCTGTATTTCTTGTATTCTGGAGAACAAGAGACAGACCCTTACTAAAGGGAATGTGGAAGTAATGATGTTAAAATATGATGAGCAGAGAAAGGAACAAGAAATGTATATAAATACTTTAATGGAAATGGAGATGTAAAATGGTTTTGTGGTTAGCCTTTAAAAGGCTAAAAGGGGGAAGTTGTAGAAGCTATTTTATGTTTAGCTAGAAGCCATCTTGTATAACAGAAACCATTTCAGCTTTTTGTCTTTGCACGTAGGCCAGAGTGAACTTTCTATCACCCCATGCGCCAGGCCAAGACAGATGTGCTATTGGAATGTGTTAATTGGGCTGGTTCAGAGAGGAGAGGTACTCCCTCGTACCTGTCCGCCATCTTGCTGATAAGGCTTTGTTTTTCCTAGTTTAATTGATTATTTCTGTAATTGGATGCCCTGACATCAGACTGTTTGGTTAAGGGTATAAAGATACTAGGATTGATTGTATTAAGCAGCTTTACTGGGCTCGACTTTGCTGGGACCACGTTTGGCTCACTTTGCTTTACTGATCAATAAAGCAATCAGTAGTTAGCCGCCTAAACAGAGAGGAGCGTGTTTTTGCTTCGACAACAGGGTCTCTGACACTCCAGCAGCAGGGCCTTCCAGCCCTTCAGCCGAATTCAGATCAGGCTGGTCAGAGCCTCTCGTGTTCACTGAGGGGGATTCTGCACTTGCTGCCTTGGGAGCCACAGTCACATTACAGAGCTCCTCCAAGGCTGTCCACAGCGCTGCCAGGCCATCCCCAGCCGCTCTCCCATGCCTTCAGCAACATGGCTGCATTTTATCCTTCCCCTTCAGTAACAAGCAGCCATTCCCCACCAGCTCCAGTGGAGCAGCGTTAGCACCAGTGTGGCTCCGTGTTGAAGCTTTGGCTGTGGGAGACTGACTTTTGGAGGGAGAAGAGATGTCAAGGCGCCAAGTTTCACCCATGACTAAAAATCCCCTATGGGCCACACACCTTTGGTCCGGTAAGGGTTCCAGTGAGAGCAAGGCAGCGAGGATCACTGGACCAAGCTGTTTTCCTCACCGTGGCCATTGCTGAAATGTTCATCCTGACCAACAAGCCTGGCTTGTTCATCCTGACCCCAGCAATGGAGAGCGACTATGGGTAGGCAGCCACTGCATGGTAGGAACTGGCCCAGGGTGGGAATACTTGAATTGCCCCATGGGGGTTGGTGAGTTTTGGCTCGTCCCCACCAACTCTGGCAGTGGACTGTTTCCCTGCCATTAGGGCCTGGGTCAGGACACAGTGGAGGAGGAGGACCTGGGCCCCCCAACCCAGGGGCTGAACCCTTTGCTAGCCCATGCTAAGAGTACCCTGTTGTTGGACTTGAGATGAGAAGACTGTACACTTGTTAACTAAGGACGTTTCCCAGGGGACTTTACCCTAAAAGGCTGTGTTTCTCGTGATCTGAGCCCCTCACTGGGGAGCCTCAGCTGGGCGAAGGCTAGGCCTCTGATAATCAAGGATTCTACTCATATACTTTAGCTGAGAAGGTGGTGCTTCTGTTAATTAAGGGGATGGATTTCCTTAATAAAAGGGCCTCTGATGAACAACTGGAAACAGGGTGTTAGCGTTTGTTTTTGAGGGATTCCGGAGCACAACTTGGGCTCAGCCCAACCGTGTGACAGGATACCCATTGGCAGGGAATGTGAGACACACCCTCTCTCTATTGGTACAAAAAAGTAAGTTCATGTGGCAGGAGTGAGGCTCAGGGGATTTGGATTGTGGAAAGTGACTTAAGGTTGGGGCACGGTTGAGGAACAGATGTGTGAAGGCTGGCTCTAGGGACGAGAGCCTCAGGGATAAAACAGAGGTTTGCAGTGTGAACGATTGAGGGCAGGGTTCCCTCTAAGGTTGAGGCCCACCCACCCCCAAAGAAGAGCTACAGAGTGACTATTCAACTGCTCCAGGGTGGGCCGTGTGGCAGCAGCCCTTGACAGAGATAGGGCAAGAGCCACAGTGGGTGCCTGCTCCAGCAGTCTGACTGGAGCCAGAGCCATAGCTGTGTTGTGGGCGGTGCATGCTTTGGCAGCCTTGACCAGAGCCTGAGCCGCAGCAGCATCACAGGCAGTGAGTGCTTTGGCAGCCCTGGCCAGAGCCAGGGACATGTGGTAGTGAGGGACTGGGCTGTTCTAGTGACCAGGACCATGTGGTGAGGACATCTGGTTCCAGCTCCACTTCACTAAAGAGCTCCACCTTGGGATCTCAAAAGGTAAATCTGCAGGTTATTTGAGGGTACGTCTACACTAGTCCCCTAGATCAATCTAGGGAGCCTAATGAGGGCGACCGGAATTGCAAATAAAGCCCTGGATTTAAATATCCTGCACCTGATTTGCATGTTCCCAGCTGGTCGCCCTTTTAGAAATTGACTAGCCTGAAGTAACTGCTCGTATCTACACACAGCAGTGAAACGGGATTCTGGAATAAAGCCCTAAATCGAATAAGGAGGTATTCCTTGTGGAATGAGGTTTACCATCTAATTCGATTTAGGGGCTCTACTCTGGAATCCCATTTCACTGCCGCAGGTAGACACGGGCAGTTACTTCAGGCTAGTCAATTTCTAAAATGGCAACCAGCCATTGACATGGCAAATGACTAGAGAAACGTTCTGTGCCCTGATCATATTTAAGAGCTTAAACCATGTCAAGGAGAACAATTCTCTCTGATCCTCTGTAGCCTTGTTACTTGTAAAGGCATCAATCACATCAATAGTGCTGATTGTGCCAATAACTATTTTTCTCCCTGCGGAAGTTATTTCTCTCAATCTCACTCTCTCCCACACACTGTGTAGAAGCAACTAAAACATTTTTAATTAATGTTGATTATTTTCTATTCATGGTAAATCAATATGCAACCAATGATGACATATTAAAAGGACTTTTCTATGACTGACGGGGTCTAAAGCATGCAGATACTATAAGAAATAATCTAATTATTGGTTATACGTCCTATATATAGTGTAGTAATGTAAAGAAAAAGAGCTAGATGAAATTTTCTGGTGATATCCCTAAATTCACCTTCTGAATGTCATTAACTTGCAACTGCAGAATGAGCTTTAGAGTCAATGGCGAGGAATGGTACATTCACTTTTTATGCTTTACAAATTAGTACTTTCACTAGATTACACTGGGAAGAAAGTGCAGGGGTTGGGATGATGGGGACACTGCAGAAGTTAGGGGCAAAGAGGGCACAATACAGGGTTGGTAGCAAAGGGTGCACAGGATGGGGGGTGCAGCAGATGGGGGAAACTCATGGATGCAGGACCAGTGGAGCAAGGCTGGGTGGGAATGAGACTAGGTGCCAAGCTGGGAAGTTTTCAGGGTGAGTGTGTGCAAGGTCATGCACCTTGTTAATTATCCTTTGTTTTAGTATTTTTCTTCCATAAAAATTTAAATTGCATGTGTGTGTGTGTATGCAAAAATTCTCAGTAACTCTCGTGTGCCACAGTGGCACACATCTGAACAAGTGCACAGAATGTCACTCTTTGTGCTCAAGAAAAAAACTCGCTCCACTCGTGGATGGAAAATCTTAGAGGGAATACTGGTTGAGGGCTCCAGCTGGGGGTGTTATCTCAAAGATGGAGGGGACTGACATGTAAGTCATTGAAAGGCTACATTGAGGACAGAAGAATCCCACAAGCTCTCGCTCCCCAAGCTTAGGTGCTACTGTGAAGGGGAAGAAGGAAGATACACCTCTTGCCTGGGAGACACGTCTGGGCCAGGGTTGAGACCAGTGGGTAGAGGTATCTCTCCCCACCAAAGCCCTATAAGTTTGCATGGCATTTAATAGCCACCTGACCAGACAGTTTAAAAGGAACTCAGGTTATAGGTTTCTCCCCTCTGCGGGTCCTCTGAAGGCTAACAGGATTTGAGCTCTGACTAAAGCTTTCCTCACAGTCAGAACAGCTGAATAGTTCTCTCCTCTCTCTGAGTTGTCTTATGTTTAACAAAATCTGACCTGTGTTTGAAGCTTTTTCTGCAATGTATTATCTGATGGCTGGTAACACAGGAGCACTGACTGAAGCTTTTCCCACAGTCAGGACAATTGAAAGGTTTCTCTCCTGTATGGGTCCTCCTATGCGTAACAAGGCTTGAGCTCTGACTGAACCTTTTCCCGCAGTCAGAGCAGCTGAAGGGTTTCTCCCCGGTGTGACTCCTCCTATGGGTAACAAGGTGGGAGCTGCTACTGAAGTTTTTCCCGCAGTCAGAGCAATTGAAAGGTTTCTCTCCTGTGTGAGTTCTCCAATGGATAACAAGGTTTGACTTCTGACTGAAGCTTTTCCTACAGACAGAGCAATTGAAAGGTTTCTCTCCTGTGTGAATCATCCTATGTATAACAAGGTGTGAGCTTCTATTGAAACTTTTCTCACAGTCAGAGCAGGTAAAGGGTTTCTCTCCTGTGTGGGTCATCCTATGTCTAACAAGGTCTGAGCTGCTACTGAAGTTTTTCCCACAGTCAGAGCAGTAGAAGGGTTTTTCCCCGGTGTGGGTTCTCCAATGGATAACAAGGTTTGACTTCTGACTGAAGCGTTTCCCGCAGTCAGAGCAATTGAAAGGTTTCTCTCCTGTATGGCTCCTCCTATGGGTAACAAGGTCTGAGCTGCTACTGAAGCTTTTCCCACAGTCAGAGCAGTAGAAGGGTTTTTCCCCTGTGTGGATCCTCCTGTGTTTAACAAGATGTGACTTCTGATGGAAGGTTTTCCCACAGTCAGAGCAACTGATGGGTTTTTCCTCTGTGTGGGTTCTCCTATGGTGAACAAGGTCTGAGCTCCCTGTACAGCTTTTCCCACAGTGAGAGCAAATGAAAGGTTTCTCTCCTGTGTGGGTCTTCCTATGTGTAACAAGGTATGAGCTGCTACTGAAGCTTTTCCCACAGT
Source organism: Pelodiscus sinensis (assembly GCF_049634645.1). Taxonomy (NCBI): domain Eukaryota; kingdom Metazoa; phylum Chordata; order Testudines; family Trionychidae; genus Pelodiscus; species Pelodiscus sinensis. The sequence continues at coordinate 1,688,929 of NC_134741.1, forward strand.
CAGAGCAGGTGAAGGGTTTCTCTCCTGTGTGGGTCATCCTATGTCTAACAAGGTGTGAGCTGCTGCTGAAGTTTTTCCCGCAGTCAGAGCAATTGAAAGGTTTCTCTCCTGTGTGTGTCCTCCTATGGGTAACAAGGTGTGAGCTTCTACTGAAGCTTTTCCCACAGTCCGAGCAGCTGAATGGTTTCTCTCCTGTGTGGGTCATCCTATGGGTAACAAGGTATGAGCTGCTACTGAAGTTTTTCCCACAATCAGAGCAATTAAAAGGTTTCTCTCCTGTGTGGGTCATCCTATGTCTAACAAGGTGTGAGTTTCTACTGAAGCTTTTCCCACAGTCAGAGCAGTTATGGGGTGTGTCTCTTGTATGTATTTTCTGATGGTTCATAAAGTGTGAGTGTTCACTGATGGTTTTCTCAGAGTCAGAGCACTTGAAGGGCTTCTCTCCTGTGTGGGCTCTTTGATGTTCAAGAAGAGTTTCACAGTCACTACAAGTGCAGGGTGATTCTTGATGGGGGATTTCCTGTTGAACGGTTTCTGTGTTTCTTTTCTCCCTTCTGCTCCTGTCACTGGAGTAACACTGTCCCTCTGCTGGATGGTTTCCCTGCTGTCTTTCTGGGCTATGCTGACTCTCACAGCTCTCTCCTTGCTCACGTATCTGGAAAACATACCCTTCAGATCTTCCCAATAACATCCTACATGGAGACACTTGCTCCAGTCCGTCTTGCTGAAGACTCTTTTCATGGTTCTCAGTCAGCGTCCCATCCCCTGTTGCAATAGAGAAATAATTGAGACAGGAGTTATTCTCCATGATGAGCTAAAAGGAAACTCTGAAAGAGGAATAGAAAAGGGGACACACTCAAATAATGGTCAAATTATCATGAGTGGAGTTCATCCTCCTCCTTCACAAGCCTTCCACAGAGGAGAGAACACAGTCTTTCCTCACCCACCACACACTGACTGGAGTGCAAGACAGACTGAACAGTCAGACTTCATGAAAACACATAAATTACATCTGCTATAAGGAGACAGAAATTGATTTCTGAGTCAGTTTAAGTGATTGCTCACCTGTGTGGGTGTTGCAGATGATCTCCCCTTCCTCACAGCTCTGGGGATCTGGGACCCGCAACTCCTCCTCCCGCTCCACCCAGGAGATCACATCAGTTTCGGAGACTGGAAATCCTGTTTGGAGAGCAATGAACCAAGTGCTGATCTTGTTCATTAAGGTCTGTGCCATTACTGCTTCCCAAGCCAGGATCTGAGTCACCCACCCAGAGACGCACCTTTCCTCACCTTGCAGAGACTTGCCTCTGGCTGGTACAAAACCCCTGGACACACTCACCTGCAGTAAAGGTGCGTCACCCCCCCGCTTTGGGAATGGCCCAGCTCTCTCTCAAGGGGAGCTGAGCACTCTGCTGCACAGCTCAGTCCCTCTCACAGTTCATTCTATGCCCCCGGCATCCCAGGGCTGGACAGGAACACACTGCTCAGAAGAGGAGCTCTAGTAAGGGCTTTCAGGTCTGACATCAAGGTCCCAGGCAGGGCTCAGACAGCAGCTGTCACATGACAGGTCACTAGGACTTGAAGGACCCAGCAGATCTCTAGCTCCCCAAGGCTCTGTCCACAAATCTCCTGGCTGGTGGGCTGGGCTTGCCCTGATCTTTGGCTCAGATGCTCTACTTGGGCCAGAAGGAGGCAGAGGAAGTTGCCTGAGCATCTATGTGAATCCTTGGCTGGTTGCTTCAGGTCCTGCCTATGCTTCACACTCCTGATCTCAATTGCCTGTGTCTGGGTGGGCCCTGCCAGATGCCCACAACAGATGCCGTTTCCATGGCTGCCCAGGGTGGCGCTGGGCTTCTCTCAGGGGAAGCCAGTGCAGAGATAGGCCATGCTGCTTCTCTGGTGCTTGTAGCTGTTGCTCAGCTCCCCCTCTGCAGCCTCGGTTCTACTCTGCCAGCAGCAGCCTTTGTGTGGTTTCCCAGTCTGCCTCTTGTGGCGAGCCTGGTCTTTGATTTGATGCCTCTCTAGGGCTGCACAGAATTTCTCACCTTTACACCTTGTGAGCACGTTCCCCTCAGCTTCAGCCCCACCCCTTCTCAGAACTTCATTTAGTGTTCAGAAGGGCCACCTGTGACATGACCATGGAGCTCATTGTGCTACTGCTGTTACACAACTACAATAAACCTTGTGCAAAGTGTGTTCAGTGCCATGTCAATGGGAATGTTCTGATGTGATGACTATGATTATCTTGTTTATGTCCATTATTTTTTAACTGGAACAGGATGGACTTTGGCACTGGGTACCAACTATCCAGGAAAGCACATTCCTGAGGAGGAGGAGGCCAATCAACACACAGATCTCAGTAACTCCAAACACACAGTCCTAAGAGGTGGCTCAGAAAGACACTGACCCTTGTGCACAAGAGTGAGATGAGGGGATAATGGATACGGATGTTTTGTTCAAACAAAGAGGCAGGAGGCTAAGGTGGTAGAACCCATGGAACACAACATGCATCTTGTTTGTGTCAACGTATTGAGAGGAGAAGGCACAGGAGGGGCATGCTGATGCTGGCTGAGGGGCAGCGTTCTGATTGCTGACTGAGCGGATACCGTTATTGGGTTGGGACAAGTCTCACTATACCTGTGCCTGAGGAGCTGGAACACTAGCACCCTGCTCCTTTTCACAATAAACTTGGCCGAGTGCCTTAGCATCTGAATGGAGCCTGGGCCTTTCTTAGTGGCAACGTGAAGGTGTGCTGAATAGATAAGCCGAACGCTCTGCCAGTGTTGCTGGCATCAGAGCTCCAGAAAGAGCCGCCTAACCTGAACAGCTGTAACGACGCTCTGTGGCACTAGCAACAATTAATATGGCACTGCAATCGCTATGGAAAGCAAAATTAACAATCACAGCAGCACCTGGGAATTCTAGTGTAAATCAGGACCCCACTGTGCTATCGCAGTGCTCATATGGAGCTAAGCATCACCCCTCTTTAGTTTAGGTATCCTTCCCAGCCCTGAGAAACAGGGACACTCTATAATAGCTATTAAAGAGAGAGGTGACCGCACACAGAGAGTGTAAGAGACTTGATCAAGAACACACAGGAAGTCTGTGATGGGCAGAGAACTGAACACAGGTCTCCTGAGCACGAAGCCAGACAATCACACAGGAAGAAAAAGTCCCTACCCGAAGATATTTCACTCTAAAAAGACAAGACAAATGACGTGATTTATCTCCACTGTCAGGGCTTGACAAGCGGCGGCTGTGACAGACCGGGCCGTGGCTGGGCACAGCTGAGGGTGTCCGCTCAGGGCGAATTGCTCGAATCTGGGGCTCCTTACAGCCCCCGACTGGTGACCTCTCCACACAGGCCACAAACCAGTCCCACAGAGCACTTCAGCTGCCTGCCTGAAGCCTCCCGAGCAAAACCCCTCTAACACCCCAGCAATATCCGTGCCCCAGATGGCCCCGGGCCTCATACACAGGTGGGGGGGGTCCTAGCACCCAATCCCACCTACCCCGAACAAGTTCTGTCCGGTTCCAAGAAACCAGCCACAGATCCCTGGTCAATTTACCCTCTGGACCTTACCCACAAATCACGCTGGGCCAATCCTTTAGAATCTATATCTAAAGGTTTATTATCACAAGAAAGAAAAGCATGAGAGTAAGGTTATTAAAGTACAGTACGTTACATGCACCGAATCTCCCAGTCCTCGATGCAGGCTCTAGCAGAGATGTTGCAGCTGCTGGTTTAAAAGTTCTTATTGCACATCCTACGATCAGGATGGGTTCACAGGTCTTCCGGGCTCTTCAATCCCTGCAATGCTGCCTCTGGGATGAAGTGCTGAGCTGAGAACAAAATGGCATCGACCACATGGCCTCTTTATACCCCCTTCCTGGCCTCTTCTGGTATGCAGCAGGTCACCTGGTCCTCAGCCTCTCTCTGCTGGCCGCTCTTAGGTGTCCACCCTCATGCTTTAGGTGTGTCTTTGGGCCATCAAGTGCCATTGTTCCACAGGGCTTCACTACTCAGCCTGTCCATAGCAATGCTTAACCACATTCAGAGAAATATTCAGCTTCCATACAGATTACAGATCTACACACACAGACATTATATACTCACATAAACAGTGTACACAGGATCAACAAACAATAAGCTCCCATTCAATACCCCACATGGCTCCCTTTCATACCAATTTCTGGGGCCAACACCCCCACCTAGGGGTGCAGCAGCGATCTGGCTGCTTCCCTCCAATTTGGTAACGTGACACCCCCAATGCAAAATTGATGCAGGAAGTGATGCCAGTAACATCACTGAGGGCATCACAGGCCTCCCCAACCAAAATGGTGGCGTGCCTCAGTTTCCCTTCTCATACAGGACCTTCTGGCAGGAACCCTTTTTGTCCTGTAAGAAGTTCCAAGACCAGTTACAAGTGTTAACCACGAAATAGCAACATCACAATGTCCCCTTACATACCGTCTGTCGTTTGGAACATCTCCAGACAGATTACATGGTATTTTCATAAGCTCATGCACACTGTATACCGTTACAATTCTCTGCAACAATAATACATTGGTTACAAGAATTAACATTAGTAACAAGAACAATCCTATACCAGGTGTATACTGAAATTCTCCATCAGGCCCCATCTCTGGCCCCACACTATTGCAGTTTTGGCCCCTCAGGTTTAAACTGCAAATCTTCTTGACCAAAGCAAGTCCTGCCCCTCCCCCTTGTCCTCTGGGCTCCAGGCCTGAAACCTCTGGCCTGACCAAGACAAAGGGCTGGCTGGGTGTGACTCCCTGGCTCACCATGGCCCTGGAATTCTCCCCCTTCCCCCACTCAGTGGGGTAACAGCAGTAAGCTGTAGACTCCCAAGTCTCTCCTCTGTCCACCTCCAACCTCTGTTTCCACATGGAACCAGCTATCCATTTCCCTGATTGAGTATGAGTGTCCACCGTGTCCGGAGATGGGAGCTTAACTGCCATCTCCTGCATCCTAGAGAAAGTAACCACACAGCCGTTCTGCCCTGCATACTTAGCTACACAGTCCTTCTCCTGAATCTGAGACAGTAACTTCCCACTCTCCTCATTCACCTGGGAACGATCCTGTTCCATACCCACTGACTTCCCAGCCAGCTGGTCACCCACAGTCACTGGGTTAGCAGCCTGCTCCAGCTCTCTGGCTGTTCCTGCCTCATCTGGAACAACCCTCAGTCCCTCTGAGACTTCTCCAACACCATCCACACTGGGTTTCCCTAAACCCAAGTCAGTGGTGTCACTGCTAACAGACAAGTTCTGTCTGTCAGGCACTGCAACAAGTGCCTCACACAAGAAGCTGCTGCCTTTTACAGGCAGAGCTTTCTCCTGAATGCCTTCTCCAAGCCAGGCATCGTCACCTCCCTCAGTCACAGCAAACTGCTTACTACAAGCACTGCCAGGACTCTCCTCCCTATGAGCTTCCTTAATCAGCAGTTCACCCTTCCTTGGCTCTGCAGTAGCATTGCCCTGCTGAGCACCAACCAATTCCTCCTGCAATTAATTCCCTTACTCCCCGAGTTATCTCTGGCCCCTCAGGTGGATTCACAGATAATCCCCTCTCAGGCACATAGACAGACTCACAAGAGACAGGGTCAGAGGCATCTTCACTCCCTGCGCAGCTCTCTAGATGGCTGTAAACGTCCACACCATCATTAGGCACCAGAGTTAACACACCCTCATTCTCTTCTTGTGCCCGGGCTAAGGGGTCTCCCTGCTCCCACAGAGTCGCTCCCCCCTCTGCGAGCAACACAGCAGCATCAGGCACAATATCAGGGTCACCACTGTCTGGTCTCTGGGGTTCTGGTAAAACACTGACTGACTCTACCTGAGTCACCTCATCCCTCTCCCCAGCAGACACAAACCTTGGGCCACCCCCTTCCTGGGCCTTAGCCATATCCAGACCCAACTCTGGGACAACAACACTGCTCTCAGCCTTCACAGGCTGTGGGGCACCTTCCTCAGACAAAGGAAGAAACTCTTCCCCACACAGACAGACAACCAGAGACAGCTTCTCCCTTGTCCCAACACCCCTGGCTAATCTCAGGCATACAGCTAGCCACTGGGACAGCTTCCTTTACTGCCCCACTGCTACTTCCACCAGCCAAATTGCCAGCTTGCACACACTGTGCTTCTTCACACAAATCACTTTCAGCTTGTGCAGGTTCAATTTCACAAACCTCACCAGCCAACAACACCTCAACCAAAACTCCGCTCTGGCCAGCCACTCCAGACTGCCCCAGATAAACACTTTCCTGATTTTTGGGCTCTTCCTGCCCCGGTTCTGATTCCAGCCTCACCTTGAAGGCATCAGATGGGCCCTCACCCACAGGCTCACTGCCTCCCTGCACAGACACACAGCCATCTGCCACAGGCACACATGGAGAGACACTTTCCCCTTGGTTACAGGGAGATTGACCAGCCTCAGAGAACTTCCCAGAGTCACCTGTACCCCCCTCACAGCGCCCATACATGCTTTGGGGCTGGGTTACAACATTAGCTGGGCAAAATATGTCTGCCATATCATAAGCACACCGCATACCCACAGAGTTATACATTGAACCTTCAGGAGAATACAGTCTCTCTTGTTCTTTTAGTCTCTTAAGCTGGAGGTCAAGTCTAGTATTGTCCTCCTTGGCTAGGGCCATCTTCTTTGCATGCTCTGCCATTCTCTCTGCATGTTCTGCTTTTCTCATCTCAAGTTCCCGATCCATCTCCTGCTTTCTCTTAGCAATTTCTTCATCTGCCTTCTGCCTTCTTTCAGCAGCTTCCTTGGCTTGCTCCTTTTCATCCACATCTCTGGTTAGTAACAACACTACCAGATCTAGTTTAGAGGCTCTTTTCCTAAAGGCAATGCCTCTTCCTGAGCACAAATACTTCAGAGCCTCTCTATTTAGGCTCTCATACTGGCACTGACTCATTTCAGCTGCCCTTTACCCAACCAAACTCTCAGTACTAAAAATCAAATTTAGACAGCGTGGGGTCCTGATCCCAAAGCTCAATTGACCAAGATCTGTGGATCCTGCCGACTACGCCACTGTGACAGACCGGGCCGTGGCTGGGCACAGCTGAGGGTGTCCGCTCAGGGCGAATTGCTCGAATCTGGGGCTCCTTACAGCCCCCGACTGGTGACCTCTCCACACAGGCCACAAACCAGTCCCACAGAGCGCTTCAGCTGCCTGCCTGAAGCCTCCCGAACAAAACCCCTCCGACATCCCAGCAATATCCGTGCCCCAGATGGCCCCGGGCCTCATACACAGGTGGGGGGGTCCTAGCACCCAATCCCACCTACCCCGAACAAGTTCTGTCCGGTTCCAAGAAACCAGCCACAGATCCCTGGTCAATTTACCCTCTGGACCTTACCCACAAATCACGCTGGGCCAATCCTTTAGAATCTATATCTAAAGGTTTATTATCACAAGAAAGAAAAGCATGAGAGTAAGGTTATTAAAGTACAGTACGTTACATGCACCGAATCTCCCAGTCCTCGATGCAGGCTCTAGCAGAGATGTTGCAGCTGCTGGTTTAAAAGTTCTTATTGCACATCCTACGATCAGGATGGGTTCACAGGTCTTCCGGGCTCTTCAATCCCTGCAATGCTGCCTCTGGGATGAAGTGCTGAGCTGAGAACAAAATGGCATCGACCACATGGCCTCTTTATACCCCCTTCCTGGCCTCTTCTGGTATGCAGCAGGTCACCTGGTCCTCAGCCTCTCTCTGCTGGCCGCTCTTAGGTGTCCACCCTCATGCTTTAGGTGTGTCTTTGGGCCATCAAGTGCCATTGTTCCACAGGGCTTCACTACTCAGCCTGTCCATAGCAATGCTTAACCACATTCAGAGAAATATTCAGCTTCCATACAGATTACAGATCTACACACACAGACATTATATACTCACATAAACAGTGTACACAGGATCAACAAACAATAAGCTCCCATTCAATACCCCACATGGCTCCCTTTCATACCAATTTCTGGGGCCAACACCCCCACCTAGGGGTGCAGCAGCGATCTGGCTGCTTCCCTCCAATTCGGTAACGTGACAGCGGCAAGCCCCACTCGCCAGCCGCGTGGTTTGGCATGCTGCGCATGCGCAAACCGCGCTGCGCAGCCGCACTGGGCTATAATCTACTCACCATGGGCAAATAGATTAGCCCATTTATCGAGCCCTGTCCATTGTACACAGACGCAAGTGAGCCCCAGAGAGAATGAAGCTGAACTTTTGAAAGGAAACCCTGCCTACGCCTCAAATGCCAGGAGATCTCTGCTCACGTTTATCTACTACAGAGCTACCTCGGACAAAATACTCAGAGCATCAACTGCTTCATCCACCCTCCCTCAGCCCCAGCATCCAGCCACTCCCACTGGCAAGTACCAGCTTGTCATAGAGATTAGCTACAGGCAGGGAAGGACTCTGGGAACCACACCCTCCTTCCAGTGGCTGAGCACATTGCCACAAGGGGACCCTGCAGGCACTAAGAGTAGCCAAACCCAGACCCTGATATCTGGTACCTGCTGTTCCTGCCTGAACCCTTCTACTCACACTTCCAGTCAAGGTAGAAGATGGGCAAAATAGGCAGTGAGACCTTAGTTGTGGGCAAAGCAGCACCACTGTTATGACCCTGAATCTGCTTTTTCTGGGAGGGGGCACAGAGGGCACAGTCTTTCACACAAAAGCCAGGATTATTGGGGCAGATACTCATGACATTGTGGGCAAAGGCAATGAATGATCCTGAATCAAACCCAACCCAGCTGCTTCAGAGCCCTCCCAGCTTTTGTTACCCAAAGGGACAGGAATCCTTACTCAGCCAGTTCACAGCCTCATAATTCTCCTGCATCACATCCCCGTAGAGGGCTCTCTGGCCCGGGTCTAGCAGAGCCCATTCTTCCTCAGAGAAATACACAGCCACCTCCTCGAAGCTCACCAGCTCCATCATGGCCATTTCCTGTTCCTGGCTTTGCAGGCCAGGGGCTGAGCTGGAGACAGACATGGGTGTTCCGCAGCCTGGCAAGGGGAGAAGGGGAATTGGAGACATTTTAGATGGGACTTTAATCCTTTCCACACACCCATTCTCCCCAGACTCTGTCCCTAATGACACACGTGTTAGACTCTGCCATTTTAGACAAAAGTTTTAGTCTAGATATTCCATAATCAACACACAGGAGTTAGATCCCAAATCCATATTCATTTCTCTCCATACCAGGCTTGAGTTACAACATTGCTGCGTTTGCCACAATGGGATTTAGTTCTCAGCAGTCAGTGTTTCTGATAACAAGCCACATATTTATCTGCCTGAAGAGGGACATAGGTTAAATGTAGTCTGGTATATTTAAAACCCTTAGTCTTAATTCACAGATTTGCAGCACAAACTGTGCTCTCTCATCTGAGGGAGAGGTTATGAACCCTTTCCATAACAGTGAAGTTAACACCACCATTCAGATGCTTATTATTAAACATGTGTACTTATTATTAAACACGTGTGCTGAGTGTTTGCAGGAAGAGATCTTAAAATTCATGCATTCATGGTATCAGAAGATATCCTTAGTTGTGCAGTCTGACCTCCCTCAGTGGCACAAGCCATTACACTTAGTCCAGTTACCCAGGCACAGAGCTCTGTTTCCCCACAGTGTATTTTCTAGAAAGTCCCCCAGTGATTTGAAGATATCAAGAGATGGAGAATCCACCAGTTCTTTGATAATTTGTTTCAGTAGCTAATCCTCTTGGCTTTCGAACATTTGTGCCTCTTTTATAGTCTGAAATAGTCTGGCTTCAGATTTCACGAATCTGCTCTCACTAAACCTTATCCACTTGACAGGGTGGGCAATTCATTTTGTTGGGGGGCCAAGTGTAAAGTGGCTGAGAGTTGCATTCTTCCATGACATTAATGCAGGAAATGCAGGGTCTGGGATGGGCACTGGAAGGAGGACGATGCTTGGAGTACGGGTTTGAGATGCAGAACGGATAGAGTGGTCTAGGAGGGAGTTTGGGTGAAAAAGGCAGGTTGTGATCTAGGACACTGGATTAGCCAACTACTCGTTAGACATATAACAACTTTAACATAATTTAATTTAGAGAAGTGACTTAGTGGACAAATAAGGAGCTGTGGGTTTCTGATGACTGAGCGCTCTTGCATATTTAGCTGCAGGAGGAGGACAGAGTTTGGGTATGCAGAGTGGGGGGCAAGAGTGGGGAGCAGAGATTAGGAGGGGAAGGGAGAGGTTGGGATGTCAAAAGACTCCCGTCCAGAGCATGCCTATCTGAGTGACTCCCGGTCAGAGGCCAAGCACCTCAGGCAGGCAGGGAGTGTGCCCAGCCCTCTCACAGGCTGCAGGGCCATATCCGGAGGGGAGGGGGCATCATGCTTTGTTTCTGGCCAGAAACTGGCCAATGAGATTGTCCTGGGGGTGGCAGCACCTGAAGCCTTTCCCCTCCCCTCTGGGCTCACAGTCACTTTCTGAGTGACTTGCAGATGGGGAATGGCATCCGTGGGCTGGATCCAATGGCTTGGTGGGGTGGATCCAACCCATGGGCAGTACTTTGCTGAGGCCTGCACTAGACTTAACAGCCCTTGGGGATCCAGCAGTTTCTCACCATGAACAAACTGATACTGTTGAAGCCAGTCCGTTCTCAGCCTTTCATCCCATTTATTGTTTGAAACCAACCCCATACTGAAACTAATTGAGCAGTGAAATCTGAGCCTAAAGGTGCCCTCCTTTAGCATCACAAAGCCATAAACGAGTGTTTCTCCAAGTGTCCACAGATCCCCATGTAGTGCCCCTGGGTCTCCTCATTGATCAGTGGATGAGATTTAGGGCTGAGAGTGCCGTGGTCGCTGGGTTTGGTTGGTAACTTCAATGACAATCCCATGAAGATGTTTTCATAGGAATGTTCTCATCATTTAAAGAATCTCCACTTGCAAACTCACCCTGTCTGTAAGCTCCCAGGGATTTTCTTCTTGCTCTCTCTAGTGCAGAGGGCAGAATGTCTGGTGGGGGAAGGGATAAGAGAGGTGAGACTCCAGGCTCTCCTATTTATAACACTGTTCCCACTCTGAACTCTGCATTTCAATTGTATCAGAGACCAGACAGAGATGCACTCAGGAATTTAGTATGAAAGAGCCTGAAACTTTCATTTCCTTCCTCACTCGGGCACCTCCCAGCTTTGGAGCCAACATCCCTGCAGCCTCACACCCATCCCAGGAGAGAGAAGCTGTAAAAGATTTACTCTTCCCTCCTCACCCCCTCCCATTTGGTTTCCCATTCACTTACTGCCTCTTATCATAACCTGGAGCTGTGGTGGTAGAACACATTGCCATCACGGTAACTTTAGCCATTTTGATTTCTGAACAGGAGGTTCAGAGTTTGCAAACCCCTGGCTCTATCTACACACAGTGGGGTCTGTTCGCTCAATGTCTCTAAGGAGAGCCAAGTGATGGAGCTGTCATTCTCTACGTGGGAATTCAGGCAGGGGAAGGTGGACTACACAGGCCAGATACTTGAACCACTTTCCCCTCATCCATCCTTTCTAGGTACCTTTGAACTCCCTCAAAGTCTCCAACAGCTCAATCGTTTTCTGGGAGAAACCTCTGACTTGTTCTTCCAGTTCAGGGGAAATCTCCTCTGACAGCTGGAATTGCTCCATCTCACACCTGCACAGAAGTAATTTCATGTGATTGTATTTAGTTTACTGCTGATAAGTTCTGGCTAGTAAGTCTCAGCTCTAACAGGCCTGAAGTTAGAATTTCTCCAATTCTCCCAGCCTGAGAGCAGGGGTAACACATCCCATGGCCGTGCAACCTTCCCCTGAAAGGTCCCATTGCTGTTCTTCACTTCTGGCCTGAGGAGACTGGCTGGCGGACTAAAGGGGAATTGAGTCTCCATGACCAATTCACTCCTTGGCTTCCAGGTGCTGAGGGACAGGAGGTTTCCAGGTGTAGGAACCTGTCCACTAGGGACTAGACTGAGATACCAGCTCCCCTGTCCCCAGCTCCTTCCACATAGGTATCCAAACAGCCCTCGGATGGGACAGACTCTTGGTCCCTGCTGCTCTGGGTTGAATGGCGATCAGTGGCCAACAGCGATAGGCCCATTTTCCATCCCACAGACTTGAGGCAGCCAATCCCCAGGGAGGCGACAGTTCCAGGAAACATTTGAGGTGAGACTGTGCGCTGAATGGGGAATTCCAGAGTCTGTGCGAGGATGAGACCCTCAGAATTAAATGAGTCAGAGACATTTGCATCTAACATCTGGCTGTAGGACTCTGGGGAGATGTGGTGCTAACATCAGCTCCAAGCCCTTTCCCTGCGCTGTGTAATGTGAGGGGATTGAGAGCCACATACCTACTCAGGGTGCTTCTTACATCCTAGGAAAAAGAGACAGAAAAGAATCTCAGGCCTATTGAACACACACAAGGGGATGTCACGGAAGGGATTTTGCAAACCTGGGACCTCAGGGAAGGAATTTTGCAAACATGGGAAGAGAGGCCCTGCACTGGCCCCAGGAACATGGATCCCTTTGAGCGAATGGGGCTTTGCCATTACTAATAGCTCTGTACCTGTAACTCTACAAAGCAAAAAAGTCATTCACATAGCAGCAATGCACATAGAGTTACACCGAGATCTGACAGCTGGAACCCAGCACTTCTGATTCAGGAGCCTCCCTTCCCTGTGTGGGGAGCTGGGACATTTCTCCCTCAGTCTCACCTGCAGGAATTCATTTGCTGGCTTCTGACACTTCCCCTCCAGCTCACCAATCAGCTCACTGATACGGGAAATCTGCACAGAGAGTTTCCAGACAGTGTCAGTCTGGAGCCTCCCAATCTCCTCATCCAGCTTCTTCAGCTGGACTAGGAGGAGTTGCTCTTGTTCCTCCAGGAACTGCCACTGCTGAAACTTGGCCACAATTATCTGCCTCTCCACTTGGGTCCATTTCTGTATGAAAACAGGGAAAGGGCTGGTCAGGGGCATGGATGGAGTCCAGGGCCCTTTCATGGGGAGTTGAGTGCGTAGCAGGGAGAATTTCTTGGAAAACCCTAAAATTTGTGACATTGGTTACTAGGCAGAGGCGTCTCTCCCAGCATCTCCTTTGGCCCGTGTCCCTCTGAAATGGATGTTCCTATCTCTGTCATGGGCAGCATCTTCTGTTATTCATGGGCTCTGGGAATTCAGACCCAGAGCAACAGGAGGCAGGACTCAGCACCAGCCTGACAAAGATACTCAGGAAGGAAAAAGAAAAAAAACACGTTAATACACCAAGTGAGTAGACAGCCCTTCAGGGGGACATTCAGCTCCCTTGTGGAGGATGTCTGGGAAAGCCACAAAGGCTGGACATTAACTTGTGCACTGACATGGATGCTCAGGGCCTGTCTACACATGGATTTCATGCAGCAATCTATGATCCAGAAGAAACACAAACAAACCCAATCTCACCAAGGCCACACAGGATTCTGCCTCCTAACACAGCCCTCCCACTGCTGGTCCATAGCCACAGGCACCTACCAGATACTCCTGGCTTTTCCCTTCTGCTGTTGTTTTCCTTCCCAGCACCTTTTCTCTCTCTTCCCTCAGAGTCTTCAAATGGGCCTCCAATTTTTCCTGAAGAAACAGAAATAAGCACGAGGGCAAACTACATCAGATGTTGGGAGTCCATTTGTCTGCCTTTAAGAGAGTCCCAGTTTTGTGGAGCTCTCTCCCTGTACAGCAGGGACTCAGCCCTGGACATGGCTTTGTCCACAAAAAAAGAGACAGGAGGAGACTGCTGATAGCAGGACACCTGTGAGGGTGGGGGACAGGTCGGTGGTGGCACCTTTGTAAAGAATGATGCAACTGGCGATTAGGGAGGTAAAAATGCTTAACAATACTAATGATGTAACTGATTACAATTTTATCAGGGACAGTATTTTTTAACCTGCTGACAGCCAGGGCTGGTATCAGAAATGGGCTCTCCTGGGTCCGGGGATCTCTTGCGAGGTCTGCCGGGGGTGGCCACAAGAACAGCTGGCCGATGGGAACTCCCAGCAGCTGCAGACTGATGTTAGCTGCCAGAGGGAAGCAGGCACTGCTGGGGAGTTTAACCAGTAATTGGCATCGATAAAGATTAGCTCATCTGTTAACCCGTTTGAACTCTTGCTACAATCCAGTTGAATCCGAGTTGTGCCCGACATGGGCCTGCACTTCCTGAAGCCCTGCTATGGGTGGGCTAGGGCTTTATTAAGGCATCTTTCCCTCCTAAGGACCATACTTCATCACTGTTCAGTGATACTGAGGGACAGGGAGCAGTGCAGTCTAACAGTTGGACCAGGGTTCGCAGCTAAACCCTATTTCTGACATGCTTGGCAACTATGAGCAACTTGCTGCCCCACCTCCCCTTCCTACAGTTTGTCTAACTGGACAGTGACCTGCTCAGATCAGGGACTTTCCCTTGCTGGGTGTTGTGCAGGTTCCAGATTGCCATTGCGGATCTACAAGGCAAATGACAGATTATTATTCCTGTTCTTCCAATCAGTAATGGCTTGTCACCTCCTCTTCTCCAGTCCCAAGGTAGCTCACTGACAGAGTGGCCTGTAGCTCCTGTGATCTAAACCTCTCTGATTGTTAACACCTTCCTTTGCGCAAACACCCCTGTCACCAGTGAGGGCTGGGTTTCAGGATTCAGAGCCTCAGAGAAACATTTCCCACATTAGGTATCTGTAAAGACTTGACATAAGTTGCCACATAGCCAGAACATTTATTTTTTACAGCATCTTTTGTAGGCTTTACAGAGCCGTGTCACACCTGTGCCCAGTAACAGTCAGTGAAATTAGCCTGTAATTAAAATACACTGGACAGTAACTCTGTACCTTGTACTCCTGGGCAGCTTCCTGTACAGGCACCACTGTGTGATCCTGGGATCTGTCATACACCACACAGATTGGAGTTTGATCTTCACAGAACAGCTTCAGAGCCTCCTGTTGCTCCCTGCACACCCCATCCCATCTTGCTTTCTTTGCTGCCTGGAAACTCAGGGGCTTGGCTAGTTCCACCACATTTGCCAGCTGCAGATTGGAACGGAGGGGTCCCTGCTGCTCAGTGTCTCTGCCCTGAGGGCTGAGGGGGGCCTGGCAGAAATTGTGCCCGCACTCTAGAGTGACTGGGGCTGTGAAATCCTCCAGACAGACGGGACGCGGCGCTTCCTCCCAGAGACTTTGCATGGGGCTCTCTGCAGCCATGGCTGCCTCCGGGCTGGGGAACAGGGGCCTTGTCACTTTCCTGAGCTCAGCAATGGAGGGGCAAGTCCAGAGGGCATGTGCGTGAAGTACCAGCACTGAGGATAAAAAACATCAAAATTAAAAACCAAGAAGCCCCAAGCTTTGCTCGCCCACTATCCCCTCCACTGGGCCCGCTCAGCCACCTGCCCCAGCCAGAATCACTCCCGTCTCTGTGCCTTCATGCCAGGGCCCCTCCTAACCCGGTGTTCAAATCACTCCCCCCACCTCTGCAGCCCCCTCACAGACCCTCTGTGCGACCCCGGCCCGCGCCAAGCGCTCAGCCGCCCCTTCAGCCGAGTGGGAGCATCAGGCCAACAGCCCGAGCGAGGGATCGATACGCGATCACAGAGGCCGGGGCGGGAGGGGGGGGGGGGGACAACGGGGCCAGCCAAAGCCTCCTCGCAGACCCCGCCCCCAGCGGGCGCGCCCCGATGCCCAATGCCGGACCCACCAGCAGCTCAACACGGCGGGTCACAGCCCCTCCCCCAAGCTCCCTCACGCTGGGCTGCGGTCTCCCCCGCTGTGGCGACCACTCCCCCAGCCCCGCAGGGCCGCGCGCCCGGGGAGTAACGGCCCCACCAGACCCAAAGAACGGCTCCTGGCTCAGGGAGCGCGGCACATGCGCAGTAACCGCGGCGATGTCTACCTTTCCCTACTAGCGCTTGCAGTCAGACGCAGCTGCGGTCCGGAGCGAGATGGGCGGAGCCTGAGCAGGCCCGGGGAGTGACGGGCTGGGACCTGCCGAAAACCCGACCGCGGTAGAGCAGAATGGGGCTGGCGCCGTGACACCGCGCATGCGCATCAGGTTCGTGACTCCGATCAGAATCCAGCGCCGGGGTTTAGCTCAGACTGGGAGCTGCCTGGCCACGCCCCCTGAGGGGGCAACTCCCCGGGCCACAGGCTTCTTCCGCTTCTCGGAGCGCGGTACAGCCCGCAGGTGGGCGGAGCATTTGCAGCGCGTGTAACAACACGGGGTGGTCTCTCAGTGCCGGGTTGGGCGTGTCCCGAGGTGGGAGGTTCTGGGCGGGGCCGGCGCGCGCTGCTGGGGCTGCAGGGTCCGCTCTGGGCCCCACGTGGCCATGGAGCGGGGCAGGGGGAGGCTGCGGTGGGTTCGCGCGCGGGGCCCTGGGACCGGCTCTTTGTTTCAGGGGCGGGCCCAAGAGACACCCACGTGGGCCAGTCCCGGTTTCTGCCCAGCGCGTCTGGTTGGTCTTTGGGAGACGCGCGTGCGCTTACCTGAGAGCTTGTGCTACTCATGTCCGGGCAGTGCGCATGCGCAGCGGATCTGGTGTAGTCTGCCCTTCTCTCTGCTTGCAGGAGCTGTGAGTTTTGCTTAGTCCCTGTCAAAAGCCTTTCGCAAGGGAGGAAAGTGGCTCAACCGTGGAGGTGGCTTCTCCTTGACTTGGCGAGGGGGTGGAGCAGATGCAGGTGGGGTTAGGGTGGGTAACTTTTGGGGCCAACTCAGCTCTGGTGAGGGGAGGGGATGCCAGGTAAACTGCAACACAGAGAGCAAAGCCCCAGCACAGGGAAGCTTCCCCAGTGGGAATGAGGCTCAAGTCAGAGAGTGGCCCTGGCAAGGGGCCTTTTTATTTGCTTAAACATTTATTTAATCACTTATTCACCTCGGAGGCACTGAGCATGCTCAGTAGGGCTGCAGCCGCCCCTGCATTTTGCCATGCCCACTCTATCTATATGTTTTTGCTTACTGCATTTTAAAGGTGTTTAAAAGGTAAAAAGGGTGCTAAAGACAAGACATGAAGTCTCATAACATTTTTCACATTTCTTTTGTCTTGTTCCCGGGACTCACAGAATTGCACTCCTGTCTCTGCAACCCATATTCATTATTTTGCTCTGTGTATATATGTCTTGTACTGTAATTACTCTGTGCAATGCACAGTGTTGGGGGGAGACGATACTTGAGTCAAAGTCCTGCTACTTTGAAACAAATGTAGGTGAAAGTCAAAGTAACCTTCTGCAAAACTACTTGAGTGAAAGTACAAAAGAATCATGTCTTAATTGTACTTATAGTAATAGAGATGTAGCCGTGTTAGTCTAGTCTAGCTAAAACAAAAAACAGGACTATGTAGCACTTTAAAGACTAACAAGATGGAAAGCTGTGATGGCACGTTGGGGGTTCCCTGTCTCCTGCACCCCGAAATGGCACAAACAGACTGTACCAGCCAGTGGAATTGAGGGTGGTTTATTGCTCCTCCAGCACAGCGCAGCACAGATGTAATCTGGTTACAAGAACTGGGCTAGGAGGCCTCAGGCCCCCTTGAGATGGGGGAGACTGGGCCCCTAAACTCCAGCTCCTCTCCCTAGGCTGTCTCATCCATCCTCACAGACAGCCACCAACCAACTAACCCACTTCCAGCCCTGCCCCCCAGCCACCTTCCTTTGTTCCTCTCCATGGGGGGTGTCTGGCCACTGGTTCAACCAGTTTGGCCTTACCTCTGCCTAGTGAGGTTTTCCCTGCTGGGTCTTGCTCCAGACAGCAGGGGTCACCACAGCCCAGCAAGTACCCCCACTACGTCACAAAAGCTCATCACCTAATAAACCATCTTATTAGTCTTTAAAGTGCTACATAGTCCTGTTTTTTGTTTTAATTGTACTTAAGTATTGAAAAGTAAAAATGAGTTGTCCTATGGAACGCTGTGCTTAACCACCCAAGTTCTTGCAGGTCACCATTATTTCTCTCTCTCTCACATACACATGATATATATACACTTACAATATAACTCTCTATATTATATACACACACATACTATACATTTTTCAATGATGGAGTTTAACGATAGTCACTGCCTTCATTTATAAAGATGAAGAGTGACCAAATTAAATACAAGTCAGAGTACAGAAATGTATTTATTTTGTCCACATTCACAGTGTGCATTTTTAGCATTTTTCCGTTGTAACAATTAATTTCTAAAGTGTTTGTTCAAGGGTAGGAGCATTTTTTCAAAATTATCAATCCTTGCTGTTCTATGAAAAAAATGAGTCCATCACATGGAAGAATCTCTCGCAGGCAGCTAATGGAGACAGAGGTCTGTTGGCCCTGATGCACAGCTCCCTCATTCTAGGAAAAGACTGAAGCAGATCTCTGGTCTCTCCTGAAGAGGCCGAATACCCATCAAGCTCCTTTGCAGTTTTATTGGTCTAAAATGACATAATCTCTTACCTTTTCTAATCCCAGTTTCGTGCTTGTTCCAAGTGGTCCTAACATTTGGCATCAAGATGTCAGTTGCTATTTGCTCCAGGTCTTCAATTATTTCACCAAAACACTTCTGACTGCCATACTGGAGTCCATCTACCAGTGACCTCGAGGGCATCTTGTTCCTTTGCAGATTTGAAAACATCTAGTATAATTTAAACTTAAAAAAACATGTGGTTTGTTAACATTCTACACACTAACAAAACATATAGATGGTATTGTGAGATTTCGTGGGCACAGCTCACTTCTTCAGATGACCGGAGTTTTGAGTTTTGGATGTGCAGATGTTTTCAGGGAACTATCCACAATGATTCTAAGATCTTTCTGGGGTGGTAACAGATATTTTAGACCCCATCATTTCCTTGAGCATATCTGGGATTATACTTTTCCATGTGCAATACTTTGCACTTATCAACAATGGATTACTTCTGCCATTGTGTTGCCCAATTACCTACTTTTGTAAGATCCTTTTGTGACTCTTTCCATTGAGCTTTTCAATTTCATATTTTGATTAATTTTCTATTATCTGCAACAGTTGCCATCCCACTGTTAACCACCTTTTCAAGATCATTGAAAAGTTTAACTTTACTGGCCCAACAGCAAATTCCTGCATCATAACCCTAATTGCTATTCCTCCCTCTGCCCATCCCCAGCTTTTTTTTTTATAACCAACTCATTGCTAACTAAGCCCTTTCAGATAGCATAGTATAAAAATTTAGTTTTTTTCTAAAATACTACTTTAGTAAAAGTCACACTATCACAAAAATAATTTAGTTGAGTCTGTCATACCTCGGTGTTCTCGTACCTCGGTACCTTCGGTGGTCTGGACTGTCAGTGTCAGCGTCGTCTGGTCAGGGTCGTCCTGGCGCGCTCCTAGCAGGACCTCTACTCCGTTGATAAACTTTCGGCTGCGTGCGTAATAATCAGTACTCCCTTTATCTAGAGTGTTAGACCCCGTGCACTTGGGTCAACACGAGATCTCTGAAAGGCCCCGGAAACGACAGATGCAGGCAAGGTTTGAAATCAATCAAGCAGGTTTATTGTCAAATGCAAAGCTCTACCCGTTGGTTACAGAGATCAATACAATGTGACACCACTGGGCACTATGGCCCGCGTTGACAAGGTAACAACACCGGGCAGGCCTATTGCCATATATCAGATATTAACAGCACTTAGTGAAAGTTAAGTTACTGTGCATTCTGTAAGTTTAGGCAATGACACCTGCCGTTCAGGCACCTAGTGCGGGGCCCCCCCCCCCCAAGGTCGGCCGGAGACACCCTCTGCGGTGTCCTTTTATAGACAGGTACAAACAACTTACATCATTTCTTTACGTACCAGGTTACCACCCTCTGTTGCCTAGTTGCCACCCTTCACCTTATGGAAGGGGGGCTTACTTACTATCCTTCATGCTGTCAATTCTGACCTGGTCCTGAACCTAGGTCAGTATGTGCATTAGTTTTTAGGGAGTTTCTGTACCAAGACATTTCTTATTAAGATGTTCCATTACTCCCCTTTGGCTTACAGTCTGAACCCAGTGCCTCCCTGTGTCCTTCCATGCTCGACCTAACTTACACAATCACACAGTTATCAATAGGGCTTCTTTCTTGGCTCCTGTGTTACTGAACCAAAGTCTTGCTCACTAGATTGCAGGCCTGTTGCTGTTTCCATGTTGCAGGCCTTAGGCCTGCTGACTCCATGTTACTGACCCTCAACTTACTACAGAGTCAAGTTCAAATTTCTAGCAAGGGAACTTGAGAATTCTAGAAGTATTTATCTGTACCTAGCAATTCTTTCTGTGATTAGCATATAGAACATGCTATCCTTTATTTTTATTGTTCTAGTACTACGTTCTGGAGGCCATAATATCCAGCCCGGAAGCCTAATAAAATAGCATCCCACTGCCCTCCACTGCTTGAACCAAGTGGATCATCAGACGGTTGTGGTGGATGCCAGACACAGCTAAACCACCTTGACAGCTCCCCTATCCTCATGCTCATCACTCTATTCATATACCGAATGGAGAACAGAAATCCCTACAGCAGAGCCACAAGGAACTCTTTGACACAAAAAGCACGGAAGCATTGCCTAATGGCAAATTCCTTCTCCTGATGCTAATGGCCTGCCGACACCCATGTCTTTAAGTATCAGGGCGATTCTAGGAAAAAGTCCTATAGCTATGGTTTTCAAAAATATCGAACATGGCTAATTGAATTATAAAGTCCTTCTAAGGCAGGGATGGAGAAACAGTTGCCTATGATTGTATGCCTGTGATGCTTTGGACTTCCTCCTTTCCCCTGTACCAAGGCAACTTGGCACTGGTTCTCTAGCCACATGGTGGAGTGGCTTCAAGGTTTCTTGCCCCCTCTTCTACACATCGCTGGAGTACCAGCCCATTTTGCCCTGCTGCTTCAGGACTCTGCCTTGGAGCTGTACCTCCTGCTTGCTGTGCAAGGTGTGGGAGGTACAAGAGGGGGATGTTGATGTCAGGGTGTTCCTTCTCATGACACTCCAGTACCCTATCACCACACAGAGGCTGTGTCTACATTGGCACCCCTTTCCGGAAAAGGGAAGCTAATGAGACCAGTTGGAATTGCAAATGCCGCGAGGGATTTAAATATCCCCCGTGGCATTTGCATGAACATGGCTGCCACTTTTTTCCTGCTCGGGGTTTTGCCGGAGAAAGTCGCCAGTCTAGACGGGATCTTGCGGAAAATAAACCCTTTTCCGGAAGATCCCTTATTCCTACTTTCAAGGAATAAGGGATCTTCTGGAAAAGGGTTTATTGTCCGCAAGATCCCGTCTAGACTGGCGCTTTTCTCCGGCAAAACCTCGAGCCGGAAAAAAGCGGCAGCCATGTTCATGCAAATGCCGCGGGGGATATTTAAATCCCCCACAAAATTTGCAATTCCGACTGGTCTCATTAGCATCCCTTTTCCGGAAAGGGGTGCCAATGTAGACACAGACAGAGAGAAGGGGCTGGGGGGAGTTTAGGAATGACAATCTCTGGCACTCTATGGTAATTGCTACTCCTGGAAGTGTCTGGCATGTCCATGCAGCCCCAGAGAAAGTCACTGCTGGGGGTCTCCATATGTTGTCCTTGCCTGCAGACACCACTCCTGCAGCTCCCATTGATCAGTAATGGGGAACCGTGGCCAATAGAAGCTGTGGGCTCATGCTTGTAGAGAAGGGGCACCAAATGGCATCATGCATGGAGCCATTGCTGTACATGCCAGTGGCTTGCAGGAATGGTGCAGGGCCTGGGCTGAAGTAAGCCTGCCTTAACCTCAATAGTGAAGCACCATAAGTTGTCACAGTTAAACAGAGCCCAGCCGAGCCAGATCCTGCTTCCTGAACCCCTGCCTCAGCCCTGAACCACCTCCTACACCCAACCTCTTGCCACAGGGGGTGCCTCTCCCCCTGCACCCTTACTCAGTGCCAGAACGTAGAACCTGAAACCCCTCCTGGACCCCATTGTCCCACCCTGGGTTAAGATCAGAGCCCTTCCTACACTCCATACCTGTAGGAACAAGCACAGGGCCTTATCCCCAAACCCCTACTCCAGCCTGGTGCAAGTCATTGAGGTTGAGGAAATAAGAGAACATCTTACATTGGAAAAGTGATTTTGCAATTAAAAAGGTTAGAAAGCCATGTTATAAGGAATGTGAGGAGGGAGAATACCAACATTTAAAAATGGATGTAAAGAGGGCAGAAGAAACTGCTCCTGTAAGAAAATACTGGAAGTATCACTTTCCTACAGGGACCAGTGAGAAAGTCCTAGTGGAGGTAGGACATTCCTATGGGGAATGGTTACTTAGTCTGCAGTATAAGAAACTGCTATCATCTCAAATCCTAAGACCTAGCAACTTTCCATTCACTGCTGGAGTGAGAAAGTCCTAGTGGAGGTAGGACATTTCTACGGGGAAGTTACTTTGTCTGCAGTATAAGAAGCTGCTATCCTCGCAAACCCTAAGACTACATCTATACTGTACATTGTTGTGCAAGAAGATATGCAAATAGGTGCATACCTCATTTGCATTCCTAGTGAGCTGCCATTTTGCAGAAGGGGGTTTTGCACAAGAAGGAGTTGTTTACACTACTCCATGCACAAAAAACCCTTCTTGCGCAGGAGCTGTTCTGCCTGAAAATAAGTGCAAAACCCCTTTCCACAAAAATGATGGCTCATTAGGTATACTAATGAGCTGCAATGATATTCATCGCCATGCCTCATTTGCATATCTTCTTGCGCAACAGTGTGCAGTGTAGAAGTAGCCTAAGGCTGATTCAGGTCTAGCAAATTCCTGGAGTTCAGACCAGCAATGACATTTACTTTTTTGGAGGACTTTTACAAAGCCTTTTACACTTTCATTAAAAGCATTTATAAGTGCACTTGTGTTATTTGTTTAGAGCTGTGTTTCTCAACCAGTGGTATGTCTGAAGAGTACTTTAGCACAACTGAAATTGGGAAAAAACAATTTATGTTTTAAATTGTACAGCATTTTATTATTTTTGTACTTTTTACATGAAAAAAATGTCATCTCCTGCCTGGCTATGATTAAGTTGTTCAACAAATGCGTTGCAATGGTAGAAAAAAAATTGTGTGTCTGAAAACTGTAGGTACTGGGGGTACTTCTAATTTTTTTAAAGAAGGTATTTATACTTTTTTTTTTAAAGGCGTACTTTATTAAAAAAAAAAAAAGGTTGAGAAACACTGGTTTAGAGTAATCCTTTGTAAACAACTGTTGGTGGACTCCTACACTGTTTTTAGATCAGTACAGGCAGTCCCCGGGTTACGTACAAGATAGGGACTGTAGGTTTGTTCTTAAGTTGAATCTGTATGTAAGTCGGAACTGGCGTCCAGATTCAGCCACTGCTGAAACTGACCGCCAGTTCTGACTTACATACAGAATCAACTTAAGAACCCCAAGCGTCCCCAAGTCAGCTGCTGCTGAAACTGATCAGCAGCTGATTCCAGGAAGCCCGGGGCAGAGCAACTCTGCCTCGGGATTCCTGTAGTCAGCGCTGGTCAGTTTCAGCAGCGGCTAAATCAGGACGCCTGGGGCAGAGCAGCTGGGGTGCTGCTGGGTTGCTCCAGTAGCGCCGCTCCTCGGCACTACTGGACCAACCCAGCAGCACCCCATCTGCTCTGCCCCAGGCGTCCTGATTCAGCCGCTGCTGAAACTGACCAGCAGCGGCTGAATCAGGACCAGAGCAGCTGGGGTGCTGCTGGGTTTGACCAGTAGCGCCCAGAGCGGCGCTGCGGGACCAACCGGCAGCACTCCAGCTGCTCTGCCACAGGCGTCCGGAGAAAAGCCTAGTCTGCTGGGGGGAGGGCGTACTAGCTGTGCCCCCGCCACCCTATCAGACCAGGAAGACACGGGCGGCAGACCGAGACGCACCGCGGTCCCGCCGCCTAGGTCCTCCGTGGCTTTGCTCCCCGTCTCCCTGGTCTGCTGGTCTCCAGCAGACCAGGGAGACGGGGAGCAAAGCCTCAGAGGACGCCGGCAGCGGGACAGCCACGGGCTGCCTCGCTGCCTGGGCTGCCTCGCTGCCCGAGCCCCCCCTCGACTTTGCAAAGCCTCGGGGAAGCCGGCAGCGGAGCAGTCCAGGCGCGCCTGGGCTGCCTCGCTGCCCGAGCCCCCCCGCAGCTTTGCAAAGCCGCGGGGGGGGGGGCTCGGGCAGCGAGGCAGCCCAGGCGCGCCTGGACTGCTCCGCTGCCGGCTTCCCCGTGGCTTTGCAAAGCTGCGGGGGGGCTCGGGCAGCGAGGCAGCCCAGGCGCACCTGGACTGCTCCGCTGCCGGCTTCCCTGCGGCTTTGCAAAGCTGCGGGGGGGCTCGGGCAGCGAGGCAGCCCAGGCGCGCCTGGACTGCTCCGCTGCCGGCTTCCCCGCGGCTTTGCAAAGCCGTGGGGGGGGGGGGGAGGGCAGCCCAGGCGCGCCTGGGCTGCCCGAGCCCCTCCGCAGCTTTGCTCTGCGTCTTCCTGGTCTGCAGACCAGGGAGACGCAGAGAAAGCCCCAGAGTACACGGGCGGCAGGACCGCAAGGTCCTGCCGTCCGTGTACTCTGGGGCAGCCCCGTTCATAACTGCGGATCCGACATAAGTCGGATCCGCGTAAGTCGGGGACTGCCTGTATTTCCAAAATGGTGTGGCATGGAAGACTGGGGTTCAGCAAAGATGAAAGTGATACTTCAAGTAGGAGTTTCTTTCAGTAGCAATTTCTTATTTCTGGAAATCAGAAACTGCCTCCAGGAGCACAATCCTATAGGGAGCTGTTTTTGACACAGAAATGTTGGGAACTGCTGCATGTAGGATTGTGCTGCCCTAGCAGCCATTTCCTACAGTAGCGCTTCTTTATGATCGTATCAATAAGAAAGTGCTACCTGTAGCACATTCCTATAAAGTAGAAGCTTTTGTCATTACACTGCCTTTTCCTGCTGCCTCCCTTGTGTGACTTGTCCAATGAGGATGAGAGGCAGGAATGGGGCAGAGGAGGAATGCCAAGCTGAGGGAGGCAGGGAAGAAGCTCAGCACCTCAGTGGGGTGAGCAGAGCCCCCCCCCCCCCTTTGTTCTGCCAAAGCCTGTGGGGTAGAAAGGGATTCTGGGTGGAAGGAAAACAAGCAAAGCTGGATTCAAGTGTACATGTGCTAGGGGTCCATTGTGGCCCAGCTAAGTGAGGGGTGCTGGGTTTGATGAAACATCCAACTGTAGGCCTCACAGTGTAAGGGTTGGTACTCAGGGCTCTGAAACCTGCAAGGTGTGTTTAAATCTCAGTGGGATCTGCTGGGACATGGCTGGTTGCTGCAAAACCCTCCCACCTCATATGCTTTGGCTTCCTTGTGCCCCCCTGCTGGATGTCTGACACCCCCTAGAGCTCAATCTCTGGTTCAGCGGGTGGCTGGGATGTTTCTTTCTGCTTCCCCTGATGCCCTCATGTCTTGTCCCAGAAGCTGCCAGGCTATGCTTCTTGCCTCCCTGGGGGACACAGGTAAGATCATCAGGCCAGGCTGAACAGCAGGAGCCCTATCCTAGGAGGGAGGAGACGACCACTGTGTGTGATGGTGTCACCCAGACAGGCAGCCTCAGGCTAGGAGGACAGAGTTGACCGACATCTCTAGCGCTCCTGAGGCCGAGGGGATCCCAGCACAGATACAAGAGCAGCAGCCTTGGCCAATGGTCCCAGGTTTGCAGGGGCTGTCCCTGGCTCCCCGCTCAGACTGGCCAGGGGGGCACATTGGTGCTAATAACATGCTCAAATGGTGCCATGTTCCAGCCAGGCCAACAGGGAGTGTTTCTTGTGGAGTCACCTGATGCCCACAGGTGTGGCCCTTGCACCCATCCCCCTGCTTTTCCCCTGACCCCTGTGGAGCTGATAAGAAAGAGGCCCAGGCCCAGGCCTAGGCCCAGGCTAGAGCCAGGGGAAAGCAGGAGGAGACCCAGGCTGTAGCTCAGCTCCCCTTTCCTCCCCTGGGCACCTTGAGCAGGGGTGGCTGGTGCTGACCGCTCCAAGGGAAGCCTCAAAAGCCACAGAGCAACCAAGGCAGAGCAAGAGGGGGGCAGGGCCAGGCCTACATGTGGCTGCAGAGCGACAGAGACCCCCCCCTCCCACCCACAGGGCTGCTCCCCACCCTCTGGCTGCCAAACGCTGAGCCAAGGCCCCACCGACCAGCATGTGGGTGGCTGCTGATGCACTGCCTCCTGCCCTCAGTGCAGGGAGAGTCCTGGACCGTGCCAGTTCCAACTGCTGAGGCAGTGCGCACTGCCATGGGGAGCAGAGGAGCAAAGCATGCACTGCATGAGTGTTTGGGGCTGGTGTGATCCAGGACCCCGTCTCCCTCTCCGCCCATGCGGGAGTTCTTCAGGGGAATGAAGTTGGCAGCACATGTCTTGTTACTTCACTCCTCACGACAGTGTGCCCTGCCCAAGCAGCTGGAGCCAATGCTCTGGGGACTTTATTCCCCCACTATCTTCCGAGGAGGAGGGAAGGGGAGTCCCAGACCGCACCAGCCCCAAACACTCATGCAGTGCATGCTTTGCTCCTCTGCTTCCCATAGCAGAGCGTGCCATAGGAGCAGCTGGAGCCAGCATGGTCCCTGATCCCCATTCCCTTCCCTGCGCGCAGGAAGGCAGCAGAGGAACAAAGTCCTCAGTGCGCAATGGACTGGCATTTTAGGTACTGCGCCGACTGTTGAGGGGAGGGGAGGCAGAGCTACCCGCATACTTCCGGGACGTGGCACGCAGCTGCAGAACTCCCCCACACGCACACCCCACAAGAAGCCCACACTACCTCCATTGTCCCTGGAGGTAATATCAGCATGGCATTCATCTTGGGGCCAGCGCCAGTGAGTACAGGGGAGCCAGGGGCCATGGGGGAGCACAGGAGCAGCTTCGTGCGCTGTGCTTTTGGGGGGAAAGAGCCATATGCAGCTCATGAGCCATGGGTTGTCCACCCCTGCCCTACTCCTGTCCTGCTTCTTCACCCCAGTTCCCTCCCAGATCCTTGGCGGCAAGAACAGAAAGCAAACAGAACATCAGAACAGCCAGACTGGGCCATGCCATTTAGCCCAGGATTCTGTCTCTTGAAAGCAGCCAATTCCATGGCCCCAGAGGGTATCATCAGAACAGACAATTCTCAAGTGTAGCTACTAGCACCTTTTACATATGGGAAGGGCTTGAGGAGATTATTTCTTATTGGTTTGCACTTCACAAACCCTGCACTTTAGCCATGGAGCTGGGGGCCACAGAGAAGCACACACAGACCTGGTCCTTCTGTCTCCCTTTTCAGGCCTTGGGGAGGGCTTTGTGTCAGGCTTATGGCTGAGTGGTTAAGTTGTTGTACCAGAAATCTGTTGGATTTCCCTGTACAGGCTCAAACCCTGCTCGCAGCCAGGCCTGTGTTTTGGCCACAGCAGGTGGGTACTTGGCTCTGTGGCCCAGGCTGCAGGAGTTTGAGGTTCCCCCTTGTTTGTTGATTGCCAAGGGACCTGCCAGGCCCAGGGGAGGTGAGTGATGAGGCACCAAGTGGTGTTGGGCTGAATGTGGCTGCTCTTCACACACTCTGGTCAGTCTCTGGGGGAAGCTGCCTGGGCCTGGCCATGCGAATGTTTGGAAAGGAGACTGGCTGCTGCTTCTGACAGGTGCCATGTGGAGAAACATGAGAAATCTGGAGACAAGGCAAAGGAGACGTAATTGCAGCCACGATGCAGAGCACTGAGCGCTGTCCCCCACACAGAGCAGGAGGACTTTCCCAAAGGCTTTTTCCTCTCACAGGGTCCTGTCTACATCCAGAGTGCATGAGAACAGGGTCCCTGCAGGCCCCGGAGAGCTCTGTTTGGCATTTTTCTGTCTCTGGTCAGTTAGCACCTGCAGGAGGAGTTCAAAGGCTGCACTGAGAGGCCTTCCCAGGACAGGAACCATGGAGCCAAGAGTCTTTCTGGGTAGGAACTGAGAGAGGGTTTCATAGCTCCTGGGAGGAGGTTGACACAGTAGAACAGGCTCTTGACTTTGGCTACCTCCTGCCCTTGCTTCTCTCTTGTTAATTTTGTGCCCTCAGGAAGGGACCAAACCAAAGTTGAGCTGGGCCCCCATATGGTGATGCCAACCCAAACCCTGAGACCAGATAATCAAAAAGAGTGTCAAGGAGGGCACCATGGGTCAGCTGGCTAAAGCACCTGCCTTATAAGCAGGAGAGCTTGGGTTCAACTCCCAGTGGTGCCTTATTGCAGCCTTTTCTTACATTTTCCTATATCCTTCTGGGACACAGAAGAGGCCTTCCCTGGCCACCCATGGAACTGCTGGTTCAGGAAAAGGCTGATGGGAGAAGAGGGAGGCTCCTAAGAGATGAAGCTGCTGAAGGGAGGCAAGGAGAGTAGAGTATCAGCTACTAGCTGAGAACCTCACAGTCTGAGTGGTGTGATGGTCCCATGGTGTCAGGCTGTCACGTTACTGGATTTTGAGGGGAGCAGCCAGATCACTGATGCACCCATAAGTGGGGGTGTTGGCCCAAAAAATGGTATAAAAGGGGGCCATGTGGGGTGTTGAATAGAAGCTCACTGTCTGCTAATCCTATGTACGCTAGTCATGTGATTGTATGTCTGTGTGTGTAGTTAGGAGCCTGTAATCTGTGTAGATACTGAATATTTCTCTGCATGTGGTTGAGCACTGGGCAGAGCCCGGCCTATGGACATGCTAATCAGCGAGGCCCTGTGGGACAATAGCATTCAATGGGCCAAGGACACACCTAAAGAATGAGTGGTGACTCATACCTAAGGGCTACCAGCAGGGGACACAGGAAGAAGCCGTGGGCCAGGTGACCTGCTGTAGCCAAGAAGAGACCAGGAAGGAGGGATAAATAGGCCATGCAGTGGACTCCATCTTGGTCTTCAGCTCAGCACTTCATCCCAGAGGCAGCAATGCAGGGATTGAAGAGCCAGAAAGACCTGTGGACCCATCCTGATCCTAGGATGCGCAACAAGGACTTTTAAACCAGCAGCTGTAACATCTCTGCTAGAGCCTGCATCGAGTACTGGGAGATTCGATGCATGTAATGTACTATTCTTTAACAACCTTACTCTCATGCTTTTCTTTATTGTAGTAATAAACCTTTAGATGTTAGATGCTAAAGGATTGGCCCAGTGTGATTTGTGGGTAAGGTCCAAAGGGTAAATTGACCAAGGATCTGTGGCTGGTTTCTTGGGACCTGACAAAACTTGTTCGGGGTAGGTGGGATTGGGTGCTAGGACCCCCCACCTGTGTATGAGGCCTGGAGCCATCTGGGGCACAGATATTGCTGGGGTGTCGAAGGGGTTTTGCTCGTGAGGCTTCAGGCAGGCAGCTGAAGTGCTCTGTGGGATTGGTTTGTGGCCTGTTTGGAGAGGTCACCAGGGGGCTGTAAGGAGCCCCGAAGTTGAGCAATTCACCCTGAGCAGATGCCCTCAGCAGTGCCCAGACCGGCCCTGACCGTCACAGGCACAACACTCAGGACTCTGAACCCTGCAATCTGAGCTCAGATCTCAATGGGACCTTCTGGTGAAATACTGGCAGTACAAGTGCTTGGCTTCTTTGTCCTTAAATGCCCAGAGCGAGGGTGTGACTGATTTTGGAAATAAAAGGCAAAGGAGCTTTTCTTCATCCTTGTTACAAACTTTTCAAATTTTGTAAAATATTTTTCTGTGTCTCCCCATTTCAAGTGGAGATTCTGAAACTCAGAGAGGGGGTGAAAGAAGGGACCCCACCCAGCCCAACCAGCGGGCCCTGAGCAGAGGGTGAGAAAAGTGAGCTGTAGCATAGTGTGATGGAGGTATGTCTCTGTGCCACCGCTCACCTTTGTCATTGTCTGGCTGGGAGAAACAAACTGGGCTGAATTGGAAATACACAGTCAGAATTGGCTCCCTCTGGGGAAGCGGAGGAGAAAGGGGGGAGGCAGAGGACAGACACAGGGCAGCAGAAAAGAACAATCATGAATGTCAGTGAGAGGCAGAGGTGGCAAAGGGGCGGCAGCATTTTCTCCCACAACACTTCTGGAAAGGGGCAGCCCCAGGAGGCAGCTGGACTCTTCTTTGCTTCTCCCCACTTTTCACTTGCTTGTGTGTAGGAGCAGGCAGGTGCAAGCAGACCTGCCTGTTGGCAGAGACTCATAGCTCCTGGTGTCCAGCCCTGTCTTTCGACCCTTTCCTTGGTCCCATTGGGCCACATACAAGGAGCTGTCAGTTCTGTAAAAGCTGCTCCAGGAGTAGGCAGCTAAAGTGAGTTTGAACTCATAATCTTTGAATGACTGGTCTGGTTAATACACAAATTATCTTATTTCAAATCTATTTAGAAGTAGCTTATTTATCTCTGCCAGCTGAGTCAGAGGTGCCCAGAGAAAGCCCTGATATAATGGGCCCCATTCAGGGTTTTGAATCCTGCAATCTGAGTTCAGATCTCAGTGGGACCTGCTGGTGAGATGTTGGTTTGTGTCAAATCCTTGGCAATTGATGCTTTTGCCTTTTTGCCCCTCTGGCTCAATTCCACTTTCTGGCGCTTGGCTTTCTCAATCTAAGTACATTGGCTAAAACTCCTAAATAACTGCTCCAGTAGCACAATGCGTCAGCACACAGTACTTATATGGCAGTATCAATGGGAGATATGCTGAGGTTATGAGTTCCAGGGTCACCTGGAGCAGTGGTTTTCAGTCCCTACAGGGCTTTCCCTTTGCAGTGAGCCCTGTAAGAGCCGGGATTCCAGCCCAGATGAGGAGTGCAGTGAAAATTCCCCCTTCACTTAATATTGCCTCATCAGATAGATCCAGGGCTGGAACTCAAGGGTTGTTCAGACACATACAGGAGATTCTAATTAGAACAGCTGGGCAGGTACTAACATTAGGTCATATCACAGACAGGCTGTATTTAGGACGGCCACCTCAGATGTCACCCTCAGAAGGGCAGGTGGCGCCTTCATGGGTCCCTATCATTCACAGCCAGCCCCTTCCCCATGACCATAAAATGAGGTATACAGGGTCCTTTGAAAGTGTAGAAAGGGCCAAATACAGGAAAAGCCTCTTTCAGGAAGAAGAAAAAAAAAAGCAGGGAGGAAGTATGTAAATGCAGAGCACTATTTGCATACCTCTTCTGAAACAAAAAAAGCAGTGTAGCCCTACCTTTGGGTAGCCCCTTCCTAAAGCAAAGCTTTTCCCCCTTCCCCAACCTCCTTTTTGGTTCAGAGTTGAGAAAACAAACAGAAGGAATCCACAAAGAGCAATGGACAAAGCCTGCATAACTAGGCACATAAGCTTAAGGACACAATAATAAATCAATAGCGGTTAATCAAAAGAAATTGGAAAGTACTTTTATTATCAAAACAAAACTACTGTTGCAAGAATAGTAAATTACTAGGTATTAGATAGACATGAAGTGACATAGACTCAGGAAAAAATGCTTAGTACCAAGAAATAAAAATAATTCACCAGCTCAGACATGATTTCTAAATCCTTTAAACAAGGTAAATAATAAAACCTGATGGATTAGCTAAACTTTTCCTTCCTTACACTTTTCAAAAAGTCCATTACTAAAACAGCCCAGACTGTGTGGCTTAAAGGATAAGGCATCTGATTTTGGGTCAGAAGATAGACAGGTCAAGTTCCTTTACAGTTGTGTTGGCTTTGCTTTGTCTGGGCCCTGCTGTCTTTTGACTGGAAAGCTCCTATATAACAATATGCTTTCTCTGTAGTCATATGGGAAGGCCTGTATCCATATTGGTAAGCTGGAGTCACATGCTCACATTTCATCTAAATTGCTTTAAAATAGTGTCACACTGTTAGGCTAGGCTGTGAGAAGGGGATCCTATCCTAATGGCACCCACTGTCATCAGATAAGAAACAGATCTCAAGATGGGTGAAGAAAACTTAATTAACAGCATTTCGTCTGGCAAACTACCCCCCCCCCCCCCAAAAAAAACCCACCTGCTTACCACCAGTTGTGGTTGTGGAATCCTAATTCAATGATTATTATCCTCATTTTCCTATTATTTGTCTGTGGGATCTCTGTCTAGGTTGTAAGGATACGTCTACACTTGCACCCTCTTTCAATAGAGGGATGCAAATGCAGACATTCAAAATTCTAAACGAAGCCAGAATTTAAATATCCCATGCTTCATTTGCATAATCACGTTATGGCGCTATTTTGAAATAGGGCTATTTCAAAATAAAAACGCTGTGTAGATGCAGTTATTTCTAAAGAAAACCCTTCTTCCAAAATAACTGTTAAAACTCATTTTATATTTAAATCCCAGCTTCATTTACAATGTTGAATGTCTGCATTTGCATCCCTCTATTGAAAGAGGGTGCAAGTGTAAACATACCCTAACTGTTTCTGTCTCCTGTATGATTAATTTTGCTAGGTGTTAATCAACCAAGATGATAGGGTATGATTGGTTAGGTAATTCTGTTACAATATGTTATGATTAGTTAGTAAAATTATACTAAAATAATTGGTTAAGGTAAAACAAAATACAGGACTATGTAGCACTTTAAAGACTAACAAGATGGTTTATTAGATGATGAGCTTTCATGGGCCAGACCCACTTCCAGGTAAGCGGGACTCAAGTTTTGCTATAAAAACTGGGGTCCAAGAAGGAGACCAGCAAGAAGGAGGAAAGGGGGAAAAGAGAAGAGGAGGAAGAAGGAAAAGAGAAAGGAAGACCAACAAGAAGGGGGGAAGACCTGGAAGAACTCACCTCCAAGACACAGCCTAAGACCAGAGCTGCCAGGATTCATCTGCACGACCGTGACATGCAGCAGCTAAGATCTAGAGAGTCTGACCTTGCCTGTCCAACAGGGGAAGTTAACCTGCCTGTATCAGGACTGGTGAGCATGACACTGTGTGCTTAGCATGTGTATTTGGCTTGCTTGGGAATTGTTAATACATAGAGAATAAGAATATTATCGTATAAGGCCCTTCCAGTGGCAAAAGATCCTGCAAACCCACAGAAAGTTCCGCCCTGAGTCCTAGGAATTGGGTAAGGCTGGGTGTCCTTGCAGTGTGGAAGGGATAGAAAAATGTGTGCGGGTACCACCTCTGACCATTGGTCTGGTGTCAGCTAGGCTAGGGGAAAGAGTTCCTGGTCAGGGGGATCTTTGGTTGCTCCCCCTGGAGCTTTGCTATTTTGACCTTGATAGAGAGAGAAGGGGAAGGACAGGCCAGTGGGTGGGGCAGTCTCTCTCTCCCAGATGGGCCCCTGGCCTTGAGGGGGCTTATTTAATAGCATGCCCAGGCTCTGTGTGTTTCTCTGCTTCTCACTTGTGGGGGAGAAGCCTCTTGGGGCAACATCTCCTGCCCTACTGAGCCCCTGGAGTGGGAGCAGTAGGGGGGCCTGACAGGGGCCTTTCCTGCTACCTTCTCACACTGGTCAAAGTGTCAGCAGCCACCCATGTGCTGGTGGGTGGAGCCTTCGCTCAGCGTTTGGCAGCCAGAGGGCGGGGAGCAGCCCGGCCAGGGTCTCTGGGGCTCTGCAGCCACATGTAGGCCTGGCTCTGCTCCCCTCTTGGCCTGCCTTGCTTGCTCTGTGGCTTTTCAGCCTTCCCTTGGAGCTGTCAGCACCAGCTACCCTGCTCAAGGTACCCAGGGGAGTAAAGGGGAGCTGGGCTCTAGCCTGGGGCTCTTCCTGCCTCCTGCTTTCCCTTGGCTCCAGCCTGACCCTGGGCCTCTTTCCTGTCAGCCCCATGGGGCCAGGGGAAAAGCAAGGGGCCATTTCAGAATATGGTTGGTGGCGGTGACCTGTGTATGCCGTGATGGGAGGGTGGGGGGAAGAGTGTCACAT
Source organism: Pelodiscus sinensis (assembly GCF_049634645.1). Lineage (NCBI taxonomy): Eukaryota > Metazoa > Chordata > Testudines > Trionychidae > Pelodiscus > Pelodiscus sinensis. The sequence goes on from NC_134741.1 coordinate 1,722,704, forward strand.
GTCTTTCTGCTAGAGCTGGTATTTACATAAAAACAATAAATAAATAAGCAGCTGAGATAGGGCAAATAGCAGGAAGCCAGGAGAGAAGAGGCCAGGTTGAGAGCTGATAATCACAGGTGCCCCCCAAAAGCACTAGCTGTAGGTCCCATGGTGTAAGGGGCAGCCCTCAGGGCTCTGAAATCTGAGTTGCAATTTCAGTGGGACCTTCCTGGGCTGTTTGCTGCAAAACCCTCCCAGTTCATGTGCTTTGGTTTCCTTCCCCTTAGGTTGGTGAAAACAGAATTTTGTGCTTTCTGCTGGGTGTCTTATGCCCCCTGCTCCTCGGTGTCTTGTCTGGTTGGCTCAGCCTGAGGTTGGGATGTGCTGGGGCCATGGAACCTACCAGCCTGGCTAGAGATGCAGGAGGGCTGAAGTGTTTCTCCCTGCTTCCCCTGATGCCCTCACGTCTAGTCCCATTAACTGCCTGTTGCTGACTGGCATTAAAAGGAGGGAGTCTCAGGACCAGGACTCGGACAGTGTTTGTTCCCTGCTTCTGAGAAGGGTAAAGAAAGCTCCCTGCAGTGGCTCTAGGCTGAGGTAAATTGAATCAACATACGTTGGTTGTGGAGCTATTGCCTTGGGTGTAGGAACTGTCTGGGAAAGCAAGCAGCACAAGAAAGACCAAGATTCACTCGCATACTTTGTTTTTGTGGATCTGCCCCTCCTGCAATCCTAGGCTACACTGCAAGCTTTTTGCTCAAGAACAGCTATACTTGCGCAAAAACTTGCTGGGTGTCTACACTGCATGCACATTCTTGTGTAAGTAAATTTATAGTACAGCATTGGAAAACAGGGCTTCTTCCTGAAGAGTTATTCCTCTCTCCACAAGGAATAAGCCCTCTTGCGCAAGAGCTCTTCCACAAGAAGGCAGCGTAGACAGGCAACATGAATTTCTTGCACAAGGAACCCCTATGGCTAAAATGGCCAGCTGAGCTGTCTTGTGCAAGAGAGCGTCCTCACTGCCAGGGACACTCTTGTACAAAAGCACATCTCTTGTGCAAAAGCATGTGGCAGTGTGGACACGCTCTTCTGGAAGACCTTTTGCACAAAACAGTTCTTGCGCAAGAAGCCTGCAGTGTAGACGTAGCCCTAGAGACTCTGGAACAAAGAAGACACATGAGAAGAACCCAACTATTTTTCTTTTGCTGTGACATGGATGGAGCTAGCTCATGTTTTGATCAGGGGTCCTTCTGCCTGTGAAACACCTGGGACAACCCCTGTGCTCCTGGGTTCCTTTACCTGTCACCTGCAATGCCATCCACTTGGGGGAGCATGTGCCCTGACACTTGTAGAAGGGCCAACCTGGACAAAGCAGCACCTTTTAGGCCCCCTTTGCTAGCTCTTCCCACCATCTCTCCATGTGTAGTTGGAGTTGGCTTCCTTCAGTCGAGTTTGACGGTGTCCCAACAGCAGGAAGCCAAAGGAAGCATAGAGCAGAAGTACTGGAAGCTGGTGGGAGCAGCTTCTGGTTTTGATTGAGTCTTCGTTGGACTTGCTAAATTAAACTCCATAAGATTGATTGTGGCCATTCCTATCCAGCTGGACGTGGTTCTTGTTCTTCTGCATGGCACAGCCCATGGAGACCAAGGACTTGCCTGTGGGCATCCAGATCACACCCTTGTTGAAATGATGGGAATAGAAACCAGATACACGGGTTTGAACTGGTTTCAGCTGAGGGACAGGTTTGTCTGGTTTATGTGCATTGGCACAGGAAAGCATTATGGCTCTGTAGTCATTTTAAGAATTGCTGTACAACAGAAATCCAAAATGTGACACACCTGGATATGCAATTGTTTTATTTAAGATGATCAGCTTTTTAAGGAGGTATTTGCAGTTGAACTGAAAACCACTTGATTTGCAGTTAAACATTCTACCCCTGAATTACACCTCCATAGCAATCATGCGTTTGCATACAGTATTGGGGAAAAAAGCACCTGGCTGTACTGACTGCAGGAGCAGGTGGTGCCTCTCACACATGGCGGTGGGAGTCCTCTCTGGGGTTGGACATGTAAGGTGGCCCCCCCAGGCTGTGACCAGCGTGACGTGTCACAATAGCACTTCATCCCCTGTACTCCCACCTCCCCTGCCCTATGTAGGTATATCTACACTTGCACCCGCTTTCGAGAGAGGGATGCAAATGCAGACATTTGAAATATTAAATGAAGACAGAATTTAAATATCCCATGCTTCATTAGCATATTTGAGGACGGGTACTATTTCAAAATACTTTATTGCAAAATAAAAAAAATGCTGTTTAGATGCGGTTATTTCAGGAGAAAACCCTTATCCAAAATAACCTTTATTCCTCATACTACGTCCTGTGTCTGGGGGATTGGCTCCAGTGTGAGGGTCACGATGCTCCTGGAATTCTCCTACTTGTTCTGGAGTTGCTGGTCATCAGGTTTGTTGTCCTGAAGCTGAAGCTGCTGCTGCCCAGCTCTCTCCATCCCAGACTCCACAACTATCTCTGGATACAGGGGTTCCCCACCTGCCAGGATTCTGTCCAGTTCCTCATAGTATGCACAGTACTGCGGTCTTTCCCCAGAGCAGGAGCTGTGCTCACGGGTCCTCAGATACCCTGCCACAATTCCTTGACCTTGGCTCTGACTTGGTCTAGGATGTGGGGATGGGGCAGCGAAGTGGCCTTTCTTTGCAAGGCCATCAGCCATTTGGCCATAAATATCTGCATTCCTCCACCTGGACTTCAGGGCCTGCAGAGGCTCCTCATCGGACCACAGCTCCAAGGGGGTCTTTATCTCTGACCCAGACAATGACAGTGCCTGGTGTTTGCTGCCCCATGCTCGGTCCTGTGATGTCTCACTGAAGGGGTCTCTGGGGGCTTATGTCTGATCCCCAGGCCACACAAATGATCCAGAAGTCACTTCCCTACCTCTCCCTTTGCTGCTCTTGAGGTTTAGCCCAAAGGCCAAGAAGCTGTACTCTCCCACCCAAAAACCTCTGGGACTCCTCTCCTGCCCAGCTCCTCATTCCATGGAGAGTGGAGGTCAACCACTATCCCCACCTTGCCACTCCTGATCTTGTCCAAACAGCCAAGTTGTCCTTTACCCAAACCATACAGGCAGCCTTTCACCACCAGCTCGCCTCATGGCAGACATAGGCTTCCCTCACTAATTTTCCCAAAAACAACAAATGCAAGTATTGGTGGTATAGTGGTGAGCATAGCTGCTTTCCAAGCAATTAACCTGGATTCAATTCCCAGCCAATGCCATGTACAGAGAGATCTTGTTGCTGAATGGAAAAAACAGAGAGAGCAAGCTGAGAACCTCAAGTATGTAGTGGAGTGATGGTTCTATGGTGTAACAGGCAACACTCAGGACTTTGAATCCTGCAATCTGAGCTCAAATCTGATGGGACCTGCTGGTGAGATTATAGTCGTTACAAATCCCTGAGAATGGATCTTCTTGCCCCTCTCCTTCAATTCCACTTTGTGCTTCTTTATGTTCTCAATTTGAGGTCTTTGGAGAAAACTCTCACGCAGTGGTGCAATGGGTCAGTGCACAATACTTATAAGGCAGTACTCCTAGAAGACGTGCTGAGGTTGTGACTTCAAACCTCACCTGAAGCAGTGGTTTTCAGTCCCTGCTGGGCTGTCTCCTCCAGTAGGAGCTGGGATTCTAGCTCAGGGAAGGGGATTGGTCAAAATTCCCCCTTCGCATACTATGGCCTCATCAAAGTGAATGGTGGGTGGCCAAGAGCCAAGGCTAACTGGCAGAGAGAGGGTTGGACCCTTGTCCCTCTCACAGCCAGGTTATTGTTGCCCATCTTTTTCCCTGGCATCAGCAGCCACTATCCCTTTCAGCCACTGGGTCAGCTCAGGAAAAGAGGTGGGAAATGGGACAAAGTAGCCAGACAAGCTGAGGGAGGCAGGAAAATTCTGATCTCTGCCTCTCCCTGTGCAAGGAAGTTTGGTATGTGTTTGGTTTAATTGTTCTACCACATTAACATGTAATGGCATGGTGATGTGTAGGTCAGTAATTGGAGCCTCAAAATGGAGTCTGTGACCTTTGATCTAGGGATCCATGTTGGAACCCCTCAGGCATTGGCCACTGTCAGAACTGGACCAGTCGGAACTGGATTTTCCCACCAAGCGGCACAAGGGCTCTATTCTCCTCAGACTTGCCCCACCCTGGCGGCTTTATAAGGGCTGAGTTGCCTCAGCCTCAGGGCTGCCCCTCTCATGGCAGCAGCGCCTGGGTTCCTCTGCTCTGCCCTCTGACAAGGAGGGACAATCCCAGCAGTGCCGGGGGGGGGGGGGGGGGGATTTTATCATCTTCACCCCCACACCCCCTGCCTGTAGCACCCACAACCTGCAATTCCCCTTCACCCACCTGTCCAGGGCAGGGCCTGTGGGACTCTTCAGGACTCCTCCCCAAGGGCCCCAAATGAGCCTGAGGGTAGAAGGTTCTGGGCACCCCCCAGCGCCACTGCCAAGTCCCGAGGAGAGAAAGAGCCCACTACCCGGGGGTTATTCTTACCATTTTAACATGCTGAGCCACAAGGTTAGATTTGGTGGGTCTGGGCTTCAAGTCCCTGTTTGCGCTGCCACCAGAACATTAGCTCTACATTGGATTATCTCCCCATTTCTCTCTTTGCCTGAAGGAGCCTGGAATAGGGGCTGGCATGAAGAAAGGAGGGTGGATTTGTGGATTTGAACCAACACTCTGGTGAGGAGATAGAGAAGTGAAGGGGCATTTTAACTGCTCCCTTCTTCAATGGCCTCTAGGCTAGGACTCCAGCTTTATAAGTTAATTGTCTGGGTAAGGTTAGCGTGAATCACTGCTTTAAGTCAGGCTTAAACTCATAACGAAAACACTTCTCTTCGGAGTCTTGCCCTACAACAGTGATCACCAACCAGTAGATCGGGATCTACGGGTAGATCTTGGAGCCTCTGACAGGTGATCCTGACTGGTTTGGCTAAGAGGCTGTCAAGTGCAGGCACTTCAGCTGCCTCTCTCCCTACTGCTGCGCATCTCCTGCCCTTTGCCGTGGAGCTGCCTCACCCACCCTCGGGAGCCTCCTGTTTGCTGTGCAGTGCAGGGGAGGGAGAAAGTGCCCCCTTTCCCACCCTGTAGCCTAAGTCCACAGACCAAAGAGGGAGCACGAACGCTTGGGATAGAGATTGCTGGCTGCTTTTGGGAGTGGTGCAGGGGCAGGGCAGGGGTTAGCCTGCCTTAGCCCCACTGTACCACCACCCAGGAGCCACCTGAGGTAAGCAGTGCCCAGTTGAAGCCCACATCCTGAAATTCTACTGCAGTCATGAACCCTCTCCTGCACTCCAAACACCTGCCCTCGCCCTGGGCACCCCTGCATCCAAACACACTCCCAGAGCCTGCACCTAGAACTCTCTCTGGCACCCCAATTGCCTGCCCCAAGTTCAGCTCAGAACCCCTCTCACACTCCAGATCCCTTAACCCAAGACCAGAGCCTGCACTCCAACCCTCTGCCCCAACCTAGTGAAAGTGAGGGAAGATGGGGGAGGGAAGGAGGATGGAGTGAGCAAGAGTGAAGCCTTGGAAAAGGGGCACAAAGGAGGCGGAGCAAAGGTATTTGGGTTTGAGGTAGATCTTAGGTTGCACTTAAATTCAAAAAGTGATCTTGTGCTTAAAAAGGTTGGAGACCACTGCCCTACAAGTACTGTCTGCTAAACATCTGGGCTACTGGTGCTAGCTCAAGGTGTTTGCGTGTGTGTGTGTGGGGGGGGGGGGGGGGGGGGGGGGTTCACAGAGGCTTGAGCCAGGCTATTTTCTGTGGCATTAGATGGCAGAACAAGGCACAATGGTTTTGAGTTGCAGTGGGGAAGGTCTAGACTAGGTTGGCTATTAAGAAAAACAGTTTATCTAGGAGGATGGTGAAGTACTGGAAGGGGTTCCTAAGGAGCTGGTGGAATCTCTATCCCTAGAGGTTTTTAAGACCAGGCTTGTAAAAGCTCTGGCTGGGGTGATTTCGAAGAGTTGGGTTTGATTAGAGACCTCCTGCTATCTCTTCCAACCCTCGTGTTTCATAAGTCTCTGAACTCCCTGGCTGCGTCTATACTGGCAAGTTTTGGTGCAAAAACTCCCTTTTGCTCAAGATCCATTTTTCCTTATTTCAGATAGCAATATCAAAGCAGGTAGGGAAAAAAAAAAACAAGAAAGTAGCTGAAAAAACAGAATAGCAAAAGCATAAGCAGAAAACAGCTCTATTCCCCCCCCCCCCACCACCACAGTGAGCACCAAAGAAAAGCATGAATGTAGTCACCCCACTGCCAGAAATTGTACAGTCAAGCTTTCACCATTTGGGGAAATTACAGGAGTCAGCACAACCACAGTGCAACAGAGGAGCCTCACCCTGAGAAAACCACCTATTTAGTTAAGTATAAGGTCCCCAGGCACAACCACTGCCTGACCCCAAGTACACAAACACTCTCACCTCATGGTGGGCACAGCCCCACATGACCATCCTACACCGCGTCCCTCCTGCCCATTCCCACCCTGCCACCACCCTGATGCCCCAGCCCGACCCTACTTTCCAAATTTGGGCCATGCTCGCCAACCCTCTTCTGCTCCCACAGGGCTGTTCTCATGACAACATCTGCATATGGGCTCACACAGCTCCACCCCTCTCCAGCAAGACCTGCCTCCTCTGCTGTTTAGAGCCTGGCCCCACTACTGCACTGTGACCCCTAACCCCATGGGCACTTGCTCTGCCCCGTTGCAGCCCACACTGTGGAGGTGCTGGCTCTGTCAGGGGCCACCATTTGGGAGGGACCAGGTGATGTGGTTCCCAGTCTCACCCCCACCATCCTCACCCCCAGCTCAGCCCAGCTGGGTATGTCACCCTCTTGACCCAGGCCTAGCAGCCCCTCAGCAGCCAGAGCAGAGAAGGGGCAAGAAGGAAGTGGGGGAGGGAGGAGCCCTCCGCTAGCCAGTCAGAAAGGGGGCACAGGGAGGAACAGGAACACAGACACCCTCCCTCCCCCTAAGAAAAAGCATCTGTCCCTTCTGCCCCTCCCCACGCACAGAACTTCTCCTAGCCTGCCCCAGGCATGTCACCTGACTCTTGAGAGCCTCCCTTCTCCGGTCAGCAAAACGGGGCTGATGAGGCTTCCTGCCCTGGCACGAGCCTTTGGTGGAGAATGACGCTGAAGAGCAGGAGGAGGCTCAGGCTGATGCTCCCAGGCTGAGGTGCCATTAGCGGAGGTTTGGGAAACAACTGAGAAACACCAGTAAGTCACCAGGCCCTGCGTCCCCATCTACAGCCGGATGTGACTCTTAGCCAGCAGGTAGAACAGAAGGTTTGTTACATCACAGGGGGACAGTGTAGAACAGACTTGTTAGCTCAGGTACCAGAGATGCATAATGCGCAGCTAGATTCAGCTTCCCTAGCAGGTTGGCATTTTGCATCCCTTAAGCCGACCTGCCCGGCCTAGTACAGAGCGGGCCTCAGTGAGTCACACCCAGAATTCCCATCCCCATCTAAATAGCAGTGCGGTGACTAGGGAAACTGAGGCACACACAGAGAATTACCACAGAACAGCAGGGATCGCACACGACATAGCAGAGTGAACTGAGCTGTGTGCCACTGCCGTGTGACTGCCCCGTGCACATCTTCCCATTGCAGAGTGCTCCGAGCCAGACTGTGACTAGCCAGCCCGTCTTTGGGCACCCAGGGGGTGTTTGGGTTTGTTACCAGCACTGAGCTTTGTACAGTAGCCCTGGGAACATTGTGAAAAGCCAAAACCTTCCAGCCCTGGGTGTCCCTGGCCGGCCAGCAAGTGGCACAATGGTTCCCAGCAGTGCTGACTTTGGGTAATTTGAAAGAAATAACTACAGCTCAAGTGAGGTGGCTGAGTGGTGACAATGATGGACTGCTAATCTGTTGTGCTCTGCACACGTGGGTTCAAATCCCCCCCCCCCCAAATCGGGTGTTTGCAACCATCTCATGGAGCTCTCCTCAGTTCAATGCCAGCCCCTCCTGTACCCCTGCCTTTTCCAGTCCCCTTCCCACTGCAGTCTGGGGAAAGGGGAAATCTCCACAGACACTCCCAGATGGGACCCTCAATCCCTTCTGCCCTCAGGGGGAAAACTCACAAAGGAGATTATATCAATCCAGAAAGTTCAGCTGGAGTGACGTGAGCACACAGGGCAAAGCAGATCACGCAAGAAATAAACACAAACACCATCTAAGCCTCAGAAACTAGATAGGCTGAGAATGAAGCAGCATCTCACCCTCATACACAGCAGGAACAGTCCCCCAAGCTTTGATACACAGGCAGGCAGGAGCTGAGTTTGTTTGAGACCTCAGGGACCCAGCATGAGGCACCATCCCTGGCATCTCTCTGAAAGTGGCAGAAGGGGATTTGTTACGTTATTTGAAACGGGGATGGGAAGTGTGAAGAGAGTGTCTTGGGGGTTGTGCAGCTTGTGTGTGGCCAAAACACAGACCTCACTGGGAACAGGATTTTTAATCTGCACCGGGAAACCACAAACTCCCACTGTGCTTGGGGAGCCAGGTGTGCTGTTTGAATTCTGTGTGGCAGGTGACGTCAGGCCTGGGCACTGGGATTATTTACCAGTTTTCCTTGCCCTAGGGCACTACTGCACTCATAGCTGTAATGCCCGAGTGGTTAAGGTGTTGGAATTGAAATCCAATAGGGCCACAGTTCCCAAACTTTTTGGCATCACGTGTCCCCCCTTTTTGATTTTTGACAAACCCTCAGCCCCCCTCCCCCAATAGCAGGGAAACTTAAGCAAAAAAAAAAAAAAGAACTGAGCGGGGCAGCAAAACTTGATGGGGGGAGGCTCACCCCCACCTAGAATTTCTTCAGGCCTCCCTCCTCCCAGTTTGGGAACTCATGCAATAGGGTTTCCCTGCACAGGTTCAAAGCCTGTTCACTGTAAGACCTGTGCTTTGGCCATACTCTCTCCACCCCACACACTGTGTTGATGCAAACCTTTCCACAAACTACAAATTGCTAATGGACACTCACAGTTAATTATATCATTACACCTGAGCCATTTTCCTAGTGCAGCAGCTGGGGAGATCAGTTTAACTTACTTTATAAAACAGATTAAGCATTGTGACTTTCTTGTGTTACTCTGTCAAACTCCATTTTAAACAAAGTAAAACATTATGGCCAACATAAAAAGTTTCAATGTTTTCTTTTACTTAAGGCAGGGGTGGAGAACCATTTTTCAGTTGGGGGTCACTGACCCACAGAAAACTCAGCTGGAGACCACACAAGTGAGAAGCCAAAAAACCCCCCAAAAACCAATAGTCTCCAAAACTTCCCAGTGCTCACTGATGTGGCCCCAACTGAGGTACCTCACTCCTCTTGTACCGCATTCTCACAGGGTGAGGGGAGGGGAGGTAGTGAGGTTCAAGGCTTACCATAGGCCAGGTTTTTTTTTCTGCGGTGCTGGAGTTAGTGGACTTTATGGAACTCATTAGGCTCAGGGGTGGAGACAAAAGTGAGGGGTACAGTGAGGGGCTGGCATTGAGGGGTGCAAGACAGGGCTGCCAGCAAGCAGAATAGGTTGAAAGATCTGGGAGGGAGCTGCAGTGCAGAAGCATGCTGGGAGTAGGGTATCTGGCCAGGTGGAGGGAGCAGGAAGAAGAGAAAGAGCAGTGCATGGCCAGGAAAGAGGATGCAAAAAAAGGGAGGGTGTCCGAGCAAGCTGGAGATGTTGGGTGGGAGGGAAGTGAGAGGATGGGATGGGATGGATTTGGGAATGTGGGGGAATATTACCTGGCTTCATGCCCCCTTGCAGCAATATCTCCAGCCACTCTGTAATGGCCACCATAGAGAGATATCCTGTTGCTGCTGCAGCCATGCAGTCTAGGGCCAGCCCAGGACCAGAGGCATTGCTGCTGCAGCCACATAGCCCAGGGCCAGAGGTGCTGCTGCCAGAGCCACGCAGCCAAGAGCTGGCCCGAGGCACCGTGCCATGGCCACGTGGCCCTGGAAGCACGGGAGTCTATGGCTGTGGCCATGAGCCAGCCTAACAGGCCAGAGTTGCAGTGGCAGCAGTGCCTCCAGCCTCTGGGGTTGGCCCCAGGTCATGTGGCAGAGGTGTGCTGACGACTTTCCAGTGGCTGCTTGGCAGAAAGAAGGGCAGGGCTGAGCTCCTTCTCCTGCAGCACATGCCTGTAAGGAGGTGGGGCCTGGCAGTGCCTCACCGGCAGGATCAAAGCCCTAGGCAAGCCAGATTCTGCTTGCTGAGAAGTTTTCCCTACCTCTGGTATTGGGTCTCTCCCCTGTTTGGGTTCTCCAATGTACAACAAGGTTTGAATTCTTACTGAAGCTTTTCCCACACTCAGAGCAGCTGAAGGGTTTCTCCCATGTGTGGGTTCTCATATAGAGAAGAAGATTTGAGCTCTGACTGAAGCTTTTCCCACAATCAGAGCAGCTATAGAGTTTCTCCCCTGTGTGGGCTCTTTCATGTTTAATAGGAGTTGCACAGTCACTGTAAGCATGGGGGGACTGCTGATGGGGGATTTTCTGTTGAACATTTTCTGTGTTTGTTTTCACCCCTCTGCTCTTGTGACTGGATTTACACTGTCCCTTCCTTGGATGTTTTCCATGCTGCCTTTGTGGGCTACATTGACTCTCACAGGCCTCACCTTCTTCAGGACTCTGAGTAGCATGCCCTTCAGATCCTCCCAATAACATCCCACATGGAGTCATTCACGCTGGTTCTTCTTGCTGAAGATTCTTCTCATGGTTCTCAGTCAGAGTCCCACCATCTGTTGGGACAGGGAATCCATTCAGGAGTCATTCCCTGTGCTGAGCTGAAAGGAAATTCTAAAACAGAAATAGAAAAGGGGGAACACGCTCAAAGAATGGCTGGAAAGATTGAAGCCAAGTTGACTCTTCTTCCACATAACCCTTTTACCCATCCAGCACCCTAACACTGGAGTTGAAGACAGGCTGAAGGGTCAGTTAGACTTGATGAATTTGCACAAGAGCCACCTGCTACAAGAACAGAGAAAATGGATTGTGAATCAGTTTAGCTGACTAATCACCTGTGTGGGTGTCACTGGTGATCTCTCCTTCTTTACAGCCCTGAAGATCCAGAATCTGCAGCTTTTCCCCTCGGTCCACCCTGGAGAACACATGAGCTTTGGAGACTGGATACCCTGCTTGAGGAGCAATTAAACGAGTTGATCTTGTTCATTACGGTTGGTGACATTACTGCTTCCAGAGCCAGGATCTGAGCCTCCCACCCAGAGAAACTCCTTCCACATCTTACACAGCCAAGATCCCAGGACACACTCACTTTTAGGAAAGGTGCATCCCCCCTACATCGGGAATGGCCCAGCTCATTCCCCAGGGAGCTGAGTGCTTTGATGCACTCTGTAGGGTACACCTAAGTCTCCTTCACAACCTATTCCACCCCCCTGGCATCCAAGGGCAGGGCAGGGCAGGAAAATACTGCTCAGAACGGGAGCTCTAGGGAGGGTTGGCAGGTCTGAAACCGAGGCCCCCAGGCAGGGGTCAGATTGCTGCTGCCATTTGGCAGGTCACTAGGACTTGGAGAGAAAGGACCAAGCACAGCTCTAGAGCCCCAAACGCTCTGTCCACAAACTCCTGGAGGGGGGATCATCTCACCCTGGCTCAGATTGTCTACTTGGGACAGAAGGAGGCAGAGGAAGTTGTCTGAGCAGGAAAATGAACCCGTGGCTGGTTGCTTTAGTCCCTGCTTAAGCTCCATACTCCTGATCCTGACTGCCTGTGCCTGGGTGGGCCCTGCCAGCTGCCCACAATGGCTGACACTTCTGAGGCTAGCCAGGGCAGTGCTGGGCTGCTCCTCTGGCTGGCCTGGGTGGAGACAGGCTGTGCTGCTTCTCTGCCATTTGTGACTGTTGCTGCACCTCAGCTCCCCCTCTGCAGCCTTGGTTCTACTCTGCCAGGGGCAGCCTTTGTGTGGTTTCTCAGCCTCCCTCTTCTGGCCAGTTGGGCCTGCCATTTGGTGCTCCTTTGAGCTGCACAAAATCTACCAGAGACAGGAAAAGATTCTGAGTCCGCGCCTTCCTTCCAGAGGCTCAGCACAACAGCACAAGAGGACCCTGCACTAACAGCAATTGCACCCAGCCCCACAACTCTGGTACCTGCCATTCCTGCCTGGGCCCTTCCACTGACACCTCCAGCCAAGGCACAAGGGCATGATGGTGGGGAAGCACATGAAGACCTTGGCTGTGGGGAATAGCAGCACCATTGTTATGTCCCTGAATCTGCTTTCCCTGGGAGGGGCTATGGAGGGGACAGTCTCTCACACAGGAGCCAGGAATTATTGGGGTGGATACTCTTGACATCGTGGGTGGAGGCAATGAGGGACCCTGAACCAAACCCATCTCAGCTGCTCCACAGCCCACCCAGCTTCTGATACCCAAGAGGACAGGTATCCTTACTTAGCCAGCTCACAGCCTCATTATTCTCCTGCATCACATCCCAGTATAGGGTCTCTGGCCCAGGTCCAGGTGAGCCTATTCCTCCTCAGAGAAATACACAGCCACCTCCTCAAAGGTCACCGGCTCCGCCACAGCCAATTCCTGTCCCTGGCTCTGCAGGCCAGGGGCTGAGCTGGAGACAGACACGGGAGTTCTGCAGCCTGGCAGGGAGAGAAGGGGAATTGGAGACATTTCAAAAGGGGCTTTTAATCCTTTTCCACACATCCATTCTCTCCAGCCTCTGTCCCTGGTGACACACATGCTAGACTCTGCCATTTTGGGCAATTGCTGAGTCTAGATATTCCATAAACACCACACACAAGCTAGATGCCAAATCCACATTCATTTTTCTCAGCACCTGGCTTGAGTTTCAACATTACTGTGCCTGCAACAATGGGATTTGGTTCTAAGCCCCCAATGTTTTTGAAAAACAAGCCACTAATTATGCTGCCTGAGCATGGTGTTCTAGCAGCTAAAATCTAAAGTGTAATAAGCTCTTCCTACACACTGGGACGTCTGTTAGCCTGTTTGGCTACCCTCTGCGACGGGACCTCGGTCCTAGCAGTAAAGTCACGGACGTTAAACTCTCGGGGCTCCTTTCAGCCTTCTGGGCTGCCCGCTGCAACGAGACTTCGTGTCTTAGCAGCTAAAGACTTAGGAGACACACCCACACACTGCCCTGACCGCCGGCTGACAACCACAGACTGGCAAACCCATTCACAACTTTTGGCAGAGAAGGAACATTTTATTTGCATATTTGTTATGGAAAAAATCAATATGCAAATGAAATGCTGCCAGTCTATAATGGATCAGTTTGCCAATATCTACAACACTAAAAAAATCAAAATGTAAAGAATTCCCCTCTCACTGCTGGGTGGGCGACTGGTGCCTGCAGAAGGAGGGGCACCCACAGAGGCAGGGGGTATTTGGGGCACCCTATTAGCAATTAGCAACTAAAATATTGTCCGGGGCATGGGAGCTGGGGCCCCCTATTGCTACCACCAGTCACCTCTGCCGTCTTCTCACCTGCCCCATGAGGTGGGAGAGCTGCCATTGTATCTCCTCGGCTACGTCTAGACTGGCATGATTTTCCGGAAATGCTTTTAACAGAAAGAAACACTTTTAACAGAGTGTCTAGATTAGCATGGACGCTTTTTCGCAAAAGCACTTTTTGCGGAAAAGCATCCATGCCAATCTAGACGCACTTTTGCGCAAAAAAGCCTCGATCGCCATTTTCGCGATCGGGGCTTTTTTGCGCAAAAGAAATCTGAGCTGTCTACACTGGCCCTTTTGCGCAAAAGGACTTTTGCCCAAATGGGAGCAGCATAGTATTTCCGCAAGAAGCACTGATTTCAGACAGTAGGAAGTCAGTGTTCTTGCAGAAATTCAAGCGGCCAGTGTAGACAGCTGCTTTTGCGGAAAAACTTGCCAGTCTAGACACAGCCCTTCTATACAATCTAGGTCTCTCCCTTCTCTAGCCAGGCTGCTCTTGCTCCCAGCTCTTGCATCCCTCTCCTGCCCCCACCTCACAAATCCCTGTTCCCCTCTTCAACCCCCTTCTGACTCCTCCCAGGGCTTGCTCCCCCACCCTGCACACACTGGGATCTGGTGGCAGTTTCCCTGGGTCCCAGGCAAGGAGCACAACCAGTTCCACTGGGAGCAGCCTTGGGCCAACCCGCTCACCTGCAGCTCTGGGCACCGGGGAACTGCTCCTGGGGAAGGGAGGGGAAACTCTTACATGCCCTGCAAGGCTCACAGGGAGCAACGAGACCTGTGGTATTTAGAAAGCTGCTCCCTGTACAGCTGTGCTACTTAAGGAGAATTTAGGGGCACTGAGCATGCTCAATAACTCTGCTGTAGCCTCTGCCCTTCACCCTGCCCATCCTAAGGCTATACCTACACTGCAAAGAAACGCTGGAGAAAAATATGCAAATTTTGCTTTTTTTCTGCTTTTTTTTTTAAGAGGCTTTTCTAAAATTTGGCCCATCTACACCCCACCTACTTTCAGTAAAATCTCTTCTTCCTCCTCAAACAAGGTTTAAAGGGATGGTGAAAGAACAGGTCTGTTCTCAGAAATTTTTCTGAAAAAACAGACACATTCCTTAGACGTGGCATAGCTTTTCTAGGATCCCTCCTATATCTGTCCTGTAGTAATGCTCTGTGTATGCCTCAGTTTCCCTGAACACTGCACCAGTATCTCAATGGGGTGATGAATTTGGGGGTGACTCACTGAGGGAGGATGCCCAGGCCAGAATGTTTACAATGACTGAGGCTCATGGTAATCTGAGCCTTGCAGGGGTGTGAATTAATAAACCTTCTTTTTTACCTGCCAGCTGAGAGTCACGTCTGGCTGCAGATGGGGGGGGTGCAGGACCTGGTGACTTACTGGTGTTTCTCAGTTTGTCATGCCTCGCTATGTGCTGTAATGATCTGAGGGCTCCGGGGGACTTGCTGTCACACTCACTCACACACACACACACACCCTCCGCCTCTACCCCCCCAATGAGGTTAAACTCCTGCCTAGCTCCTTCCCCTCAGACTGAGCCAGTCCCAAGAAAGCAAGTGAATGGTGCATGAAGGAGAAATAATGTAGGCAGGATGGTACCATGCTTCTGGAGCCTGAAAGTTGAGGAGATGGGGATGAATGAACATGTCTTCTAGGTGTCTAACTCACCTGTTCCTCAGAAGGAAGCAGGGCGATTCAATGTCTTTCACTTGGGGGCTGTAGGGCTTACTCCAGTCTACCTGAACTGACCCAATGCAGAAACGCCAGGGTGGGGCCCAGCCAGAAAAATTCTCTCTCTGCCCCAGGTAACGAAATCGCCCCCCGCGTCACCAGACTGGTGGGGTGTCATGTGCTCTCTGACCCCCCCCTCCCCCGTATGGTACAGCCCCACGCAGCCCGTCCCGGGGAAAACCTCCCCTCACAGGTTCCCCACCCCTCGATCCACCCCAGCCTCAGCCCCCACAACCCCTCCTTAGCACCCCCCCATCGGAAACGTGACCCGCCTCCCCACCTGACTCCCCTCGCCAAGCCCCGCAGCTCCCCCCACTCCTCTGGCAGACCGGGGCTGGATCGCCCTGCCAGGGGCTCCGGGAGCGGCAGCAGCTGCTCAGCAGGCGGAAGGGGCCGGTCCCAGATGCCGGCGGGGCACGTGCTTGGGGTGGGGGGCTCGGCCCCGGAAGCCCCACCCAGCGAGCCAGGCAGCTCCCGGCCGGAGCGCCCCTCTGGAGCTGGCCCGCTGCGCACGCGCGGCCTGAGCCCTCCGGCCTCCTGCCCCGCCGCTGTCACTGCGCATGCGCCGCGAGTACTGCTGGCGCCCTTGGGGCCGTTACTCGCCCGGCTGCCGCTTCTGAGGCGCGCGGGGCGGGGCAGGGCAGGACTGGGGGTGCGGAGGAGCCCAGGTGAGGTGCGGGGAGCGGAGCGGCGGGCGCTTGTCACCAGCCCCCCCCCCCCCCGCGTGTCGGTCCGAGCCCCGCCCCCTCGGGACGCGGCAGCCGGGGCACGCGGGGGGGGCGGTTTTGGGCCCGGCCCGAGCGCGCGGAGACCGACACTGGCATCGGGGCGGAGCGTCCCGGGCGCGCGGGTTGGTGCTCACGTGACCCCCGGCCCGGCGCGGGGGGGTTTCTCACCGAACAGCTTCGGTCTCGGGCCGCGTCCGGGCTGCGGGACTGAACCTCGTCCCGGGCGTCTGGGCCCCGCCCCTGCGCCTCGTGCGCTGGGAGCATTGACACCCCCGAACCCCAAACCCCCGGTATCACCCCCACCGGTATCACCCTCCCCCCATGTCACACACACCAACCGATATTACACACAAACCAGCGCGGGACAAGGCTGTGGGGATCGGTGCAGGGCGGTTAGGTTTTTACCTCTTTCTGTCAGAAGCTCAGAGATTTTGGGAGGGGGGGTGGAGAAATCTTGGCGGGTGCCAACATGCCTGAGAATCTGAATCGTGTTGATTGTATAGTCACATTTTTAATGGTAGCAAAATAAAACCAAAACCGCACTTCTTTAAAATACAAGATGCTTTATAGATCCTTCTCTTCCATCTGCTTATAAACCAATGTGTTATATAGCTCGTCCAACTGTATCATTTTGTCTCCTGCATCTCTTGAAAAATTATTTAAAATGGGACAACTTGGAACTGTTACCAAACTATTAATCTAAATGTATATGGAAATTAGGTTAAAATGATGAAAATCAGTTTCGGTGCCTACACCAAAATCTATTATACTTCATGACCCAGAGGATTGAGGGGCCTGGGCAAAGCAATTTTGGGGGCCCCTTCCATTTAAAAAAAAAGTTGCAATACTATACACTTCAGACATTCTTGTAGGGGTCCCTGTAGGGCCTGGGGCAAATTGTCCCACTTGCACGCCCCCCCCCCCCCCCCATTATGATCAGAAATGTATTTTAAACCCTATATTTTCTGTAGCCAGTATGTGCTGCTGGACAATTTTTCACATCTTTCCAAATTAAATAGGTCTGGGAAAATACTTTTCTTTAGTGATATAATGGTTGATAGTGGATTTCAACTGGATTTTATTATGGAGTTTAGCTTTCTCGATTTCCAGTTATGCAATTTTGCAACATGCAAAAAATAAAAGGGAACACTTCAGCTCCTTTCCACTGACTTTCCTTACCTTCTGTAGTTACTTCCTTTTTGATACTTCACATAGCAATTGTTTTCACTTTAATTTTATTTATTTTTCTCCATTTTAGATATTAATCTAAAAATGGAAAATAGACTACACACTTCTAGAAGTTGATGCAGAAACAACAGATTGTGAATATGTACGTGTGTAAAGAGGCAAAAAACAGCAGTGCTATTAAAAAAGCAATTTATGTCAGACTGAAAATAGAGCAGAGTCTTCAACAAAAGTTTAAGCTAATCCTTTTGTAGCTAGAACTGTACTAGGGTGCTCTGTGTAACTGGAGCTGGAACCACAATGTGACTGCCCCAGAAGGGATAGCTGCACCACAACCTTGCCTCCAGCTTCGGCACATGGGGCAACGACCTCCCATATGCTCCCACCGCAGGAGCAGATGGGCGACCACCACAGGTCGGGGAGCAGGGATTGAGACAGTCTGCAGAGGCAGAACTAACTCCACGAGTAGATCACACAGCTGGCAGCAGGGCCAGGAGAGGGGCCAAGGGGCAAAATCAGGGCAGGCAGTGGGCTTTAGAACAGGATATGAGCCCTGCCAGCCAGTGGCAGAGGAGAAACCCCAGGATAGGAAGAGGGTAGAGGGGATGGCAATGATGGGGCAGGTAACCTTCTACAGTGCTTGCAAACATTGAGGCTATAACTATTCTGCAGGCTTCTTGCACAATAACTTTTTGTGCAAGAGCACATCCACACTGCCATGTGCTTTTGTGTAAGAGATGGCAGTGTGGATGCTCTCTTGTGCAAGAAAGCTCTGGTGGCCATTTTAACTATAGGGGTTTCTTGCACAAGAAATCCCTGTTGCCCATCCTCACATGCCTTCTAGTTTTTGCACAAGAGCTATTGCACAAAATGGTGTATTCCTATGGGGAGAGGAATAAGTCTTGTGCATACAGCCCTCTCTTCTGATGATCTACTGGAAACTTTCTTGTGCAAGAACGGGCTTGTAGAGTGAACACTCTGCAAGTGTTTGTGCAAGAACATCTGTTCTTGCGCGTGAAACCTGCAGTGTAGACAAAGCCTGAGAGTGGGAGCAGATAGGGTGTGTTTCCCAGTGCCAGGATGGAACACTTCAGGGCTGCTTCCCAGGACTGTGATCGGACTGGCGCAATATCGCCCAGGGACTGGACAAGGCAGCTCTTCCCTGCCTGATAAGCTGGATTTGCCTGCTAAGTGGGACTCGATGCAGTGCAGTACTGTAGATACAGTCCCTTCCAAACACTGTAATGGTCAGACCTGGTCTTGGTATTTAAAAGAGTCCCTATGGGTTTCTGTGTCTGCTTAAAGCAGAGGTGGGGACCCTTTTTTGGGTTGGGGGGGGTCACTGACCCACAAAAAATCATTTCAGACAACACAAATGAGAAGCAAAAAAACATGCAAACAAACCCTCACTGATGTGACCCCCAACTGAGAAGGAGACAGATGTTCCTCACATTCTCACACAGCAGCGTCTTGGGGTGCCCAGGCTAGTAGATTTTGTGTGCTCCAACCATATGGGGGAGAGGGGGCACTGAAATACCATTCTGGGCTCATCAATGCTGGGGAGGAGCCCCTGAGACTCGGAAGGCTGGATCCAGGCAAGCCAGAGGCTACTGCCTCTGACCTCTGGGCTTGATATTTCCCACTCTTGGCATAAAGCTTCAAAGGAGTTTGCAAATGTGTTCCACTTTGGGCTTGTAGAGGACGGGCTACTTGTAGATCCATTATTGAATGTCCAGGGAGTAACACACACAAACCTACTAGGGAATGTTTTAACCTCCCTGGACTTTCAATAATGGATTTAAACGCAGCCATCCTTTCACAAAAAGAATTTTAGCCAGATTACAGAGGGAGTCAGCTGAATTGGAGTTCATTTACAATTTCAATTCTATAAAACTGACTCAAATGTGAAGTTAAACATTATTATTAACAGTATGAGAGCTCTGATACCGATTGGGGAGCTAACGGTGCTATTTTGCTATCACAGGTGTTTGCATCGGAATGTCTGCAGCCCCCCATATATGTAGCTATTATGGAAGGGCAGTTAAAAAGGTTCAAACTAAAGGAATTAACATAGTTTTTTACCCCATTTCCCATTTGTCCATTCTGTTATAAAGGGTTTGTCTGCAGGGCATGATGCTACAGTTGTGAAATTAAAGTGCACAAATTGCAGCACCTTAAGTCTGAGAGATTTCAATGGTTACTGTTCAGTTTGAATATACTGTCAGTTTTTTAAAATAAATAGGTGGAAAGGATGAAAGCTGACTGGCTACCACTGTATCAGTCTGTTCATGGAGAGAAACTGCTGGATCTTGGGCTCCTCTGTCTAGTGGACACAGCTCAGTGTGACTCAGTAACTGGAAGCCAAAGCCAGGCAAATACAGACTAGAAAAGAGGCACAAATGTTTAATAGGGAAGATGATTTGCTGTTAAATCAAATGATTGAAGAACTGGTGGTTTCTCCATCTCTTGATGTTCTCAAAGCAAAGCTTGACAACTTTCTCGAAAATATGGCGTGGGGAAAGAAAGGGTTGTCCTGGGGTAACATGATTAAATACAATGGCTTGTGATGCAGATGAGACCAGAGTGCATGATATAATGATCCCGTTCAATGCTGTGAATCGATGATTCTTAGGTCTCATCCTATAAACCTTCAGCATGTGTGTTTAATATTAAATATCCGAATCGTCTCCTTGACTTCATTTTATCTCTGTTGTGGGCTGGTTTTATTAAATCCCTGTTGGTTTAGTCCTGATAAGAAGGCCTAGGTCTGTGCTGCAAATAAATAGAAGAAGACGAGGGGCTTTAAATACAGCAGCTTAAACTTAAACACCTGAATCTAGATTCAGAATATGCAGCTTATTTATCGGAAACACTGGTGCTTAGAACTCAATCCCATTGTTGCTGGCACAATAATGTTGACACTCAAGCCCAGGTATTGAGAGAAGTGAATATGGGTTTGGGATCTAACTTCTATGTGCTGTTAATGGAATATCTAGACCAGGGGTTGGTAACATGCGGCAATCCGTGCCATAAGTGGCATTTGAGCCAGTTTTCTGTGGCATGTAGGGCAGGAGCTCAGCCCTTCCCAGGCCTGTACTGTGACTGGAGCCTCAGCCTCGCAGCCGTACGCCGGAGCACCAGCTCCGGCTTGCTGGAAAGCAGGTGAGTGGGGAAGGCGTGTGCATGTCCCTAGGGCTGCCCTTGCCTGGCCTGGGCATGGAGCTCCCGAGACATAAGGGGTTAATCCTCCCATCACCGCGCTATAGGCTCTACCTCCTGCTTCAGGATTGGGTGGGCTGGGCCTGCTCTGCAGATCAGGGCTGGGTGGCCAGTCACACATGGTAAGCCTGGGCCCTAGTTGCACCGTGCTGCTCTCTGTGAGCTGGGGGCGGGGCAGGGAGCCCCTTTCCTAGCGCCCTGCTGCACCTGGGGCCACAGCCTGCAAGTGAGGGGTGAGCCCTAGTCAAAGGGCTGGGCCAGAGAGGGAAGTGACTCTTTCCCCCTGCTTCCTTGGCCCCTCCTTGCCCCAGCACTGCTTCTGGGGGCTGCAAGTCTCAATACTGTTGCCCTGCCGGTGAGTGTGCTATGGGGAATAGGGATGTGGGGTGAAGGAGGATGCGGGGGTAGGATGGGAGGTGCAGGAGTTGCACTGAGGGGAGATGAAGTGATGCAGGGGGATCAGGCTTTAGGGAAAGGAATCGTGGGGCTGAGAGGCATGAGGCTGGAACAGAGGGTAGGGGGGGGGGCAGGGCACCAGAAGAGTGAGGAGTCTTAGCTGGGGTAAACACCAATGAGGATTGGGAGGATTTGGAGTTTTTTTGCTCCTCATTTGTGTGGTCCCCAACTGATTTTTTTTCTGTGGGTCAGTAACCCTGACCCAAAAAAGGTTCCCCACCCCTGCTATAAATACAGAAAACATTGAAACCTTTTGTGATAAACATAATATTTTACTTTATAGTGAAGCTTGAGAAAGTTAAAATGCTTTATCTGTTTAATAATTTTAATTAAACTCTTCTCCCCAGCTGCAGCTGGTTCAGAAAATAAGTTCACCGTACCCAGCCTGCCCTGTCCCCTACTTCTGCCTGGCACACAGATCCGTGAATAGGTTAAAACTTGACAAATCATTTCTGAAATGTTGCCAATCCTTGATCTAGACTCAAGCATTTCCCCAAAATGCCGGAGTTTAGCATGTGTGTCAACAGGAACTAAATCTGGGGGGAATGAGGGTGTGGAAATGAGTAAAGCCCCTTCTGAAATGTCTCCAATTACTGTTCTTCTCCTGATAGGCTGCAGAACACCCACAACCTGCAGAGCCAGAGACAGGAAATGGCTGTGCCGGAGCTGGTGACATTTGAGGAGGTGGCTGTGTATTTCTCTGAGGAGGAATGGGCTCTGCTGGATCCGGGCCAGAGAGCCCTCTACTGGGATGTGATGCAGGAGAATTATGAGGCTGTGAGCTGGCTGGGTAAGGATTCCTCCCCCTTTCAGTAACAGAAGCTGGATGGGCTTTGGAGCAGCTGGGTTGGCTTTGGTTTTTCTTTCACATCTGAAGAAGTGGGCTGTGCCCACAAAAGCTCATGATCCCATCTACTCGTTTTATTAGTCTATAAAGTGCTACCAGACCATTTCTTTCTTTTCCTGCCCCCAATGTCAGGAATATCTGCCCCAATAATCCTGGCTCCTGTGTGACAGACTGTCCCCTCCGCAGCCCCTGCCAGGGGAAGCAGGTTCAGGGACATATCGGTGGTGCTGCTCTTCCCACAGTCAAGGTCTTACTATGCTTCCCACTGTCTTGTCCATGTTGTACCTTTGCCAGAAGTGTGAGTGGAAGGGCCCAGGCAGGAATGGCAGGTACCAGAGTTGTGGGTCTGGGTCTGGCTGTTGTTAGTGCCTGCAGGGTCCCCTTTTCCCTGCCTCTGGCTAAGCTGTGAAATGCTGGTTCTTGTCAGTGGGAGGGATTGAGTGACGGTGGATGAGGCAGTTCACACTCTGCGAGTGTTTTGGCAGAGGTAGCTCTGAGGTAGATAAACATGAGCAGAGCTCTCCTTGCATTTCAGGCACAAGCTGGATTTCCTTTAAAAAATTCAGTTTTATTCTCTCCGGGGCTCACTTGCCTCTGTTGGCAGTGGAGATAAATCACATAATCCGTCTTAACATAAGAACGGCCGTACTGGGTCAGACCAAAGGTCCATCTAGCCCAGTATCCTGTCTACCGACAGTGGCCAGCACCAGGTACCCCAGAGAGGGTTGACCGAAGACAATGATCAAGCGATTTGTCTCCTGCCATCCCTCTCCAGCCTCTGACAAACAGAGGCCAAGGACACCTTTTTATCCCCTGGCTAATAGCCTTTTATGGACCTAACCTCCATGAATTTATCCAGCTTCTCTTTAAACTCTATTATAGTCCTAGCCTTCACCGCCTCCTCTGGCAAGGAGTTCCACAGGTTGACAACACGCTGTGTGAAGAAGAACTTCCTTTTATTAGTTTTAAACCTGCTACCCATTAATTTCATTTGGTGTCCTCTAGTTCTTCTATTATGGGAACTAATAAATAACTTTTCTTTATCAGCCCTCTCCACACCACTCATGATTTTATATACCTCTATCATATCCCCCCTCAGTCTCCTCTTTTCTAAACTGAAAAGTCCCAGTCTCTTTAGCCTCTCCTCATATGGGACCCGTTCCAAACCCCTAATCATTTTAGTTGCCCTTTTCTGAACCCTTTCCAAGGCCAAAATATCTTTTTTGAGGTGAGGAGACCACATCTGGACACAGTATTCAAGATGTGGGCGTACCATAGTTTTATACAGGGGCAGTAAGATATTCTGGGTCTTATTTTCTATCCCTTTCCTAATAATTCCTAGCATCCTATTTGCCTTTTTGACCGCCGCTGCACACTGTGTGGAAGTTTTCAGAGAACTGTCCACGATAACTCCAAGATCTCTTTCCTGATTTGTCGTAGCCAAATTAGCCCCCATCATACTGTACGTATAGTTGGGGTTATTTTTCACGATGTGCATTACTTTACACTTATCCACATTAAATTTCATTTGCCATTTTGTTGCCCAATCACTCAGTTTGGTGAGATCTTCTTGGAGTCCCTCACAGTCTGCTTCTGTCTTGACTATCCTAAACAGTTTGGTATCATCTGCAAACTTTACTACGTCACTGCTTACCCCTTTCTCCAGATCATTTATGAATAAGTTGAAAAGGATTGGTCCCAGGACTGACCCTTGGGGTACACCACTAGTTACCCCTCTCCAATCTGAAAATTTACCATTTATTCCTACCCTTTGTTTCCTGTCTTTTAGCCAGTTCTCAGTCCAAGAAAGGACCTTCCCTCTTATCCCATGGCCATGTAATTTACACAAGAGCCTTTGGTGAGGGACCTTGTCAAAGGCTTTCTGAAAATCCAAGTATACTATATCTACTGGATCCCCCTTGTCCGCATGTTTAACCCCTTCAAAGAACTCTAATAGATTAGTAAGACAGGATTTCCCTTTACAGAAACCATGTTGACTTTTGTCCAACAAATTATGTTCTTCTACATGATTCACAATTTTATTCTTTACTATTGTTTCGACTAATTTGCCCGGTACTGAAGTTAGACTTACCGGTCTGTAATTGCTAGGATCGCCTCTAGAGCCCTTTTTAAAGAGTCTTGTCTTTTTAGCGTGAAATATCTTTGGGTAGAGACTTTTTCTTCCTATGTGAATGTCTGGCTTCATGCTCAGGAGACCTGTGTTCAGTTCTCTGTCCCTGTCACAGACTGCTTGTGTGACCTTGATCAAATCCCTTAGAGACTCTGTGTGTGATTGCCTCTCTCTGCAGTAACTATTATAGTGTTTCCCTGTTTCTCAGGGCTGGGAAGGATACCTACACTAAAGAGGGGTGATGCTTAGCTCCATATGAGCATCCCGCTAGCACAGTGGGGTCCTGATTTACACCGGAGTTCCCAGGTGCTGCTGTTATTGATAATTTTGCTTTCCGTAGCAACTGCGGTGCCATATGAATTGCTACTAGCACCACAGAGAGTCGTTATGGCTGTTCAGGGTAGCTCTTTCTAGAGCTCTGATGCAAAGCGTGCAGCTTTTCCATTCAGCACAACTCAGGGTTGTACCTAAAGAAAGACCCAGGCTCCATTCGGCTAAGGCGCTCGGGCAAGTTATTGTGCAAGGAGAAGGTTGATAGTGTCCCAGCTCCTCGGGCATAGTTAAAGTGAGACTTGTTCCACCCCGACACTGGTACCAAGATGCATGTTGCATTCCATGTGTTGCTATCCCTCTTAGCCTTCTGTCTGTTTGAATAAAACATCCATATCCATTATCCCCTCATCCCTCTCATGTGCACAAGGGTCAATGTGTTCCTGAGCTATCTCTTAGGACACTGTGTTTGCAGTTACTGCAGAGATCAGAGTGTTGATTGCCCTCATCACTGCTTGGGAATGTGCTTGCCTGCTTAATTGGTA
This sequence comes from Pelodiscus sinensis, assembly GCF_049634645.1. Taxonomy (NCBI): domain Eukaryota; kingdom Metazoa; phylum Chordata; order Testudines; family Trionychidae; genus Pelodiscus; species Pelodiscus sinensis. The sequence goes on from NC_134741.1 coordinate 1,747,311, forward strand.
TCAAGAGCCCCACCATTCTGCCAAAGCCTGGCCTGTTCTTGTTCAGAAATAATGGGTATGAACAAGATAATCATAGTCATCACATCAGAACATTCCCATTGACATGGAACACTTTGCACAAGGTTTCTTGCAGTTGTGTAACAGTGGTAGCACAATGATCTCATGGTCATGTTTTAATTTTAGCACATCATAGGGGGGGGGGGGAATTTTCCAAACACTAAAGGAATGTCCAAGAAGGGGTCAGGTCAAAGCTGTGGGGAACATGGTAGATTGTGTACAGCCCAGAGGAGCACCAAATGGCAGGCCAGGATCACCACAAGAGAAAGGCTGGGAAACCACACACAGGCTGCTGCTGGCAGAGTAGGACTGAGGCTGCAGAGGGGGAGCTGTGTAATAGCCACAAGCACCAGAGAAGCAGCATGGCCCAGCTCTGCTCTGGTCGGCCACGGGCATGGCAGCTGTTGTGAGCAGCTGGCAGGGCCCACCCAGACACAGGCAATTGGGATCATGAGTCAGGAACATAGGCAGGGTCTGAAGCAGCCAGCCAAAGATTCATTTAGCTATTCAGGCAACTTCCTTTGCCTCCTTCTGACTCTAGTAGACCATCTGAGCCAAAGAGCAGGGCAAGCCCAGTCCCCCAGCCAGGAGTTTTGTGGACAGAGCCCTGGGGAGTTAGAGCTCTGCTAGGTCCTTTCTTTCTAAGTCCTAGTGAACTGCCATGTGGCAGCTGCAGTCTGAGCCCTGCCTGGGGGCCTTGGTGTCAGACCTGCCAATCCCCTTCTGAGTAGTGTGTTCCTGTCCTTCCCTGGGATGCTGAGGGGATTGAACGGGCTATGAGGGGGACTGGGTTGTACCCTAGAGAGTGCGGAAGAGTTCTCAACTCCTCTGGGGAATAAGCAGGGCTGCTCTGAGGCAGGGGGGCATGCACCTTTACTGCAGGCGAGTGTGTCCTGGAATCTTGTACCAGCCAGACCCCAGTCTCTGCAAGGTGCGGGAGGAGCCTTTCTGGGTGGGAGATTCAGATCCTGGCTCTGGAAGGAATAACAGCACAGACCTTAATGAACAAGATCAGCACTTGGTTAATTGGTCTCCAAACAGGACTTCCAGTCTCTGAAGCTCATGTGATCTCCTGGGTGGATCGAGAAGAGGAATTGCGGGTCCCAGATCCCCAGGGCTGTGAGGAAGGGGAGATCATCAGCAACACCCACAAAGGTGAGAAATCAACTAAATTGACTCAAACAAATTTCTGTATCTTTATAGCAGGTGTCACTTGTGCGTTTTCATCAAGTGTGGCAAAGTCTGGGCTAAGCCCTGTGGGTCCTGCGCTTCCTGGCAGGCTCTTGTGGGCCTCAGAGGTTCGCAGTGTCCCTAACTACTTCCACGAAGGCAAGGGTACCCTGCTACCAGAGCCTCTTTCATCATTGGTCAGTCCAGTGTCCTTCTTTCTCCAGTCCCTGCTGGTCCTTCCAGCTAGAGGGGAGGGTTGGGAGGAACCCTGTCCCACCCCCTTTCTTCGGGTTCCAGTCCAGGACCCTATAGGAGGGGGGCAGTCCTGAGCAGGCCGTGTAGCTTGGCCCTTACCCCCTGAGCAGCAGCCCCTCCCTGGACCACTTCCCCAACCCCTCCTGCAGTACCTTGTTCCTGATATCACGGAGCAAACTTTCACGTCAGCTCACTCAGGTATGTTTTCTTGCTCTGGGCTGCTCCCTTATTCTTGGCTGTGTCTACGCTGGCGCGATCTGCCGCAAAAGTGGCTGCTCTTGCGCAAAAACTTGCTGCCTGTCACATGTTCTTGTGCAAGTAAACTGACGTTCTAATGTATAAAATCAGGGCTTCTTGCGCAAGAACTCTGATGCTCCTGCTCAGGAATAAGCCCTCTTGCGCAGGACCTCTTCTAGAAGAGGCCAGTGTAGACAGACAACATGAATTTCTTGTGCAAGAAAGCCCTATAGTTAAAATGGCCATCAGAGCTTTCTTGCGCAAAAGAGCATCTACACTGGCATGGATGCTCTTGCGCAAAATCACATGCCTAACAAAGCACACGCTCTCTTGTGGAAGAGTTTTTGCACAAGAACTCCTCCCTTCCTCCCTCCTGCCCTTGAACAGGCATCTTTTCACTGCCTGCCTTCCCACTCCACTGCTTGTCCCATCCACCCTCTTGGGTGCCAGTGGCTCCCCCCCCCACATTCCTTTGGTTGGGTGCTTGAGCTTCCCCTTCCTTTTTAGTTACTCTTCCCACACACACAGCTTCACTTGTTCCCATGTCCTTTAAATGATTATTTAGCCCTCATCTCCCCAGTGCAGCCAAAAGAGTCACACTTTCCATTCTGTGCTGGGGGCTATGTTCCTTACTCCTTTTTCCTATTCCCCTTTCTGAATTGTCACCCTCCACCCCACTTCCAGCCTAGCGGGGGGAGCAGTGAACCTCTTTCCTTCCCTCCCTTTCCCTCCTTGTTCCTTCCCCTGGTGTTTTTGGTTCTCCCTTAATGTTTGTTTTTGTCTTCCCTCCCCATCTATGACGACAATGGAAGGGTTGTCCAGTGACACCCCTGCTGACCCTTCCCCACCCCTCCCTAAAAACAACTCCTCCTCTGATGCTGCCGGGCCCCCCGTCACTATGTTAAAGGGGGCAGACGTAGACGAGGACCCCGGGTCCTTGACTGCTTCTGCCGCAGCGCCTCCAGTCACCACTGAAGAGCCTCCCCTGAGGGGTAGGAAGGGCCAAGAAGGGCAAGTGCCCCTCCCGGAAGGCAAAACCACCTGAGGCGAGTGCTTGCTCCCTGGCTGCGGCCCACGTGCTGGCCTTGGCCCCCCCTCCTTCCTGCTCCCCTGTTCCTTCCACCAGCTCTGGGGGCGACGGTGTCCCGGGCCGCAGGTCATATGCCCAGATAGCCGCCATCCCCCCCACCTGCCACCTCCCAAGCCGCCTCCTGGAATTCCATCCCCAGCGGCTGCAGCCCCTTTCCCACCCTGACCAGGAGGCACGGGTGGTGGGGCCCGCGGCCGTGGTGGAAGCCTCTAAGATGTTCAGAAAGGTGGTATTCTTCTTGGTGTCTGAGGCCGCGGCCCAGGAGGTAGTGGAAAGATGTTTGGCAGTGGGGGGGAGTTCATGTTCCCCTCGAGCCTTTGGAGGACCTGGGCATATGGGTGGTTTTGTCCACCCTTCCTCCCCAATGCCACTCTACTTCCTTTCCTCTCCACCCTGGGGAGGCCTCTATCAGTCCTGAGTCCCCTTCCTCTGGGCTGTAAAGACCCTACCCTTCGCCATGTCCTCTCCTTTCACCGGCAGGTACAAATCCAACTACTGCCGGCGGGACATGGCAGAGAAGCCCTCGAAGGGTCATTTCTGATGCCCCATCAAGGGGCCCGGTACCGGGTGTACTACACCATGGGGGAGGCCCGGTGTTTTCTCTGTTGGGCAACGGGGCATGTCCGAAGGGACTGCCTCCTGGTCCAGTTCGGAGAGGCACCTGGGACCCCCGACGCCCGGGAGGGCACTGGCCCCACCATCACTGGTGGCCCTGATGGTCCGAACCCTGGGGTTGCCCCTCCTCCTACCATGACCATCGCCAAACCCGTTCGGGCTCCGCAGGGCCCAGACAAGCATGCAGGTGCTGTTGCTGCCACCGCCAAAAGCAGCAAGGCCCACAGAGGAGAGGGCGGCGGGGTCAGCGATGGGACTCAGGAATGACCTACCTCGGGGAGAAATCCATTTCCCTTGCTGCCCAAGCTCTGTCTTCCCTTGCCCTCCCACCGCTTCCCTTGTCCTTTGGCTCTTCTCCCATTCAGGCTCAGCCCTTTTCCTCCGAGGGATGGGAGCTTGCCATGGGGAGGTGTTGCAAGCGTGCCCAGCGATCCACCCCGCCTATTAGACTCTCATAGACTTTAAGGTCAGAAGGGACCATTATGATCATCTAGTCTGACCCCCTGCACAGTGCAGGCCACAGAATCTCACCCACCCCTCCCAGAGTAATCCTCTCACCTATATCTCAGATATTGAAGCCTCCAAATACTTTGAAGACCCCAAGATGCAGAGAATACTCTAGTTGTGGTCTGTACCCTATGCTACAGAGGAAGACGAAAAACCTCCAGGGCCTCTGCCAATCTACCCTGGAGGAAAATTCCTTCCCGACCCCAAATATGGCGATCAGCTAAACCCTGAGCATGTGGGCAAGACTCATCAGCCAGACACCCAGAAAGTTCTCTATAGTAACTCCTATCATCCCTCCATTGACCTATTCCCACTGATAATGAATGGTCAATTAGTTACCAAGATCATGTTATCTCATCAAACCATCCCCTTCATAAAATCATCTAGTTTAATCTTGAAACCAGATAGATCTTTTGCCCCCACTACTTCCCTTGGAAGGCCGTTCCAGAACCTCACTCCTCTAATGGTTAGAAACCTTTGTCTAATCTCAAGTCTAAACTTCCTACTAGCCAGCTTATATCCATTTGTTCTTGTGTCCACATTGGTATTAAGCTTAAATAATTCCTCTTCCTCCTTGGTATTTATCCCTTTAATATATTTAAAAAGTGCAATCATGTCCCCCCTCAGCCTTCTTTTGGTTAAGGTAAACAAGCCAAGCTCCTTGAGTCTCCTTTCATAAGACAGGTTTTCCATTCCTCGGATCATCCTAGTGGCCCTTCTTCGTACCTGTTCCAGTTTGAATTCATCCTTCTTAAACATGGGAGACCAGAACTGCACACAGTATTCCAAATGGGGTCTCACCAATGCCTTGTATAATGGCACTAACACCTCCTTATCCCTACTGGAAATACCTCACCTAATACTTCCCAAGATTGTATTATCCTTTTTCATGGCCATGTCACAATGGTGGCTCATAGTCATTCTATAATCAACCAGGACTCCGAGGTCCTTCTCCTCCTCCGTTACTTCCAACTGATGTGCCCCAGCTTATAACTAAAATTCTTGTTATTAATCCCTAAATGCATAACCTTACACTTCTCACTATTAAATTTCATCCTATTGCTATCATTCCAATTTACAAGGTCATCCAAGATCAGCAATAAAAAGATTAAATAAAATTGGCCCCAAAACTGATCCCTGAGGAACTCTGCTAGTAACCTTCCTCCAACCCAACAGTTCACCTTATAATATGACCCGCTGTAGTCTCCCCTTTAACCAGTTGCTTATCCACCTCTCAACTTTCATATTAATCCCTATCTTTTCCAATTTAACCAATAATTCCCCATGTGGTACTGTATCAAATGCCTTACTAAAGTCGAGGTAGATTAGATCCACTGCATTTCCTTTATCTAAAAAATCTGTTACTTTAACAATAAAGGAGATCAGGTTGGTTTGGCACGATTTACCTTTTGTAAAACTATGTTGTAATTTGTCCCAATTGCCATTAGCTTCAATGTCTTTAACTACTTTCTCCTTCAAAATTTTTTCCAGGATCTTACATACTACAGATGTCAAACTAACAGGCCTATAGTTACCCGGGTCGCTTTTTTTTCCCTTTCTTAAAAATCGGAACTATATTAGCAATTCTCCCGTCAAATGGTACAACCCCTGAGTTTAGAGATTTATTAAAAATTTTTGCTAATTGACTTGCAATTTCATGTGCTAGTTCCTTTAATATTCTTGGATGAAGATTATCTGGGCCACCCGATTTACTCCCATTAAGCTGTTCAAGTTTGGCTTTTACCTCGGATATGGTAATATCTACCTCCATGTCTTTAGTCCCATTTGTTAAGTTACCATTATCCCTAAGCTCTTCATTAGCCTCATTAAAGACTGAAGCAAAGTATTTGTTCAAATATTGGGCCATTCCTAGATTATCCTTAACCTCCACTCCATCCTTAGTAATTAGCGGTCCTACTTCTTCTTTTTTTGTGTTTTTTCCTATTTATATGGCTATAAAACCTTTTACTATTGGTTTTAATTCCCTTTGCAAGGTCCAACTCTACTTGACTTTTAGCCTTTCTCACTTTGTCCCTACATGCTCTAACCTCAATAAGGTAGCTTTCTTTACTGATTCCTCCCATTTTCCACTCCTTATATGCTTTCTGCTTTTTCTTAATCACCTCTCTGAGATGCTTGCTCATCCAGCTTGGTCTAACACACCTGCCTATAATTTTTTTCCCTTTTCTAGGGATACAGGCTTCTGACAGCTTCTGCAACTTTAACTTAAAATAATTCTAGGCCTCCTCCACTTTAAGATCCATAATTTCTTTAGTCCAATCAACTTCCCTAACTAATTTCCTTAATTTATTAAAGTTAGCCCTTTTGAAATCAAAAACCCTAGTCTCAGATTTATTTTTGTTTATCCTTCCATTTAATTTGAACTGAATTAGCTCACGATCACTCGAGCCAAGGTTGTCTCCTACAACCATTTCATCTATGAGGTCCTCGCTACTCACCAAAACCAAATCTAAAATAGCATCCCCCCTTGTTGGTTCAGCAACTACTTGATGAAGGAATTCATCAGCTATCACATCTAGGAAAATCTGAGCCCTATTATTATTACTAGCACTTGTTCTCCAGTCTATATCTGGAAAGTTGAAATCTCCCATGATTACACAGTTTCCATGAGTATTTACTTCATTAAAAACATTAAAGAGGTCTCTATCCATATCCAAATTGGATCCTGGTGGTCTATAACATACCCCAAGCACTATCCCAGGGGAGGATCTGATAGTTTCCTTCCCCAATGTGATTTTTGCCCAAACAGACTCTGTCTTCTCTATTCCATCACTTTTTATTTCTTTACAATCTACCTCATCTTTGATATACAATGCGACTCCACAACCTTTACCCTTATTTCTGTCTTTCCTAAACAGCACATACCCTTCAGTACCTCCAGTCATGCCTAGTATTCCACCATGTTTCTGTTATTCCTATAATATCTGGTTTCACTTCCTGGACCAATAGCTCTAGTTCCTCCTTTTTGTTACCTAAGCTCCTTGCATTGGTGTACAAACATCTTAATTTTTGCTGTTTGGCCTCATTCACATTCTTTACCCAATTTGGCACGGACGTTATACCTCCAATATGACCTATTAGACTAATATCCACCGCACCCTTCCTCATGTTCATTCTCCAACCCCCAGCTATATCCTTTCTTACTTCGTTTTCCTCCCTCTCAGTGTTAAAATCTGGCGTAGAGATTACCTGGGCATCTCCCAACCGTCTCCCCAAATTCCTAGTTTAAAGCTCTCTTAGGGTACGTCTACACTACAGCGTTAATTCGAACTAAGCTAATTCGAACTAACGGATCCAGACTAAAAAACTAGTTCGAATTAGCGTTTTGCTAATTCGAACTAGCATGTCCACATTAAGTGGACCCTGAACCAGGCTTAAGGATGGCCGGAAGCAGTGCCGGCAGAGCATCAGAGGAGGACTTAAAGCGTGGAGCTGCTGTCTCAGGCTAGCTGAGGGCTGTGCTTAAAGGGTCCCGACCCCCACCCTGGACAGACAGTTCTCAGGGGTGCCCTGCTAGCAAAGCAGTCCTGGCTTGGATTGCCCGGAGTACCCACACTGGGCACATCACAGCACTCGGCCATCAGCCCGGCTGCACTTGCCGCAGGCTGCCATCTGGGGAGAGGGGGAAATTGGGGGGCTGCAGGGGAGCTTCCACCCCCAGAAGCCCACAGAGCCAGCCCAGTCCTCCCCATCAGGGGCGCGTAACCCATTCCTCCCTCACCTCCTTCCACTTACCCTTCCCTAGCCCCTCTTCTTGATGTACAAAATAAAGGACAATTGTGTTCAAAAATGGAATCTGTCTTTATTGAACAAAACTGGGGGAGACTGGGAAAAGGAGGTGGGAGAGGGGAAGAGAGAGGGTGGGAGAGGGGAGGGCAACTAAAATGATCAGGGGTTGGGAACAAGTCCCATATGAAGAGAGGCTAAAGAGACTGGGACTTTTCAGCTTAGAAAAGAGGAGACAGAGGGGGGACAGGATAGAGGTCTCTAAAAGCAGGAGTTGGGTGGTGAGGGTGCATACAGAAAAGTTCCTCATTAGTTCCCATAAAGAAGGACTAGAGGACACCAAAGGAAAGGAATGGGTAGCAGGCTTCAAACTAGTAACAGAAAGTTGTTCTTCACAAAGCAAAGAGTCAACCTGTGGAACTCCTTGCTGCAGTAGGCTGTGAAGGCTAGAACTTGAACAGAGTTTAAAGGGAAGTGAGATCAAGTCATGGAGGTAGGGTCCATGGAGTGCTATTAGCCAGGGGGTAGGAGTGGTGTCCCTGCCCAAGGTTTGTGGAAGACTGGAGAGGGATGGCACGAGACAAATGGCTTGGTCACTGTCTTCAGTCCATCCCCTCCAGGGTCCCTAGGGTTGGCCGCTGTCGGCAGACAGGCTACTGGGCTAGATGGACCTTTGGTCTGACCTAGTACGGCCATTGTAAGCTCAGGGGTCAGGGTCGGGGGTCTCAGTGGACTACCTTGATTTTCATGCACACCTGCTCTTGGGTGGCCAGGCTGGCAGCTCTCTTGCCCTAGCCGGCCACTTTCCTGTGCCTAGTGCGGAGGTCGTGGACAAGGTCCACGATGTCTGCACTAGCCCAGGCGGGTGCCCACCTCTTGCGGTCCTGGGCAGGCTCCCGGGAACCGCCAGCCTGGTTCCGGGAAGAGGGGGAGGACTGGGGGGCATCGGGTGGGTGGCTCGATCCGTGCCAGGTGCAGGGTCTGCTGGCTGGGTGCTGGCAGGCTTGCACCTGGCACGGGCACCGTAGCCAGCCTGTGCCCCTTTAAGAGGTCCGGGGCCGGGAGGGGGGCAGACGAGTTTTCCTGGTGTTGGCCAGAATGGCCACCAGGGAAACCTGGGGAGGGCTAGCCTCCCACTAGTTCGAATTAAGGGGCTACACACCCCTTAATTCGAACTAGCTAGTTCAAACTAGGCTTAATTCTTGTAAAATGAGGTTTTCCTAGTTCGAACTAAGCGCTCCGCTAGTTCGAATTAAATTCGAACTAGCGGGGCGCTAGTGTAGCGCCTATCAAAGTTAGTTCGAACTAACGTCCGTTAGTTCGAACTAACTTTGTAGTGTAGACATACCCTCTATCAGTTGAGCCAGCCTCCATCCTAGAAGTCTATTTCCCTCCCTACTTAGGTGAAGTCCATCCCTAGAGAACAGTCCTCTGTCCATAAATGCCTCCCAGTGACCATACATCCCACAGCCCTGTTTATAGCACCACTGCCTAAGCCATCTATTGATCATCATAATCCTGTCACATCTTAGTTGCCCTTTTCTAGGAACAGGCAGAATCCCACTAAAGATCACCTGAGCCTCAATTTCCTTGAGCATCCTCCCCAGCCTAGCATAGTTCCCCTTAATTCGTTCCAGCGAGAATCTAGCCGTATCATTTGTTCCTACATGAAGGATGATCAATGGATTCCTTCCTGCTCCCTTAATAATCCTCTTCAACCTCAGTTCCACATCTTGTATCTTAGCACCTGGCAGACAGCACACCCTTCTATTCTCTGGATCAGCTCTGGTTACAGGCCTATCTATTCTTCTCAATAAGGAGTCCCCAATCACATAGACCTGCCTTTTCCTAGTGACAGTGAAATTCTCTGGTCTATCTCTAGCTTCCTCTGGCTGCAAGTCCTTGCCATTCCTATTTTCCCTTGTAATCCTCTTTAACCCATCCTGTATCCTCCTAATGCTCATTATTGGTGTTGTCTCCATTAAGTCTTCCCCTTTATCTATTGGACTAGCCACTCTTCTCTTCTTCCTCACCCTTCCATCTTCATTATCTACCTGCTGTACCCCTTCTTCATTCTCCAGCTCCACATACCTGTTCTTGAGCTCTATTTTTCCTTCACTGACCCATCTTTTCCTCTGCCTGGTTCTCTGAGTCACATGCTTCCACTGTCCATTTTCTTCGCCCAGCAGTCCCCCCTCTGAGGCCCTTGATCCTGCTTCCATCTGCATATCTAAACTTTCCCCTTCAGCCACGTCATGCCTTTGCCCCATCATCTGCTCAAACCCCCTTCTAAACTCAACCAGAGTTTCCACCTGCATCTCCAGTCCTCAGATCTTTTCTTCCATCAGGCGGCACTTCATGCAAACAAAACTCTTTTCAGATACCCCCTCCAGAATCATTTACATACCGCAGCTACCACATCCAATCATTCTCCTTGTGTTTGCTTCTACTTGGGCCATGGCCACTAATGCCTCTGTGTTTTATCTACTTTCTCACCAAAACCTATTAGTCCGGTGAACACAAAAACTAACCAAAACACCCCCTCCACAGCAAAAACAAACTCCAAACAAGTCCCACAATCCAAACTCCCTTTACAAACTCCCCTGTTTACAGCTCTGTTTGCTTGGCTCCTGTGCCGCTGCAGCTATCTCCCTATTGAGGGAGAGGACAACCTCCCTGCACCTATAGGGGTGGACGCTGGAGCTGTTACTTCCTCTGAGTCCCCAGACGCTTCACAGCTCCTTGTGGCAGTCGAGGTCACCACGGTGGTTGCGGGAGGGGTGAACACCTCTTTCCCGGGGTCCGTGCAAGAGGGGGCGTCCAAGGAGGATGCTCCCACTGTTCACACCTCCACTGAGGGGGCAGCCGCTGACCTTGCCACCGACAAAGATCACCACCTGGCGGGCAGCAGGCTCACCTTCCTCTCTCAGGAGGTGGAGGCTTTGGGATTAATCCCTGCTGCCTCAGAGGGGGGATCATCATGTCCTGGAGGGACAACAACTGACCTCTCCTTCTCCTTCCGACCCGCTGCTTTCCCTTCTCCTTGCCTCTGAGTTGCCCCACGGTCTGACCATCTGCCCGGCCATCAGCAGCACTTTGGCCATGGCTACCGAAACCCTGGAGGCTCTCAGCAGGAGGGAGTTCCCGTCACTGTCCATCACCCCCGGCGCTGAGGCCTCTGGTGCTGCACTCTCTGTGGCACTGGAGCCCGGTGCTGGGGAGACTAGAACTACCCCTACTGCTGCCACCGATTCACTGCCCGGTGAGGAGGCACTGCATCCCGGCACCTCCTCCACTGAGGCTTCTCACCCTGCTCCCTCTTCTAACCTCTGCCCCACTCCTGCTCCCTGTTCAAACCCCCTCCCAATTGAACTTCCCACCACTCTTCCTGCTCCCCCCCATCCTTGTCTTTTCCCTAATCCCCCACCTCTTCCTTCCCTTTCTCATAACCCTCCTTTTCCTTATCCCCTCCCTGAACTCTGGAAGGAACTCCAAGCCTTCGAGGACCTTCAAGCCAGGGGTGCCTTAGCATCTTCTGCAAGGGGAATTTGCCAGTACCCCTTAGTTAGGTCTAATGTGGTCAGATATCAAGCGTCACCTAGCTGATCAACTAATTCATTGGTGCGGGGAATAGGATAGGCATCAAAGTGGGAGATCTCATTGTCTTCTGAAGTTGCAGAAACAGGTGGTACGATCAGGTTTAGGAACTAGAACTATCAGGCTGGACCACTGACTATAAGATTCCTCTATAACCCCCATCAACAGTATCTTTTCTACTTCTGATCTGATCTCGTCTCTTTTTGCCACCCAAAAGGGTCTCAAGATTACTTGGCCCAAGGTACTGGTGGTGATATGGTGGACAGCCTCTGATGTTCGGCTTGATTTCATGGAGAAAACATCTTGGTTTCTGAGAATCATTTCCATTACTTCCTTTTTCTGCTTGGGTGACAACTCAGGGCCTATCTTGGGATGCCTGGGCTTCTGTTGGGAGGACTGGTTCCCTCTGAGCAACCACACAAGCCTCACGGTCTTTCCAGGGCTTCAGTATGTTTATGTGATAAATTTGCTCTTGTTTTTGGTGCCCTGGTTGCTGGACTTTATAATTTACTTCTCTTCAATCACCTCATACGGACCTTGCCACTCTGCTAATAATTTGCTTTCAGTAGTGGGTACTAGCACCCGGTCCCCCGGCTGGAACTGCCGAACTTTGGCCTGGTGGTTATAGCAAGTGCACTGGGCTTCTTGTGCCTTCTCCATATGCTCCCTCACAATTGGGGTAACTCGGGATATGCGATCCCTCACTAGCAGTACATAGTCCACTATGTCTTCCCCTCAGCTAATTCTTTTTCCCAGCCCTCTTTGGCAAGATCCAAGATGCCATAGGGGTGCCGCCCATATAGTAGCTTGAATGGGGGAGAATCTGGTAGATGCCCGGGACACCTTTCGAATTGCAAACATGAGATAGGGCAGCAGCAGGTCCCAATCTTTCCCATCTGTGCTCACCACCTTTCTAATCATGGTTTTCAGGGTCTGGTTCAATCTTTTCATCAGCCCATCAGTCTGGGGGTGGTAAACCGATGTATACAAAGTCTGGACATGCAGCAGAGAACACAAGTCCTTCATCTGCTTGGATGTGAAAGGAGTCCCTTGATCAGTAAGGATCTCCTTTGGGAACCCCACCCGGGTAAAAATCGCCACCAACTCTTTTTCGATGGTCCGGGAGACCATGTTTTGTAGTGGAACAACCTCCGGGTATCTAGTAGCGTAGTTGAGGACAACCAGTATGTATTGGTGACCCCAAGTCATTTTCTCCAGTGGCCCCACCACGTCCATCGCAATTTTTTCAAATGGCACATTTATGATCGGTAATGGCACTAGTGGGGCCCTTAGGTGAGGGTGAGGGCTATGCTACTGGCCCTCAGGACAGGAGGTGCAGTATCTCTGGACGTCCTCATACACCCCTGGCCAGAAGAACCGGTGCGGGATTTGTGCCTGGGTCTTCTCCACCCCCAGATGCCCTCCGAATAAGTGGCTATGGGCCAGGTCCAGAATAGCCCACTGGTGCTTTTGGGGGGCCAAGAGCTGATAAACCTCCTGCCCCTGTATGTTGGCCACACGGTATAGGAGGTTCTTCTTGAGTATGAAATAGGGACCAGGCCCCCGGGTTTTCCTTGCTACAGGTACCCTGTCTATTTCAACTACTTCTTTTCTCACATTTTCATACCTAGGATCCTCTGCCTGGTCTTATCCAAAAGTTGCCCTCCCTGGGTTGAGCAACTCAACTCCCTGGGGAATCTCCTTCAATCTCTTCAGCTGGCCCTGGTTCATTAGGCCCAAGATCCTCCACTTTCTCGGTGTCCCTTGCTACAGGCCCCTCAGGGCTCTTCCCCTCCTGAGTCTCAGAGCATTCCCCTAGCATCACTTGTGTATCTTGGTCCACACAAGCATCCCTTCTGGCCTGGGGCAGAATGTGCGTGCCTAAAGCCTTGGCCATCCTCCTTGTTTCCTTGTTTTCTTGTCTTTTCCGGGGATAGAAAAGAGTTCTTGGGCCCATTCCGCAAACATGGGGGGAGAAAGCACTTTGGAGTAGGCCACCCCTGAATCAGGGGGCTCCCCAGGTTCCTGCTCCTGAAGGGAAAGTAAGCCCCTAAGCCCTGGAAAGTCCCTGCCGATCAATACTGGGTATAGTTGTGTGGGGTGGCTGCCACTCCCACCAGTCTAAGCAGGGACGCTGGCCCCAAGGTTACACTGCATAGGCTCCTCGACATTGGGGTACTGAGCTGCAATATGGCCCCATTCCCCACATCCATAGCATTGGTAGTCTCTTCTCTCAGGAACAGAGGAGAAGGGTTTGGCCTCAGGATTCTTTTCCTCCCCACATGGACCTTGGGTTTCCATCCCTTCCCCCCCTACCCCCCCGTCTTGGGTCCCTGGGACCACGGGGCACTTTATCCTGTAGGGACAGTTTCAGTCTTTTACCTTGTAGTTCATTCTCCATAGGAGGCCAGGCCAGTCCCTTGGCAGCCAGCTGTCTCTCTACCAGCATGATTGCTTCTTTGAAAGTAGAGGGGTCATGTTGACCTACCCACAAGCAAAGATCTGGCAGTAACTTTTGGGTGAACTGGTTACTCATGAGGGTCTCCAGGATCTCATCTGGGCTGTGTACATCAGGGCGCAGCCACTTCCGGGCAAGATGTACCCACTCAAACAGCTGGGCACTTAGGGGTTTTCCCTCCTGGTATTTCTGGGCTCTAGCTGCAACAGTTACCCCTGCATGGGCCAGGATCTCCTCCTTCAGCCGGGGGTAGTCAGCTGGCACCTCAGCTGGCAGATCATAGTAGGCTCTCTGAGCTTTCCCGCAGAGGAACAGTGTGAGTATTCTGGCCCATTGCCCCTCTGGCCATGCCTCACAGTGGGCAGCCCATTCAAAAGCCAGGAGATATGCCTCTAACGTCGTCTCCCTGGGTCATCTTGGGTAGGCAATTAGCAGCTCTCACTGTTGCCGAATCCCCTACTTCAGGGCCAGTCAGTGAGTACACTCAACCAGTCCACCACTTCCTGGAGAAGAGCTCGATCTGCTGCTGCCTGGTTCAGGAGCAACTGGTTTATCTCCTGTTGTAGCCTGGTGGCTTTCTGCATGGCCTGCCCTTGCACACAGGTGGCCACCTGCTGGACTGCTGTGGCCTGCACTAAGGCCTTCACTAAGACTTCCATGGTGCTCTGATGTGAACCCTTCACCTATTTGGACACTGCAGTGAGTGTGAGAGTGAGAGCCACAAGCCCAGCAGTGTGTTCCCCTTTCTCCTTCCAACTTCTTTTTTTTTTGAGGGGGGAGTTGCAGACTACCCCACCGTGCTATGAACCAATCCCAGCCCTGACACCAGTTGTGGCAAAGTCTGGGCTAAGCCCTGTGGGTTCTGTGCTTCCTGGCAGGTTCTTATGGGCCTCAGAGGCTTACAGTGTCCCTAATTACTGCCACGAAGGCAAGGGTATCCTGCTACCAGAGCCAGTTTCATCATTGGCCAGTCTAGTGTCCTTTCTCCAGTCCCTGCTAGCCCTTCCAGCCAGAGGGGAGGGTTGGGGGGAACCCCGTATCACCCACTTGCTCTGGGTTCTGGCCGAAGGCCCTATAGGAGGGGGGCGGCCCTGAGCAGGCTGTGTAGCTTGGCCATTGGCCCCTGAGCAGCAGCCTCTCCCTGGGCCACCTCCCAACCCCTTCTGCAGTACCTCGTGCCTGATATCACGGAGCAAACCTTCATGTGAACTCACTCGGGTGTGTTTTCTTACTCTGGGCTGCTACCTTCTCCTCTAGTCTGTCCCTTTTCTCTTTTTTTCTAGCCTTGCCTGGGGAAGTTTTTGTATAGTGCACACATCCACCTTAAATGACTGCAGGTGTTCCAATTAGTCCTCCCGTCAGGCTGATGCCAGATAGGCTTTGGGTGTGGCTGGCTGTCTCTAGTCTTTAACAGCCGACTCAGGGAACATAAAAGCCACATATCCAGCTCCCCGCATATCTGCCCTACATGAAACTGTTCTCAGGCTGCTACACAAGTCTAACTGACTCTTCAGCCTGTCTTCATCTCCAGCCAAAGCATGGTGGCTGGGGGAAGGCTTGGTTCTCTCCTCTGTAAAAGGGTCATGAAGAAGGAGGATAAACTCAGCTCATGATAATTCCAGCATTATTTGAGTGTGTCCCCTTTTCTATTCCTCTTTCAGAGTTTTCTTTCAGCTCATCGTGGAGAATAACTCCTGTCTGGATTCTTTGTCTATCCCAGCAGGTGATGGGGCGCTGACTAAGAACCATGAGAAGAGTCTTCAGCTGGAAGGACTGGAACAAATGGCTCCATGTGGGATGTTACTGGGAAGATCTGAAGGGCATGTTTCCCAGATACGTGAGCAGGGAGAGAGCTGTGAGAGTCAGCATAGTCCAGAAAGGCAGCAGGAAAACTATCCAGGAGAGGGACAGAGTAATTCCAGTCACAGGAGCAGAGGGGAGAAAAGAAACATAGAAACCATTCAACAGAAAATCCCCCATCAACAGTCACAGTGCACTTGCAGTGACTGTGAAACTCTTATTGAACATGGAAGAGCCCACACACTAGAGAAGCTCTTGAAATGTTCCTCTGGCTCTGAGAAAAGCTTCAGCCAGCACTCACACCTTAAGCACAATCAGATAATACATACAAAAGAGATACCCCATAACTGCTCTGACTGTGGGAAAAGCTTCCGTCAGAATTCACAGCTTGTTAAACACAGGAGAATACACACAGGAGAGAAACCTTTCAATTGCTCTGACTGTGGAAATAGCTTCAGTGACAGTTCAGCCCTTGTTAGACATAGGAGAATTCACACAGGGGAGAAACCCTTCAGCTGCCCTGACTGTGGGAAAAGCTTCCGTCAGAATTCACACCTTGTTAAACACAGTAGGATCCACACAGGAGAGAGAACTTTCACATGCACTGACTGTGGGAAAATCTTTATGGGGAGCTCAGACCTTGTTCACCATAGGAGAATTCACACTGGGAGAAAACCCTTCAGCTGCTGTGATTGCGGGAAAAGCTTCAGTGAAAGTTCAAGACTTGTTGCACATAGAAGAACCCACACAGGGGAGAAACCTTTCAGCTGCTCTGACTGTGGGAAAAACTTCAGTACGAGTTCAAACCTTGTTAAACACAGGAGGACCCACACAGGAGAGAAACCTTTCAATTGCTCTGACTGTGGGAAAAACTTCAGTAGAAGCTCACACCTTGTTACCCATAGGAGAACCCATACAGGAGAGAAACCTTTCAGTTGCTCTGACTGTGGGAAAAGCTTCATGGAGAGCTCAAGCCTTGTTTTACATAGGAGAACCCATACTGGGGAGAAACCCTTCACCTGCTCTGACTGTGGGAAACGCTTCAGTAGAAGTTCACATCTAACTACTCATAGGAGGACCCACACAGGGGAGAAACCTTTCAATTGCTCTGACTGCGGGAAAAGCTACAAATGCAAGTCATACCTTGCTATCCATTGCAGAACCCACACAGGGGAGAAACCCTTCACCTGCTCTGACTGCGGGAAAAGCTTCTATCAGAGATCATACTTCGTTATCCATAGGAGAACCCACACAGGGGAGAAGCCCTTCAGCTGCTCTGACTGCGGGAAAAGCTTCAGGGAAAGCTCCGAGCTTCTTAAACACAAGAAGTACCACACAGGAGAGAAACCTTTCAATTGTTCTGACTGTGGGAACAGCTACAAATGTAAGTCACACCTTGTTAGACATAGGAAAACCCACACAGGAGAGAAACCTTTCACTTGCTCTGACTGTGGGAAAAGCTTCAGGGGGAGCTCGGACCTTGTTCACCATAAGAGAACCCATACAGGAGAGAAACCCTTCAGCTGCTCTGACTGTGGGAAAAGCTTCAGTACAAGTTCAAACCTTGTTAAACACAGAAGAACCCACACAGGAGAGAAACCCTTCTCTTGCTCTGACTGCAGGAAAAGCTTCAGTAGACGCTCACACCTTGTTAGACATAGGAGAACCCACACAGGAGAGAAATCCTTCAGGTGCTCTGACTGCAGGGAAAGCTTTAATCGGTGCTTCTGCCTTACTAACCATGAGATAATACATACAAGAGAGTCACCTCCTAGCTCTGATTGCAGAAAAGGCTTCAAACAGAGGTCAAACTTTGTTAAACATGAGACAACCCACAAAGGAGAAATCATTCTGCTGCTCTGACTATGGGGAAAGCGTCAGTCAGAGCTCAAGTCTTGTTAGCTATTGGAGAACCCACAGAGGGGAGAAACCTATAACCTGAGTTCCCTTTAAGCTGTATGCCCAGGAGGCTGTGCCACAGCCCATTAATTGTCATGCAAGCTTATAGGCCATTTGTGGGGAGAGAGATCTCTCCCACTGGTCTCAACCATGGCCCAGACCTGCAGTGGCCCCAGCCCCAGAGCTGCCATGGTAGGGAAAGGTATGTCTCCCCTCTCCCCCTTCACAGTAGTACCTGAGCTGAGGCGGAGAGAGCTTGTGGGAGTTTTCTCTCCAGAATGTATCCTTTCAGTGGCCTAGATGTCAGTCCCCTCCATCTTTGAGATCACATCCCCAGCTTGAGCCCTCAGCCAGTATTCCCTCTATGATTTTCCATCCATGAATAGAGCACATTTTTTCTTGTACACCGAGTGATATCCTGTGTGCTTGTTCAGATGTGTGCCACCATGGCACCCACCAGTTACTGAGAATATTTTTTCTCACACAAACACCCACACACACATTCTAAATACACCCACACACAATTTAAATGGTTATGGAAGAAAAATACTAAAACAGGGGATAGTTAATAAGATGCATGACCCTGCAGGCGCACGCACACACACACACACACACACACACACACACACACACACACACACACACACACACACACACACACCTTGAAAACTACCCAGCTTGAAACTCAGTGTCATTCCCACCCACCCTTGCTCCACTGTTCCTGCATCCATGGGCTCCCTATCCACTGCACCCTCATCCTGTGCACCTTTTACCACCAACCCTGCATTGTGCCTCCTTTTCCCCTAACTTTTGCAGTGTCCCCTTCATCCCCCCTGCATTTTCCTCCTAGTCTAATCCAGTCAGTGTAGTAATTTGTAAAGGATAAAAAATGAATGCATTGTCATCGTCCCCCCACCATTGATCCTAAAGCTCATTCTGTAGCTGCAAGTGAATGACATTTAGAAGGTAAATTTAGGGATAGCACCAAAAAATTTCATCCAGCTCTTTTTCTTCGGTCTACATTACTATACTGTGTGTAGGACATAATCTAATTACTTATTATATTTCTTAGAGTATTTTCTTGCTTTAGATCCATGTGAATCATAATAAAATCTCTTTAATATGTCCTGATGATTGCATATTGATTTAGCATCAATACAAAATAATCAATATCCATTAAAAACATTTTAGTTGCCTCTGCACAGCGAACGTGTGTGTGTGAGATTGAGAGAAATAACTTCCACAGGGAGAAAAATAATAATTGGCACAATCAACATTGACATGATTGATGCCTTCAAAAGTGACAAGAATATAGAGGGTTAGAGAGAACTGTTCTCCTTGACATGGTTTAGGCTCTTAAATAAATATGAACAGGGAGCAGAACATTTTCCTAGTCATCTGCCATCTATTTTATCCCTCAGATAATCTGCAGATTTACCTTTTGAGATCCCAAGGTGGAGGTCTTTAGTTAAGAGGATCAGGAACCAGACATCCTCACCACATGGTCCTGGTCACCAGAGTAGCCCAGTCCCCCAACACTGTGTGGCTATGGCCTTGGCTGCTGGAGCAGCTGGTGGAGTGACCCTACCACTATGTGGCTCGGGGCCCAAGCCACCCAAGCACTCACTGTCCATGCTGCTGCTGTGGCTCAGGCCCCAGCTGAGGCTGCCAAAGCACGCACCACACAGCTGCGGCTCTTGCTCCAGCTGGGCTGCTGGAGCAGGTGCCGGCTGTGGCTCTTGCTCTGGGGCTGGTAGAACAGGTGCTGTCTGCCACACAGCCCACCCTAGAGCAGTTGAGTAGCCACTGTGTGGCTCTGCTTTGGAGGTGGGTGGGCCTCAACCTTAGAGGGAACCCTGTCCTCAACCCTCCATACTGCAAACCTCTATCTCCTTCCTGAGGCTCTCATCCCCAGTCCTACCCCAGAGCCAGCCCTCACACCTCTGCTCCCCAACTTTTTGCCCCAGGCCTAAGTTCCTTCCCACAATCAAATCCCGAGCCTCACACCTGCTACATGAACTTAATTTTTTGTACCAATACAGAGATGGTATGTCACACATTCCCTCCCTATGGGTAAAACTCATTCTGCACATGTGTGGAAAAAATTCAATGGAAAACTGTGTATAACTGCCCTGAGTGTAAAAAACCTTCCGTGAGAGTTCAGAACTTGTTAGACATAGGAGAATCCACACCAAAGAGCAACCCTTCAGCTTTTCCTGTGCCACAACCAGTACCACACTTTATCCAGATGAAGGTGCAATAAAAACCAATTGCACCAAATCTAAGCAGGTTCTCATGATCCCAAAGGATCTGCCACATTTCCAGGTCAATTTATACTTTAGATCCTACCTGAAAGAGCACGCTGTGCCAGTCATTTAGAATCTTAAAACCAAAAGATTTATTAATAACAAAAGCAAAAAAATGTTGAGAGTAAAATTGTTAAAGGAAACCAATTGAATACACTAATTGAACTGTTCCTGGTGCAGGCTTGTAGCAGAGGTGGAATAAATGGCTATCTTAAATCTCTCTGGTGCACATCCCTTTGTTAGGGTGGGTCACCAGTCCTTTTGGGCTCAATTCATAGCAAAGATGTTCCTGAAGTGATGAGCTGGAATAAAGGCAAAGATGGACGAATCCCCAGGGATATCTTTATACCCTTGTCCATGTGGAGGGAATTCCATAGTTCTCATTGTGTAAAAGTACTTCCCAAAATGGAGTTTGTCACATGAGCAAGTCACCTGTCCATGCATGACTCTGTCCTTTTAGACAAGTAGCCCTGGCTTACATGCTAGTCTGAAGTTACATATCAAAGTCTTCAGCTGTGGATTGGCATTACATGAGGTGCATTGTCAGTCAATAGTTAATATTCATTTGACTAGCAACCCTTTCACAATAGGTGGGTAAAACCTGTTGATAATCCCCCAGAAGCAAACATGTGGAATACAAGTACAGAGCCAATACTCATAACTTCAGGTGAAAAATGTTACATGTACATGAGTCCAAAAATTCTTCCGAAGACAAAAGCGGAACTGGTTATCAAATTCATGGTCCATTTTTGTCAATGTTGCAGTCAGGTGATTTTAAAAGCTGTAAAGTTTCACTATTTCAGATATTTTAATTTCAAATTTCGTGGTGCTATACTTGTAGGGGTCCTGACCAAAAATGGAATTCTGGGAGGTGGAGAGGTGCTACAGCATTGTTGGGGGAGTTGTGGTATTGCTAAAATTCTGTGTTGCATTCAGACCTGGACACCTAGCCAAGAGCCCCACTCTTTGGCCATCTTGCTCTGAAGGCAGTGCAGAAGTAAGGGTGCGTCTAGACTACATGGGTTCGTCAACAGAGGTGTGTAAGTAGTTTACTCAACATAGTCAATGAAGCAGGGATTTAAATAATCCCCGCTTCATTAAAATAAAAATGGCCACCATGCTGTGCTGCCAATCAGCTGATTCGGCAAAGCGCGGCAGCCTAGATGCAGTGCAGGCTACAAGGGAAGCCTTTGTCAACTGCGGTAAACCTCGTTTCATGAGGCATAGCGGAGCAGTCAACAAAGGCTTCCCTTGTCAACAGTGCCGCATCTAGACCACCATGCTGTGCCGGATCAGCTGATCGTAGGCACAACGTGGTGGCCATTTTTATTTTAATGAAGTGGGGATTATTTAAATCCCCACTTCATTGACTATGTCAAGTAAACTACTTTACATAAGTCCGTGGTTGGAGCCACGTAGTCTAGATGCACCCTAAGAGAGGCAATATCACAACCCCTCTAAAATAAGCTGCATGATTATCTTGTGTGGACTCTGAGACCCTGCAGTTCTACCTGGCCCTGCCTGTGGAACTGGAAGCATTTCAGAGAACACTAACATTGACATCCTAGATTTTGATCTCTTACTTAGCAGCCTAAATTTGCTTCCAGGACCTCTCTCCTATCCTTCCCTATGTCATTTGTACCTACATCGCACCACAACCATGGGGCTCCTCCCCATCATTACATATAAGTCTATCTAGACATTCTGAAAAGCTTAAACAATAGTCTAGCAGCACTTTAAAAACTAACAAAACATGTAGCTGGTTTCATGAGCTTTAGTGGGTACAACACACTTCTTTAGAGAGATCCATAGCCCTTTCACAAGGCAGCCACGTTACCTTATGGCTCTCCTAGTCATCACACACTCAGCTGTCTATGTTTCTAATGATCAAATCCCCTATTATTAACACTTGTCTTTTCATAATAACTTCCTCCCCTGGAGGAATACCGTGACATCATCTGGAAAGAGGCTTCCAACTATGAGATCATTTCCCTCTACTCCGGTTGGATGTTCTCCTTCCTTGAACCTTTTACCTTCCTCTGAAGCAGAGGCTTCCTGACTGGGGGTGGAACTGTTCTACTTTGTCCCAGAAGTCTCATCTGTGTTCCTCTCTGCCTCCCTTAGTTCTTCCAATTTAGTCACCCTTGACTCCAAAGCAGGTGCATGGGCTCTGAGGGCCAGAAGTTCCATGCACTGAATGCATACACATGCTATCTGTCCTTAAGGCAGGTAATTAATCGTTCATTAATCTGAATTGAATGCTTGACTGACACTTGATCTTAGGTTCTGCTGCCAAATTTACCTGTTTCCCCCAAACACCCACCCCAGCCCTCTCTCTTCCCGCACCCATTCTACCCCTCTTCTCTAGTAGGTCCATAATAGCTGATCCACATCATATAGGAAGCATATGTTGAGAAGAGAAGCTGATCCCTTGAGTCCCATGGTGCACAGGGTGCAGCAGAAGAGGGTCAGGAGCTGATTGATGGGGCTGCTGGTGGTTGCTGACTACCCACAGTATTTTACCGTGGATGAGGCAGCCCCAGGGTACCTCTGGAGCCAGAGTGTATGTCACTAAGGCTACATCTAGACTGCAAGCTTCTTTTGGAAGAAGCTTTTTCAGAAGAGATCTACCAGAAAAGCTTATTTCAAAAGGGAGCATCTACACAAGAAAACCACAACGAATAAGGGATATGATTTTTTGAAAGATAGCATCCAATCAATCTGGATGCTATCTTTCATTTAAGTTGCAATTAGTCTGGATGGAGTGGCCACCAGGGCACCTATGTTATTTCCTGGAGGCCTCTTCTTTCGAAAGAGCTTTCTCTTCTGCATCCACACATGCCTTTTTCTGAAAAAGCTTTTTTAGAAAAAGGCTGCTTCTTTCTAGAGTGAGGGTTACTGCCGCTGGCAAAACCCTTCCATTCTTTTGACTTTCTGTTGAAAGAACTTAATGCCAGTGTGGACATATTTTTTTTCCTGGAAAAATGGCTGGTTTTCTAGAAAAACGCTGCAGGGTAGACACACCCTACACCAATGCGGGCCCTGCTGAGCCTGCTTGGGAAACATTCCTTGCTTTAGGCAATGTGTCCTGTGTAGGGCTTCATCAGGCCAGGGAGCAAAGGGCAGGCAGCATCCCCCATGATGCACAGGGGCAGGTCCACATCGCTGGCCCTGAGAGTGTGGTCAGGGGAAAACTGCTGGGGGGCATCTTTTGGTAGAGCCCGGAGTTACAAAATATACCGGCATCACGTGCCTTCTCCGAGAATGGACCCACATCCTGAAGGGGACAGAAAGTGGCCTGTGAAGGGCTTGTGTAGCTAAGCAAACACCTCAGGTTCTTGTGTACTTGGTTGTCTAGTGGCTTGGATTCAGCACACTCACTGCTGCAGCCTGGGTTGGATTCCCAGTGAGGGAAAATAGCCTCATCTATATTCATGAATTCTGCTAAATCTTTCCTCTTTCATCATGGGAAGGGCTAGGGTGCCAGAGGCAGGCTCTGACCGGGAGACTCACCTGGCTGAGTTCTGGCAAGCAGCCAAGCACATTTCCCAGGCAGCTCCTTTCCTGCACAGGCTGCAAGTGTCATGTCCTTGGGGGAATAAGCCTGAGTGGAGGGGGAGGGCCTCAAGCAGGCAGCTGCCATTGGCCAGACACAAGCTAGGAGCAGGGACAGAGCATGAAGCTTCTCCTCTACTGCTGTGAAACACAAAGGGCCCAGCAGCTTCTTTTCTCATCGGTGTTTGGGGGCAGGGCAAGCAGGGAATAGATCCATTGGTTTTGTGGACTGGAGCTGAAGTAGTTCAGTTGGGAGCGTATTAGACTGAAGCTCTAAAGGTCCTTGGCTCAATTTCAGGCTTTTACATGTGTCAACCTGTGATAGAAACTTCTCTGCTAACCCAGAATTACTCCTGTGTTTGATCATCATGTCACTTCCTGGCACTGACAAATCATGTTCATGGGATTAGCCCTGGTCCCTCCCAGCTCTTTCTGAGAGTCCCTGCTTCCTTGGCTTAAAGGACACCCAGGCTATGTCTAGACTACATTCCTCTTTCAAAAGAGGGATTTAAGTTAGACACATTGAAATTGTAAATGAAGCTGGGATTTGAATTTCCCATGCTTCATTTACATAACTGCATCATGGTGGGTTTTTTTTTCGAAAAATGCTATTTTGAAAGTGAAACCGCATCTAGACATGGTTCTTTCAAAAAGAAAACCCTTTTTCAAAAGATCCTGTAATCCTCATTTTTTGACCTAGCCCCCTGCAGCATGTACCAGTTGACCCTTCTGGCATCTACATACAAGCAAGTCATTCTGCTGTAGAGAGAGCAGAGGAAGAAATCTCACCTTGTGTGTCTCTGTGGTGCAACGGAAAGCATGTTGGACTACCAAGGTGTGGTGCTCAGTATGAGCCAGGCCAGTCATTCAAAAGTTGTGAGTTCAAATTGCAGCAGAGTCACTTTAGCTGTCTGAGCAGTGTGTACAAGACAGAAAATCTCTTCAAAGGGGCCCAGAAGAAGGGGAAAAATGGCTGCCCCCAGGGGCTACAAGTTTCTGCACCACAGGGATGCTTGTTTGCACCCTCCACCCCACATAAGAAAGAGGATGAGGGGGGAAGAGAAAGGGCAAGTCCAGCTGCCTTCTGGGGGCTGAGGTCTGCTCAATGCCTCCTGGGGCTGCCCCTTTCCACAAGTGTTATGGGGAGTAATGCTGCTGCTGCCACTTCGATCCCTCCGCCTCTCACTGACATTCCTGGATGTTCTTTTCTGCTTCCTTGCCTCTGTTCTTTGCCTTGTCCCTTTCCTGTTCCCTGGTCCTGCCCAGCTCTGGCTCCCTCCCAGCTGTCTGGCTGCCTCCAGGCACTTCCCCACATGAACAGCTCGGCTACCCTGGGGGCCTGTCTCCATCGCTTCTGCCACTGCCAGCCAAAGGGAGGCCACTGGGGCCCAGCATCTTTCTGCCCAACCAGGGATGGCTTTTGGGAGACCAAGTAAGGAGACGGAGGGGCCACTGGAGGCCCTTAGCCCCCTGGCTGCGTCCATGGGGAGGCAACTCTGTTGAAAGCCCGACTCATGTCCTATCAGTTAGGCAGGCCCTGTTATCTACGTTCCCACCTGCTTTGTGTAGCTTCCCTTGCCTTTTCCAGGTGCTTCTTCAGATGGGACAGGGACATTCTACTCTGGGCCGGGGGGGGGAGGGGGGGGGGTCAGGTAGCTTGCTGCCCTAGCAATGGGTGTGGCCAAAACACAGGCCTCCCTGTAAGCAGGATTTGAACCTGCACAGGGCAACCCTATTGGATTTTAAGTCCAACACCTTAACCACTGGGCTATCACAGCTATGAATGCAGTGTTGCTCCGGTGCCAGGGAAACAGGTAAATAAACCTAGTGCCCAGCCCTGACAGCACCTGCCACACAGAATTCACACAGCAAACCTGGCTCCCAGAGCACAAAGGATTTGGCAGAGCAAAGGGGGGGGGCTCTCCTCACCCCAGTGAGTCCCCCTGAGCCTCTGACCTGCCTCCCTCAGCTTGCCTACTATTCTCTGTCCCATTCCTGCCTTGCTTCCTCCTTGGGCCAGTCACATAAGGAGGCAGCAGGAAGAGCTGGCCCCATACGCTAGCCTCCCAGGGTAGGGGACACCAAGTCACAAGCCTCCAACTCATGCCTGGCCCCACAGACCTTGCTTCCCCAGGCTGGCACTAAAAGGCATTCTCAGCTAATGTCACCCCCCTCTGTCACATGGGAGTCGGGCTTGTCCCAGGTATAGGCTGGGCAGCAGGAGCTGTGCTTACCTGGGGAGAGCTGCAATAAGAGGAGACCCTGTGTTTCTGCCTGTCTGTGAACCAGGGACCTTCTGCACGTTAGGTGAATGTAATAACCACTACACCACAGAAACCCACCGAAGAGTTTAAACTTACTCTTTTTCTAAAACCATCTTCTGCAGGGGAGGGAAAACACCTTTTCATGGGAAATTGCTGTGAGCTCTGAGTCTGGCAATTAAGCCCTATATTTACTATAAACAATTGGTAACACACATACTAAATGAAAACAAATATGCCTACAACAAGTCACAGCTGGAGAGATCTCTGAAAACATCCACTCCATGTGCAGCCACAAATGGGATGTTAGAAATTATTTTAAAAGACCTTGACAATAAGACAATGACTATTGTATTACATCTCTATAAATCCATGCTATGCCCACAACTTGAGCACTGACTGGAAATGTGGTTGCCCTGTCCCCCACAAAAAACATATCTTGACATTGGAAACGTTCAGAAAAGCACATAAAAATGATGAAAGGTTTGGATCAGTTGCCATACAAAGAGAGATTGGGACTTTTCACCTTAGAAAAGTGGAGACAAAGTGGAGATAAGATAGAGGTCTATAAATCATGGCTGTTGTTGAGACTGTAAATAAGGAAAGGTATTTTTCTTGTTCCCATAATAGAAGAACTAAGGGTGTGCCATGATATTAGCAGGTTGAAAACAAACAAAAGGAAGTATTTATTCACACAATTCACAGTCAACCTGTGGAACTCCTTGCCAGAGGATGTTGTGAAGACCAGGACTATAAGAGCATGTCTATACTTGGAAACTATTTTGAAATTGCTTAAATTGACTTAATAACTTCCAGTCTAGGAAAATAGAAATAACGTGTCCTCACTATGGAGAAGCCTCAGAATTAGTCCGAGGCAGGCTCTGTTAATGTTCCTTCATGGGGGCATGGAATTAAAAACAGAGAATCAAGACTGGGAGTAGATGAAGCCAAGAGCCCTGTTCTACTTTGTCAATAATCTCTGAGGTGGCATGAAATCCCCTCTCCAGTTTCGAATGCTGAAATATCATCATCTTTATGATGTCATTTCTGGCCTCTTGGTACAGCCTTTGAACTCTGAGTGCAGATGTGCTTACCAGAGATGGAGAGATGCCAAAATAAACTAAGCCATATTGACAAAGGCTTCTACCAAAGTCCAGGATTGAATGACAGACCTTTAGATCATCAGTCTAATACTCTCCAAAGTGAGCTACTTTGGCAACTCCCCCAAGGTTTCTGAGTCCGAGACTTCTCTCAGGCATGTTTTTCTCCACAGCAGTATACAAGAGAGATGCTGCTGCCTGTGGCCCTGAAAAGCAAGATGAGTTTTGCCTACCCCTCTCAGCCTGACTCACACTTGGCCCCATTCCTGCCTCACTTCCCAGGGTGTCCCAGTGGCTGAAAGGGACAGTGGCTGCCAACAGGGGGAAGAAGATGGGCGGAGGGCCATGTTCCCTCTGAGATTTTCCATCCATGGGCAGAGTGAGTTTCATAATGTGCACCACTAGTGAGGTCGTTTGCCCTTGTGCGGATGTGTGCTACTGTGGTATCCGCCAATTACTCACAAACAGCTTAGCTAAATATAGTTTTATAATTTTATAGACGAAAAAATACTGAAACAAGGGATAATTAACAAGGTACGTGACTTTATGTATTTAATATGAAATCAAATACAAAGAACATAAACACTGC
The DNA here is from genome assembly GCF_049634645.1 of Pelodiscus sinensis. Classification (NCBI taxonomy): domain Eukaryota; kingdom Metazoa; phylum Chordata; order Testudines; family Trionychidae; genus Pelodiscus; species Pelodiscus sinensis. The sequence goes on from NC_134741.1 coordinate 1,774,554, forward strand.
AACACATTCCGTAGTCATTTGGTATCTTACACGGATCTGTTCCTTTGAGGCGTAAAACAAAATTCTCCATTTTCTTTATTTAGCAAGCAAGATATGATGATTCATATCGCTACATGAAATGAAATAGTTGTTACACTTTATGCTGGAAATTAAATAATCTGTTATTTAATGGGCTCGGTTCGGAGTGCTGTTTTGGTATGTCTACATTTGCTCCTTTGTTCGGACTAGGGATGCAAATGTAGGCGACCGAAATTGCTAATGAAGTGGAGATTTAAATATCCCGTGGAGATTTAAATAGTAAGATCTCGCCTGGCGGGTTAGTCCGAATCATAGCTGATTTGAACCAGGAAGTGCTCGCTGGGACGCGGTAGTTCGAACCAAAGCCCTTGGTTCAAACTAACGTTACTCCTCATTTTTTGAGTCAAAGGTGTTGTCCTGGACCATAAACCAGAAAAACCCTGTCTGGGGAGGGCACCATGGCATAGCTGGCTAAAGCACCTGCCTTATATACAGGAAATCCTGGGTGCAACTCACAGTGATGCCTTGTTGGAGCATTTGATCACATTTTCCTAAATCCTTCTGAGACACAGAAGAGGCCTCCCCTGGTCCTCCCCAGAACCATGGAACTGCTGGTTCAGGAAAAGGCTGATTGGGGAGGAGGGTTGGGAAGAAGGAAACCATAAGCCTGGAGTGGTTGCACAGGCCACTGTGACTGGCAAGGCTGTGGGAGAGTTTGAACTCCCTCGATTTCATACTGGAACTCTGCTTAAAGCTGCAGGATTTGACTCCAGAGGCTGCTCTTAAATGCAACGGAGTTTGAGCTGCTTGCAGCTCTGCCTTTGGGAGAGGGAGTTTGTACTAGAAAGAGGCAGGCTGAGTGACTTAAGAACAAGAGGCTGGGCATTTCCGTCATCGAAGGGGCATTAGATCATTATGAGAACATTGCCCGGTACGCCACTTTAAAGATGGGGCAGCAGGGAAGAGTAGGAATGAGACTGGCAGGGGGCTGAAGCAGCAGGGTTGGAGTGACCAGGCCAGCTGTTCAGGGGGCAGGAATGTCTCCACCTTGTTCTCACAACTATTCTGGAGGACACTTGAGTGGCGTTCAACTCTCCAAAGTCTAGCCAGGGGAGCAGACAGCGGAATCTCTCTTTAAGGGACCTGAAGGCACCTCCACATCAATGCGGGCCCTCCTGAACCTGCCTGGGAAATGTTCCTTGCTTTAGGGCTGTCCTGTGTAGGGCTTCATCAGCCCAGGGAGCAAAGGGCAGGCAGCATCCCCCACGATGCACAGGGGCAGGTCCACATCTCCAGCTCTGAGAGTGCGGTCGGGGGAAAGTACTGGGAGGCATCTTCTGGTAGAATCAGGAGCAACAAAATATGCCGGCAGCATGCGCCTTCTCCAAGAATATACCCACATCTTGAAGGGGACAGAAAGTGGCTTGAGAAGAGCTAGTGTAGCTGAGCAAACACCTCAGGTCCTTGTCTCTCTGGTGGTCTAGTGACTATGATTCACCACTCTTACTGCTATCATGTGGTTTTGATTCCTAGTCAAGAAGCCAACCTCATCTGCATTTATGAGATCTGCTAAAGTCTTTGCCCTTTTCCATCATAGGGAGTGCCAGTGGGTTGAGGAAAAGGAGGGGCTGGGTTGCCAGAGGCAGGCTCTGACTGGGAGACACTCCCAGCAGCCAAGCACATGTTTGAGGCAGCTCCTTCCCTGTGCAGGCAGTACAGGTCATATGCCTGGGTGAATAAGAACTTGTGTGGTCCAGCCAGGGCTTCAAGCAGGTATCTCCCATTGGCCACAAACAATCTGGGAGCAGGGATCAGGCATGAAGCCTTCTCCTCTACAGCTGTGAAAAACAAAGGGCCCAGCAGCCCCTTTTCTCATCTGTGTTTGGGGGCAGGGCAAGCAGGGAATCTACCTGAGACTTCTCGCTGCCATGTTGGGTGGCTTCATGGGCTGGATCCAGCCCGCTGGCCTGTATTGCTCAGGCCTGGCTTAGAGGGAACCTTGGCTCTGGGCTGTGAAGGAGTGGTGCTGTGGAAAGGCCAGTCTTACCTTCCTGGGCAGTGCATGACAATATCCATTTTGTGCAGCATGGGTGCCAAACATCCCAGACAGAGAATTACAGGCCAGAGAGATCTGTATCCAGTAATTAAAGTAGCTTAATTGGGAGCGCATTAGACTGAAGGTCTAAAGGTCCCTAGTTTAATCCCATGCTTTGGCATGTACCAACATGTGGAAGGAACCTATCTTTTAACCCAGTGTTACTCCTGTGTTTGATCATCACTTCACCCTTTTTGGCCACAGCTTGGCATTGACAAATCAAGATAATCTGAATAGCCCCGCCCCTGACTTCTACCTGTGAGTTGCTGCCTCCTTGACTAATGTCCATCCAGTGGTGGCCCTAGATATGGAACAGTGGCTATGGGCTGATGGGGATGTATTTGGATAATCTCATGTGACCTTACCTGGGGCCAGCCAGCTAAGCAGGAGGGAAACTCAGTGGCCAGCTCAGGCAGGGCAAAGAAACTCGCTTGTCTCAGGTGGAGACCACGGGCAGCAAGAATTTGGGTCATAAAGTCAGTGGACTGGTGACAGTGGGGGCAAGACATGAGCATCTTCTCCTGCCACTGGGGAAGGGCCCAAGTCACTTTCAGGCCCCAGGGGATGGAGGTGGCTGAGGGAAGAACGTGGCCGGAGCCCCCTCTGTCAGCCGACGGTCAGGGCAGTGTGTGTATGTGTGCTGAGAAAAGGTTTAACGTCCGTGACTTTACTGCTAGGACCGGGGGTCCCGTCACAGAGGGCAGCCAACAGGTTTACAGACGCCCCTGTTTATAGGAAGAGCTTATTACACCTCAGATTTTAGCTGCTAGGATACAGGATCCCTTCACAGCGGGCAGTCTAGGGAAGACTGAGAGATGCCCCAATGGATCTGTCACCTAGGAGTGACACGATCCAAACGCCCAAGCTCCTCCTATACCTATCCCTTATGACTGGCTGAAGTTCTTTTAAATTGTGCTTGGTTCTGTTACAGCAACTGAAGGAGTCAGGTTAAAACTTAAACAGTTACAGGCTTATTTAAAAAAAAGACTTATAAAAGCATATGGTTACAATGGCTATTGCTCTCTTTCTTAACTGTTAGCAAATATAGATCTTAAAAATGGTTACAAAAAATAAAGATAGGAAATAAAAATAATGGTGCCAAATGACAGCTTAATTTTTAAAGAGCTCTAAATCTATGTGTACACTTAAGACAAAGGACCACATCCAGGTACAATTTTTACCCCCTTCTGTGCCTCTCGACTCCAGCGGGTCAAGCCAGGGCCGGTCCCTCAATTCCTAGGAAAGACGAATACGAGGTGGGCGTCCCCGTGGAACCTCAGGAGATCAAACACCAAACCCGACCAGCAGATAGATGGTAGAGTGACACTCAGAGTAAATGTGCTGCTGGACCCATCTTTATACCCCCGGGGGCCCATATCCTCTTTCTTAAGATGCCAAATTGTACTGGTGCGTTTTGTGGCGCCAGTTTTTACAAGCAAGTTTCTAGTTAGTTTACACTTGCAAGAGAGATAACTAAATTGTAAGTACTAGACATTTTATTACTGTGCGAGAGATTCCTCCCCCTGCGGACGGCTGTGTGTTCGTATCAATATAGGTTTAAGTCAAGGGCACTCCTCAGCAGCCTCTTGGTCAGCAATTGGCGTATCTCTGTTTACAGCCATTCACGGTCACAGCAGCCTGCCATATCCAGAGCCTCCTATTCAAGGCTTTCTGCTCTGTGTGCCCTGCATGCTCCAGGCAAGCAGAGATGGATGTTACAAGGGGGGTTCCTGTCTGGCTACACCCTCCCAGCAGGCTGGGGCTACACAGGGTCTGTGTTTGCTGCTCCTTCCTCCCACCAGGATTCCTGCCTGCTCCTTGCAAGCTGCTCAGCCTGTTCCTTGTTCCGGCCTCCCTGCCCCGAGCAGGCAGCTAAAGGAGAACAGGCCACCTTGCCAAAAGCTTGCAGTGCCCAGCAAGAGGCTTGAACCCAGCAGCATGAAGTCATTAGTACCAAAGGCTAAACAGCTGAGTTAGTCAGCCCCCAGCAAAGGGAATCACTACTGGTCATTTCAGAGAAGAGCTCCAGGCAGCTGCAAGGATGTTGTGGGCTTCCGAATGAGGTGGGTGGCCTAGAATTAGTGCAATATTGAAGGGAAAGTAGTTCAAGTAGCAGAGCACTTGTTTTGCATGCAAGAGGCAGTGGAATTGACACCCACATTCTCCAGGGGCATTTCCCCCTGTTTTCATAGCCAGCCAGAGGGCTAAGCTTTTGCAGTAGCCCCCTCCCTGTTTCTTCTTTCTCTCTGAAAAAGACAGACCTTGTGTTAGGTCAGCAAGAGAGCAGCCAATGTGTCACCCCCAGAGAGCCAGCTAGAGATCATATGGATCTCATTTTCCAGTGAGAGTGGTGGCCTCATCCCATCTTCTCATTGGCAGAACCAGCCAGTGAGCTAAGGGCCTCCAGTGACCCCCTCCTTCTTCCAATTTGCCCTCCCAAGAAAGAAAGACCTGGTTTACCTTTCTTTTCCCCCAGCAGTTTCCATGTAGCAAAGCAGACAGAGATGTGGGGGGTCACACAGGCTCTAGGTGTAATGGGAAGTGTGTTAGGCATCTAAGCTATGGTGTTCAGTATCAACCAAGTCATTCAAAAGTTGTGGGTTCAAATTCCACCTGTATTACCTTAGCTGGCTGATCCTTGAAGCTTACTGCTGTTACCCCACTGAGTGGGGGAAGGGGGAGAATTCCAGGGCCATTGTGAGCCAGGGAGTCACACCCAGCCAGCCCTTTGTCTTGGTCAGGCCAGAGGTTTCAGGCCTGGAGCCCAGAGGACAAGGGGGAGGGGCAGGACTTGCTTTGGCCAAGAAGGTTTGCAGTTTAAACCTGAAGGGCCAAAACTGCAATGGTGTGGGGCCAGAGAAGGGGTCTGATGGAGAATTTCAGTATACACCTGATATAGGATTGTTCTTGTTACTGATGTTAATTCTTGTAACCAATGTATTATTGTTGCAGAGAATTGTAACGGTATACAGTGTGCATGAGCTTATGAAAATACCATATAATCTGTCTGGAGATGTACCAAACGACAGACGGTATGTAAGGGGACATTGTGATGTTGCTACTTCATGGTTAACACTTGTAACTAGTCTTGGAACTTCTTACAGGACAAAAAGGGTTCCAGCTAGAAGGTCCTGTGTAAGAAGGGAAACTGAGGCGTGCCACCATTTTGTTGGGGGAGGCCTGTGATGCCCTCAGTGATGTTACTGGCATCACTTCCTGCATCAATTTTGCATTGGGGGTGTCACATTACTGAGTTGGAGGGAAGCAGCCAGATCGCTGCTGCACCCCTAGGTGGGGGTGTTGGCCCCAGAAATTGGTATTGAATGGGAGCTTGTTGTTTTCTGATCCTGTGTACACTGTTTATGTGAGTATATAATGTCTGTGTGTGTAGATCTGTAATCTGTTTGGAAACTGAAGATTTCCCTGCATGTGGTTAAGCATTGGGCAGGGCCGAGCCTGTGGACATGCTAATTACCTGTGGAACAATGGTTCTCAATGGGCCGAAGACACACCCAAAGAATGGGGGCTGTCCTGAGAGCAGCCAGCAGGGAACACAGAGAGGCTGAGGACCAGGTGACCTGCTGCATACCAGAAGGGGCCGGGAAGGGGGTATAAAGAGGCCATGTGGTCGATGCCATTTTGTTCTCAGCTCAGCACTTCATCCCAGAGGCAGCATTGCAGGGATTGAAGAGCCCGGAAGACCTGTGAACCCATCCTGATCGTAGGATGTGCAATAAGAACTTTTAAACCAGCAGCTGCAACATCTCTGCTAGAGCCTGAATCGAGAACTGGGAGATTCGGTGCATGTAACGTACTGTACTTTAATAACCTTACTCTCATGCTTTTCTTTCCTGTAATAATAAACCTTTAGATATAGATTCTAAAGGATTGGCCCAGCGTGATTTGTGGGTAAGGTCCAGAGGGTAAATTGACCAGGGATCTGTGGCTGGTTTCTTGGAACCGGACAGAACTTGTTCGGGGTAGGTGGGATTGGGTGCTAGGACCCCCCACCTGTGTATAGGCCCGGGGCCATCTGGGGCACGGATATTGCTGGGGTGTCGGAGGGGTTTTGCTCGGGAGGCTTCAGGCAGGTTGCTGAAGCGCTCTGTGGGACTGGTTTGTGGCCTGTTTGGAGAGGTCACCAGTCAAGGGGGCTGTAAGAAGCCCCGGATTTGAGCAATTCGCTCTGAGCGGACGCCCTCAGCTGTGCCCAGACACGGCCCGGTCCGTCACACAAGCCCTTTACCCAGCTAAGCCACAGTGCCCTTGTTGGCTAGGGCCCCAATACAGAGCTTTTACCTCTTGTATCCAGGAAAAACTCCGCCACATCCATGGAATGGGTCAACTTTTTTAGATCAGTCTCCAAAAAAGTGGGTGTGTTCTTTCGGGGGCCCTGTATTCCTAATTTTATTAGGAATAAGGACTCTTCCAACAGACGGGGTTTGCCCCACATTTGGGCCCGTATAGATGAGCCATATGTCAAGAAAGCCTCTTCTGAAAAAAAAAAAGTGTCTCTAAAACTGTTTTAATTTATAGTCCCAGACAACACATTTGTGAGAACAAGGGGGAGATGTTCCTCCCAGGGTAGGGGCCAGAAGCTGAGCAGCTCCCAAAGGTTTTTCGGCAGCAGCACACAGCTGACATCCAGCAGCCCATTACAGGGCTTGTGCATCCAAGAAGCCCTGAAGGAAAGTTTCAGACAAGGGCACCTGTGAGACTCTCTCCTGGGTGCCCCCACAAGGAGATTCTGCATTGCCTCTCTGTGCCTCCTCCCCCCCACAAACCCTTCCCCTGCCTGCCCTTTCCACTTTCCTCTGCCCCTTCCCCTGATGTTAAAACAAACAGGACTTTTCCCTGTTGAAAGAACAAACTCTCTGGTTTTTATTTGGGGATGTTGAACTGGTAGTTGGGCTTATCCCAGGCACAGGCCAGGCTGTAGGAACTGTGCTTACCTGGGTACAAAGAGGAGCCGCAATAAGGGACGGTCCTGTGTTTCTGCCTGGCTTTGAACGTTGGACCGTTCGCAAGTTAGCAAACATGATCACCACTACACCACAGTGACACCTTCAAGGGGCTCTTCTGTACATAAACATGGAGAAAAAATTTGTTACTAACACTTTGGCCAACTCAGATAGACGCAGGGGAAAGGAATTCTCTCTTGGTAGGTACCAAACTGAAGGCAGCAGGGCCCCCACCTAGGGACTCCAACCCAAACCCTGAGACCTAGGGGTTAGCAAGCCATATGATCAATGTTTACTACACTGCTCCCGTCCCCTCAAGGCCAACTCTGCAGTCCCAGTGGCTGGGGGAGATGTGCATGTTTGATCCTCTGCCCAATGACCTGTAGCTTTCTGTGCCCAGGTGGCCACACACTGCCAGGGCTGGAGGGAAATGGAGAATAGCTACACTTTGGGAGTCAAAGGTGTTGTCTGGGACCATAGAGTAGAACAGTTTTACCAAAGAGCATGAGGAGGGCACCATGGCTTAGCTGGCTAAAACACTTGCCTAGTAAACAGCAGCGCCTGGGTTCGACTCCCCTGGTACCTTGTTATAGCTTTTACTCACATTTTCCAATGTGCTTCTGGGACACAGGAGAGGCCACCCCTGACTACCCATGGAACTGCTGGTTCAGGAAAAGGCTAACTGAAGAGGAGCATTGGAAAGAAGGAAACCACAAACTTGGAGCAGGTGCAGAGGCTGCTGTGACTGGCACTGGCAAGGCAGGGCTCTGACTGCAATTGCTTGGACAGGAGAGCCAGTGCCAACCACTGTTGTCATTATGTGGTAGTGTCCATGCCTAGAGATCCTTCGAGTGCAACCTCTTTAGCTCCTGCAACCATGAAGAGTGATTCTCCTCCCCCCTTCCTTGGGATGGGCAATGGCAACATGTAGAGCAGCTGGGAGAAAAGTCCCAGAGAGCGGCCCCATGACTAAGCTAGCCAAGGTACCTGCCAGGTATGGGGGAAATGAGGGAGGCAGCCCCCAGTGGTGCCAAGCCAATGTGTCTGCTTTTCCCACCATCTCTCAATATGTAACTGAAGTCAGCTTCCTTCAGTTGAGCTTGGCCACACAGCGGGAAGCCAAAGGGAGCAAAGAGGAGACTTGCTGGAAGCTGATGGGGGTGGCTTCTGGGTTTGATTTAGTGAGTCTTGCTTGCTAAATCAAACTCTGTATGATCGATTGTGGCCATTAATCCCCAGCTGGATGTGGTTCTTGTTCTGTACAACACAACCAATGGAGAGCAAGGATGTACCAATGGGAATCCAGATCACACCTTCATTGAATAGCTGGGAATAGAAACCAGACACACAACGGGTTTGAGCTGGTTCCAGCTGAGGGCTGGGTTTGCCTGGCTTATGTGCATTGGCACAGGAACACGTTAGGGGTTTGTAGTCATTTTAAGATACCCTATACAATCCAAATCCAAAATGTGACACAACTGGAGATGCAAATGTTTCAAATGGGCTGGTTATTACAAGGCTCTTGTGCTTCAGGTGCTTTGGCTTCCATGTACTGAGGTTTAACAATAACACTCTTGCTGGGTGTCTGAGGCCCACTGGAGCTCTGTCTCCAGACTTAGCAGGTGGGTGTAAGGGGTCTGATGCCATCACAGCTGCAAGGCAGGTCACCCATCTGGCCCCTGAGCTCAGCGCATGCTGGAGGCAGCCAGACAATGTGAGTTGGTGTGTGTGTGGGGGGGGGGGCGTTGTGTATTTTGGGAAGGGTCCTGAGTCCTGGCTCCCAGCCATGCACCTTGGCACAAAGACCTCATTGGGGCAAGAAAGAGCCTTGAGTCTGGGTATGTCCACACTCACACCCTCTTTTGAGAGAGTGATACAAATAAAACATTTGAAATAGCATTGATCCATTATTATGCAAATGAAGTGCAGGATATTTAAATCCCAGCTTCATTTACAATTTTGAATGTCTTCATTTGCATCCCTCTCTCAAAAGAAGGTGCAAGTGTAGACATACCTTCAGGCACTTGAAAACACATGGCTCCTGTTACCCTATGACAAGGTATTAGGAAGACACCTGTGAGCAGCCTGGCTAGCTCAGTTGATACAGCATGAGACCCTTAATTACAGTGTCATGGGTTTAAGCCTTAATCTGGGCAATGCCCTTCTTTAACTCATATTCTGAGCCTACAAGCAATTCACTTAGCTTTCACCAGGGTTTTAGAAAGAAAAAGTCAAGTCGCGGGGTCCAGCTTAGTAGAACCAAAGAGAGAACAAACTTCAATTTCCATCTTCTGAGGAGAAGGGAAGAGGATTTTCTTCTCCTCAGTTCTATCCATTTCAGCCCAGGGAGGAGAAAAAATAACCCTCCACCAGCTGATTGTCCCGTCAGCTAAAGTTTGTGGATGATACCAAACTACTTAGGATAGTCAAGACAGAAGCAGACTGTGAGGGACTCCAAAAGGATCTCACCAAACTGAGTGATTGGGCAAAAAAATGGCAAATGAAATTTAATGTAGATAAGTGCAAAGTAATGCATGTTGGGAAAAATAACCCCAACTATACTTACAGTATGATGGGGGCTAATTTGGCTATGACAAATCAGGAAAGAGATCTTGGAGTTATCGTGGATAGTTCTCTGAAAACTTCCACACAGTGTGCAGCGGCGGTCAAAAAGGCAAATAGGATGCTAGGAATTATTAAGAAAGGGATATAGCAGCGATGGTTGGTGATGGGTCTGCTGTTGTTACCTGCACAGAGTGTGCCATGTTTGTCTTCCTCCCGGAAGAAAGAACGGATTTCATCTGCACCAAGTGCAAGCTGGTCGACATTTTGGAAGAAAAAATTAGAGGACTGGAGGCCCAAGTGTTGACTTTACGCTTGATCAGAGAGGATGAAGACTTCCTCGATAGAAGGCAGCATTTAATCCTTCAAGCACGGCAGGCAGAAGAGCCAGAGAGGGCAGTACGTGACCAAGAAGAGAACTGGCAGCATGTAACTTCTAGAAGGGGAAAAAGGCCAGCACGGGAATCCCCCGATGCTATAGAGGTAAGCAATCACTTTCAAGCTCTCTCCACAGGCTCTGCAGTGCTGAAAGCTCTGGAAGGGACCTCACAAGGAATAAACCAGAAGGGAACACCATCTACTGGAAGGCATGGGATGTGTAGTCCTATGGATGGGGGTTCCACGGCCACCACACCCAAAAGGAAACGACGGGTGGTGGTGGTCGGGGACTCCCTTCTAAGAGGGACTGAGCCATCCCTCTGCCGTCCGGACCTGGAATCTCGAGAGGTGTGCTGCTTACCAGGAGCTCGCATTCAGGATGTCACTGAGAGGCTTACCAAGCTGATTAAACCTTCAGATTGCTACCCCTTCCTGCTTCTCCACGTGGGAACTAATGATACGGCCAAGAATGATCTTGAGTGTGTTACTGCGGATTATATAGCGCTAGGAAGAAGGATCCAAGAATTTGGAGCACAAGTGGTATTCTCCTCCATCCTCCCTGTTGAAGGGAAAGGACTGGGCAGAGATCGTCGAATTGAGGATGTAAATGCGTGGTTGCGCAGATGGTGTCGCAGAGAGGGCTTTGGTTTCTTCGACCATGGGACTCTGTTCCGGGCGCAAGAATTGTTAGGAAGAGATGGGATCCACCTAACGAAGAGAGGAAGGAGCATCTTCATGGGCAGGCTTGCAAACCTAGTGAGGAGGGCTTTAAACTAGGTTCGTTGAAGGACGGTGACCAAAACCCTGAGGGGAGTGGGAAAGTCGGATACCGGGAAGAAATGCAGAGAGGAAGGGGCAAGAAAGGAGGACCCATGTTTCGAATGGAGAAGATAGGACGATCAACTGGTTACCTGAAGTGTTTGTACACTAATGCGAGAAGCCTGGGCAACAAACAGGAAGAACTGGAGGCCCTGGCCCAGACCAAGAAATATGATTTAATTGGGATAACAGAGACTTGGTGGGATGACTCTCATGACTGGAGTGCTGTCATGGAAGGGTATAGACTGTGCAGGAACAACAGGCAGGGGAGAAAAGGAGGAGGAGTTGCACTATATGTAAGAGAGCACTACGATTGCTCTGAACTCCAGTATAGAAGGAGAAAAACCTGTTGAGAGTCTATGGGTTAAGTTTAAAGGAGCAAACAACAGCATTGATGTTGTGGTTGGTGTTTGCTACAGGCCACCAAATCAGGTGGATGAGGTAGATGAGGCTTTCTTTGGACAACTGAGCGAAGCTTCCAGATTGCAGGCCCTGGTTCTCGTGGGGGACTTTAATCACCCTGACATCTGCTGGGAAACCTATACGGCAGTACACAGGCAATCCAGGAAGTTTTTGGGGAATGTTGGGGATAACTTCTTGACACAGGTGCTGAAGGATCCGACCAGGGGCCGTGTGCAGCTTGACCTTCTGCTCACAAACAGGGAGGAACTAATAGGGGAAGTGGAGGTGGGTGACAACCTGGGAAGCAGTGATCATGAGATGGTAGATTTCAGGATCCTGACGAAAGGAAGAAAAGAGAGTAGTAAAATACACACCTTGGACTTCAAAAAAGCAGATTTTGTCTCCCTCCGAGATCTGATGAGCAGAATCCCCTGGGATGTTAACATGAAGGGGAAAGGAGTCCAGGACAGCTGGCAGTATTTTAAAGAAGCCTTATTGAAGGCACAGAAAGAAACCATCCCGACGCGTAGCAAGAGAGGCAAACATGGTAGGAGACCGGACTGGTTTACAGGGGAAATCCTTGGTGAACTTAAGCACAAAAAGGAAGCTTACAAAGAGTGGAAACTTGGTCAAATGACCAGGGAGGAGTTTAAAGGTATAGCTCGAGAATGCCGGGGGGTTATCAGGAAGGCGAAAGCACAAATGGAATTGCGACTGGCTAAGGATGTGAAGGATAACAAGAAAGGTTTCTACAGGCATGTTAACAAGAAGAAAGTGATCAGAGAGCGTGTGCGGCCCGTAATGGATGAAGGAGGTAACCTAGTGACAGATGATGTGGGGAAAGCTGAAGTACTCAATGCTTTCTTTGCCTCTGTATTCACGGACAAGGTCAGCTCCTGGACTTCTGCGCCAAGTGACACAAGATGGGATGAAGATGGACAGCCCGTGGTGGGTAAAGAACAGGTTAGGAACTATTTAGAAAAGCTAAACGTACATAAATCCATGGGTCCGGACTTAGTGCATCCGAGAGTAATGAGGGAGTTGGCAAATGTCATTGTGGAGCCTTTGGCTATTATCTTTGAAAAGTCGTGGAGAACGGGAGAAATCCCGGATGACTGGAAAAAGGCAAATGTTGTGTGCATCTTCAAAAAAGGGAAGAAGGATGATCCAGGGAACTATAGGCTGGTCAGTCTTACCTCGGTTCCTGGAAAAATCATGGAAGGGATCCTTAAGGAATCCATATTGAGGCACTTGGATGAGAGGAAAGTGATTAGGAATAGTCAGCATGGATTCACAAAGGGCAAAGTCGTGCCTGACCAATCTGATTAGCTTCTATGATGAGGTAACTGGCTCGGTGGACATGGGGAAGTCAGTGGATGTTATATACCTTGACTTTAGCAAGGCTTTTGATACGGTCTCCCACAATATTCTTGCCAGCAAGTTAAGGAATTGTGGATTGGATAAATGGATGGTAAGATGGATAGAAAGATGGCTAGAAGGCCGGGCCCAGCGGGTAGTGATCAATGGCTTGATGTCAGGATGGCGGTCGGTTTCTAGCGGAGTGCCCCAGGGTTCGGTTCTAGGACCGGTTTTGTTCAATATCTTTATTAATGACCTGGATGAGGGGATGGATTGCACCCTCAGCAAGTTTGCGCATGACACTAAGCTGGGGGGAGAGGTAGATACGCTTAAGGGCAGAGATAGGGTACAGAATGACTTAGACAAATTGGAGGATTGGGCCACAAGAAATCTGATGAGGTTCAACAAGGACAAGTGTAGAGTCCTGCACTTGGGATGGAAGAATCCCAAGCATAGTTACAAGCTGGGGACCAACCGGTTAAGTAGTAGTTCTGCAGAAAAGGACCTGGGGGTTACAGTGGATGAGAAGCTAGATATGAGTCAACAGTGTGCCCTTGTAGCCAAGAAGGCTAATGGCATATTAGGTTGCATTAAATGGAGCATTGCCAGCAGATCCAGAGATGTCATCATTCCCCTTTATTCGGCTTTGGTGAGGCCACATCTGGAGTATTGTGTCCAGTTCTGGGCCCCCCACTACAAAAAGGATGTGGACGCATTGGAGAGGGTCCAGCAGAGGGCAACCAAAATGATTAGGGGGCTGGAGCATATGACTTATAAGGAGAGGCTGAGGGACTTGGGTCTGTTTAGTCTGCAGAAGCGAAGAGTGAGGGGGGATTCAATAGCAGCCTTCAACTTCCTGAAGGGAGCTTCCAAAGAGGATGGAGAGAGGCTGTTCTCAGTAGTGACAGATGGCAGAACAAGGAGCAATAGTCTCAAGTTGTGGTGGGAGAGGTCCAGGTTGGATATTAGGAAAAACTATTTCACTAGGAGGGTGGTGAAGCACTGGAATGGGTTACCTAGGGAAGTAGTGGAGTCTCCATTCCTAGAGGTGTTTAAGTCTCGGCTTGACAAAGCCCTGGCCGTGTTGATTTAGTTGGAATTGGTCCTGCCTAGAGCAGGGGGCTGGACTTGATGACCTTCTGAGGTCTCTTCCAGTTCTATGATTCTATGATAAAATAAGACACAAGATATCTTACTGCCCCTGTTTAAAACTATGGTACGTCCACATTTTGAATATTGTGTACAGATTTGGTCTCCTCACCTCAAAAAAGATATTTTGGCCTTGGAAAGGATTCAGAAAAGGGCAACTAAAATGATTAGGGGTTTGGAATGGGTCCCATATGAAGAGAGGTTAAAACGACTGGGACTTTTCAATTTAGAAAAGAGGAGACTGAGGTATATAAGGTATATGAAGTATATATGATAGAGGTATATAAAATCATGTGTGGTATGGAGAGGGCGAATAAAGTAAAGGTATTTATTAGTTCCCATAATAGAAGAACTAAAAAACACCAAATGAAGTTAATGGGTAGCAGGTTTAAAACTAATAAACAAAAGTTCTTTTTCACACAGCGTGTAGTCAACCTGTGGAACTCCTTGCCAGAGGAGGCTGTGAAGGCTAGGATTATAACAGAGTTAAAAGAGAAGCTAGATAATTTCATGGAGGTTAGGTTCATAAAAGGCTATTAGCTAGGGGGTAGAAACGGTGTCCCTGGCTTCTGTCAGAGGCTGGAGAAGGATGGCAAGAGACAAATCGCTTGATCATTATCTTCGGTCTAACGTCTCTGGGGCACCTGGTGTTGGCTACTGGGCTAGATGGACCTTTGGTCTGACCCAGTATGGCTGTTCTTATGTTCATAGCTTCACCTCCTTCCATAGCAGCTCCAGCTTTGAGCTACAAATATCAAGGGGCTGGTGAGAAAATGAGGAGCTGGTAGCTCAGGTTAGTCACTTCCATGAGAACAAGAGGTGGAGTGTTAACAAGGTGCATTCCCCTCCCCTGCAGAGCACGGTGTTAGAAAGAGTTGGTAACAGAACAGACATACAAGTTTTGCCACTAAAGTGGGTTTCTCTGGTGTAGTGGTTATCATGTTTGCCTAACATGCAAAAGGTCCCTGGTTCAAAGCCAGGCAGAAACACAGGGTCTTTTCTTATTGCAGCTCCTCTTTGGTGCTCAGTTAAGTGCAGCTCCTGCTGCCTGCCATGAGCCCAACTCCTATGTGACAGAAGGGTGCTATCAGCTGAGAATGCCCCTTGATGCTAGCCTGGGGAAGCAAGATGGGTTGGGTCAGGCTAGGCGCTTGTGGCTTGCCTTGCCCTCCCCTGCGCTGGGAGGCTGGTGTCAACCACTGAGCCCCCTGACAGTGAAAAGAAGGGGTGAGAACAAATCTGTGTGGGCATTGATCTCACTGCTTCTCACACACAAAGCAAGCACTCTGCCACTTGAGCTAATTCCCCTAACTATGAGTACAGCCCCTGTCCCACCAACCTTGTTCCAGAGCCCACAACATTCCCTGTGGCTGCCCGACGCTCCTTTCTGAAAGGGCCACTTGTGAGACTCACACTGTGGGTTGGCTACCTCGGAGGTTTAGAATGTGGTGCTCATATACATGTACGCGTCTTAAGAGCACGCCCCTTATTTCAATCCATAATGGGCTCACTATTCCAATGTCCCTGTAAACCTCATGGCACAAGGGGCATTTCAGAATTGTGATTTATTTTGAAATAAGTGCTGTGTAGCCAGTGCCAAATTACAAAATAAGCTATTTCAAAATTTACTCGAAATAAGCTACACAATTGCATCGCTTATTCTAACACACCCCTAGTGAGTTAGAGCCCAGATCTGCCCCCTGCTCCACCCACCCACATACTGACTCCATTGCTGCCATAGGGCTGTTTGCATTGGCCTCTTCGCTCTGGAACCAGGCTTCAGCCAGGACTGAGACTGTCAGGCAGGAGAATGTGACCTGGCTTTCTGTACCTGGGCCCTGCATTTCTCATCCCTTCAGAGACACTTGTTAGTGGAGGAATAAATCACATTCACATGACGAGTATACATTATGATACTTTGTTGTTGTTGCCTTAGAAACTCCCCACAGACCTTTCCCTGGGGGCCCTGGGCAGCCTGCTCACATTGCAGAGCTTACTTCGAGGTGAGGGTGCTGGGCAGACACATCCAGCCAGTTGAAGGCCAGCCTGCTGCGGGGAGGCTCTGGTCACCTCCTTTCCTCTTCTCTCTTAGGCTATGTCTACAGTGCAAGGCTATGTCTACGCTGCAGGCTTTTCCCTCAAGAGCGGCTGTTCTTCTGCAAAAACTTGCAGAGCGTTTATATTACATGCACATTCTTGTGCAAGTAAATTTACAGTAAAACATCGGAAAACAGGGCTTCTTGCGCAAGAGTTATTCCTCTCTGTGGCTATGTCTACACTGGCATCTTCTTGTGCAAGAATAACCCTAACCCTAACCCCGTTGCATGTCCACACTGCTCTCTTGCCCAAGAGCTCTTGAGCAAGAGGACTTACATCTGTTAGAAAAGAGCGTTGCTCTTGTGCAAGAAGCCCTCCCTTACCACGCTTTACTGTAAATCATCTTGAGCAAGAGCGAGTGGGCAGTGTGGACACTGCAAAAGAACAGCCCTTCTTGCGTAATAACCCGCCATTGTAGAAATATCCCCTATGAGGAATATGCCCTCTTGTGCAAGAACTTGTCCACAGGAAGGCAGTGTGGACGCACAGCAAGGGGTTTCTTGCTCAAGAAAGCCCTATGGCTAAAATGGCCGTCAGAGCTTACTTGTGCAAAAGAACGTCCACACTGCCATGGGAGCTCTTGCAGAAAAGCACTTCTCTTGTGCAAAAGCATATAGCAGTGTGGATGCACTGTTGCGCAAGACCTTTTGCACGAGAACTCTTGCACAAAATAGTTCTTGCGCAAGAAGCCTGCAGGGTAGATGTAGCCAACGGGTGTTTGGGTTTGTTACCAGCACTGACCTTTGTACAATAGCCCAGGGAACATTGTGAAAATGCAAAACCTTCAGGCCCTGGATGTTGCTGGCCAGCCAGCAAGTTGCACAAAGGTTTCCTGAAGTGCTGAGTTTGTGTGGCTGAAGGAAAATACTTACAACTCAGATGAGGTGGCTGAGTGGTTAAAGCCATAGCTTGCTACTCCCTTGTGCCTTGCTGGCATGGGTTCATATTCATCAGGGCTGTGTCTAGACCAGCAAGTTTTTCCGCAAAAGCAGCTGCTTTTGTGCAAAAACTTGCCAGCTGTCTACACTGGCCGCTTGAATTTCCGCAAGAACGCTGACTTCCTACTATCTGAAATCAGTGCTTCTTGCGGAAATACTATGCTGCTCCCGTTCGGGCAAAAGTCCCTTTTGCGCAGAGCTTTTGCGCAAAAGGGACAGTGTAGACAGCTCAGATTTGTTTTGCACAAAAAGGCCCCAATCGCGAAAATGGCGATTGGGGCTTTTTTGCACAAAAGCATGTCTAGATTGGTTCAGACGCTTTTCCGCAAAAAGTGCTTTTGCAGAAAAGTGGCCGTGCCAATCTAGACGCTCTTTTCCGCAGATGCTTTTAATGGAAAACTTTTCCGTTAAAAGCATTTGTGGAAAATCATGCCAGTCTAGACGTAGCCCAGGTGTCTACAGCCACTTCTCCCAGAAATTCAGTGCCAACCCCTCCTGCCTGCCCCAGTCCCCTCCCACTGCAACCTGGGGAAAGGGGAAATCTCTAGAGGCACTCCCAGATGTGACCCTCAGTCCCTTTTGCCCTGAAGGGGAAACCTCACAAAGGAGATTCCAGGCAGCCAGGCCATGGGGGTCTCTGAGATTGCCCCACCTGGCTGTTGCGATGGACCCTCTGGGAGGTCACTGCCTCCCAGCTAATGAACTGAGGTGCTGCAAAAGGCCCTTGTGATGTCACTACTGCCTGGAAGGGCTCATGTCCTGTACCTGGGCAGCCCCTTTGCATATTTGAGCTGCTGTCCCTGTACCCTCCCCCCACTCACTCAGGTCTAGTTCTGGGGCTCATGCAGGGAACATCAGAGGCTACCTCAGGGCACCACATGCCCCCAAGGTCACTTTTTAAATATCAGGGCAAGCCAGGATCTAACCCATCCCTTCCCTAAGACCCGCTCCCCTTTGTTAAGCTCCTGCCCTCTCCAAACCTTTCCATGGACTATCGGTTGCTAATAGACACTCACCACTAATGATATAATTACACCCCTGCCATTTTGCTAGGGCTGCAGCTGGAGAGAACTGTTTAATTTAAATAATTAAACAGATAAAGTGTTTGAACTGTCTCATGTTAGTTATCAAACTTCATTTTAAAGAAAGTAAAACCCTTATGGCCAGCACAAAAGGTTTCAGTGTTGTTTTATTTATGTCAGGGGTGGGGAACCTTTTTTGAGTCAGGGGCCATTGATTCACAGAAAAATTGGTGGCCACAAAAGTGAGAAACAAAAAAACTCCTCCAAAGGCCCCCAGCCCTCTCTGATATAGCCCCCAAGGCACCTCACACCTCTGGCATTCCAGCCCCCGTGGTGTGAGGGGAAGGGACAGGGAGGACTGAGGTTCAGATTTAATTTTCTCGGGTTCCAGAGCTAGTGGATTTTGTGTACCTGCTTAGGCTCTGGGGTGGAGACAAAATGAGGAGTTCAATGTGCAGGAGAAGGCTCCAAGTGAGTGGGATGCAGGATGGGGTTAGGAGGGCAGGATCCAGAAGGGAGTTTTGCAGCAGGAGAGGGTGTGGGGTGGGGGTATGAGAAGGAATATGGGAGCTGGGGGAGGTTGAGGCATAAACTTAGAAGGCTGAGCCTGGAGACCCAGCACAAGCTCCCAGCTGCATGGCAGCAAGGGGTAGAGCTGAGCTCCCACCCCACTTGCCATGGGAAATTGGCTCATTTGCCTCTTGTGGGTTATCAACCCCTAATCAAAGATGTTTGTTAGTAACTGGAGGGTGCCACAGAGCACACGGCCGAACAGGCGCACACGAGCTCATTATTGGCTTCTTCTCTTTGGAACCAGGGTTAAGCCATGACTGAGGCTCTGGGCAGGGGTCTGAGTGTGGGAGGGGGTGCATGTGTTCCTCTGGTTCAGTTTTTCCCTTTCTTCCGCCTCAGCTATTGCCCTGTTGCAAAGCAGAGAGAGGAGATGAGGGGTGAGGGTGAACTATAGGGCTCTGTGGTGCAATGGAAAGTGTGTTGGCTTTCTAAGCTGTGGTGTTTAAGTGTGCACCAGGTCAATCATTCAAAGGTTGTTGGTTAAAATCCCACCAGAGTCACTTTAGCTGCTCTCTGATTTTCAAAGCAGCTTTTACAGAACAGGCTGGACTTGCCCCTGTTGCATGATGGAAGTGACAGGGAGCTTGTGATCCCAGGACCTCTGTGTGAGACTCCCCTGGGTACCACACACTAGCCACCAAGTCCTGCTCCATGGTCATCCCAGTGCTCTGGGAGCAAGAGACGTGCCTGTAACTCCCTGCTGGGAGTGTGGGTCCTGCCCTGCCTGTTGGGGGAAGGGACAAACACAGGCCAGTTGACAGGGGCTCTGACACTCCAGCAGTGGGGCTGTCCAGCCCTTCAGCCGGATTCAAATGAGGCTGGCTGGAGCCTCTTGTACTGGCTGAGGGGGATTCTGCACTTGCTGCCTTGGAAGCCAGGGTCACATGGCAGAGCTCCACCAGGGCCATCCCACGGCAGGCCAGCTGCTCTCCCACACCCTCCACAACGTAGCTGCATTTTAACTTTCCCCTTCAGTAACAACCGGCCATTCCCCGCCCAGCCCCAGCCACTCTGGGACCTGCTGTGGAACCTGAAATAAGGGACTCACACAGGAGCAGTGTGAGTGCCAGCGTGGCTCCTTGCTGAGGCTGCAGCTGTAGGAGACAAGCCCCTGGCATTTGGAGGGAGATGAAACGTCAAGGCATCGATTTTCACCCCATGACTCAGAGTCAGCTGCAGATACCTACTGAGAGATCATTTCAGAGGTGGTGTCATCAGCCCTTCCTGTACATCTGGCTTCTTCAAAGGGGTTCAGTCAGGCACCTAAAATTTGAGGAAAGAATATTTAGAAGGGTGAATTTGTGTCTCTGGTGTGGTTTCCTGTGTGCCCTAATGGACAAGGCACTGGTCTCCTAAGCCAGGAATTGGAGAGTCAAATCTTGCTTAGGGTGACAGGTTTTCTATCATTGGCAAAGAGCTTGCTCTGGGAGAGAATTGGCAAGGGTACTCCACAGTTGATATCTCCCTTGGTACAGGAGCTGTCCAGTCCTGTTCACTAGCAAATGCTGATTCTGGTGTTAGGTGCAGATGTGCTTACTAAAAGCCCAGGTGTCCAAAGTGAGAGCAAAGGGGCATATTCTGCTGTTGAAGGCCCAGATGTGGAAAAAGACAAACAGAACAAGCTCTGTCTGGAGATGAAACAGAGCCTCAGGATGAGGCAGAGGTGGAAGGGGCTAATTATTTGGTCAGGCAAACAGACAGAAAATCCCCAGGCCCTGAACATGGTGCAGACTAGGCCCATTGGGTGGTTTGCATGGTTGGGTTTGGGGGCGTGGAGAAGCTGTGAAGCTCTGTGTGTGGATAAGGTCCCTGGCTGTGCTGTGCGACCTGTTGTGTTTGATTCCATCAAACTGTCCCTCGTTCACCTTTTGTGTGTGTGACTCAAACTGTCCCTTGTGCCCCTTTTGAGTGTCTATTGCATTTTCCTCAGGCATGTTCACCTGGCAAAGACCCCACCAGGGATTTTGTATCTTCCTTTGTGCAGCTCAGCCACAGACACAGCAGAAGGGTTTTCCTGCAGCCACCAGCCCCAGCCCCTCTCTCCAGGGAACTGCAGCCCCTTGGACCAGGCAGCTCTTCCCACCATTCAGGAGGCACCATGCCGAAAAGACAACATCTCACTGACACGGTGCTGCCAGGGAGGGGTCTCACTGCTAGTCACTGTTCCTGTTCCATGAGTGGGGTTAAGTTTGTCATATGCACCAATATTGAGGGCATGAGCATCTGTTTGTGTGTGAGTCCCTATGGCACCTGCCAGCTCCTCCTGGGGGGTGAAGGGTCCCCTGGCCCCACAGTTCCTGCTGGAGTGGGGTGGAGGGACCCCAGGCCCCATAGCTCCTGCAGGGAGGGTCCTGACCCCTTATCTCCTAACACATTTTCAGTTTTTCCTTGGCGGGATGCTCCAGACATAAGGATGCTAGGGAAATGTCCTGGCTTGGACACCCCCTCTCCCCCCCTCCCCCAGTGCTTCTCCCCCTCACAGTCCTGCTGCCTCTCAGGGAGGTGGATGAACTGCAGGTGGGGGACATCTCCCTGCCTGTAGGGACAGCAGCTAATGCACCAAATATCCCTGTGTCTGCAGCTAGTGCTGGGAACTTGGCAGGGAACAGGAGGCTTTCATACAACATACATCTCAGGTAGGAGGGACCCTCAGTGACCCCAGACTGTGACTGGACCTAGGAAGGAA
Source organism: Pelodiscus sinensis (assembly GCF_049634645.1). NCBI lineage: Eukaryota > Metazoa > Chordata > Testudines > Trionychidae > Pelodiscus > Pelodiscus sinensis. The sequence goes on from NC_134741.1 coordinate 1,795,613, forward strand.
AGTATCCTGGGGCTGGTTTTGAGACACTCTAAGACCGTCTATAGTAGGCATAAGATCGATGCTGCCACAGTTGATGTTCTGGGCTCAAGGGAAGACGCTGATTGGAACTGAGCTGTGCACAGGCTCATAAAGGGAAACTGCAATGTCTCTGGCTTTTTGCCAAGTTTTATATGGGGGGTTATCAGAAGGGATGTTTTTGGCTCTGGAACTAGGTGAGTGGGGCAGGAGAGCTGCTTACAGGCAGAGGAATTAACTCAAGTGGCAGCATACTTGCTTTCCATGCGAGCAGCAGTGGGATTGATACCCACAACCTCCAGTGGTAAAGGTTTTGCAGGCAGAGCCAGCCAGGGGCTAAGTGCTTCCAGGGGCTCCTTCCCTCTTCCAAAAAGGCAATGGGTTGGTTTCCACAGTGCAGGGGGTGTTGTGTTTGCCTCACATGGAACAGTTCCCTGGCTAAAAGTCAGGCAGGCAAAGTCTAGCCTCTAACTCTCAGAGAAGGGGACTCTCCTGCTTGGGGAGGACAGGAACAAACCAGCACTTGGGAGCTTGGCTGCCAGCTGCTTAGCACATCTGGACACAGAATCCCAAGACTTGGTTCTCCCAGGCAGCAGTTTCCCCTCTTCCATTTCTTTTCAGCTCACTACAAACTGTCTCACAGCTGTAGGTGAAGCTGTGTGTGTATGAAACCAACTTCACTTTGTATGAGTTTGTTAATTGTTGAAAAAGCCTCACCCACCTCTTCTGCCTGGGGAGGTGTCTGTAACAGATGCCTCGTGTGACATCACCCTTGGGTTTTACCCCTTTTAACCTAACCCAGAGACTCCTGACAAGTCTCTCTCCTGTGTCCATTTCCACCTCAGGCCAAATGTGTGCATGTTTTATATACAAGGAAACTTCTCTCTTTTTCTCTGCCTACCCTTCCCGAGCAAGCTGTACCCTTCTATGCCAATATTCCAGTCATGTGTATTATCCCACCAAGTCCCTGGGATACCAACTTCTTCCTGCTTATTACCCATTGTTCCTGTGTTTCTATAGCTGCATCTAAGACACAGATTAGATTTTGCTCCCCAAAAATCTGTGGTCCCTTGTCCCTTTCTCTCTGCTGTTACAGCCCGTGCTCTCTTCCATTTCTGGCCCACCTCCAAGTTTTCCATGTTATGCAGTTACATGTGAGATTTGGTCATCTGCCCCGTCAAACCTAGTTTAAAGCCTCCTCACTAGGTTAGCCAGTCTGCATCCAAATACTCTCTTCCCTTTCCTTGACAGGTGAACCCCACCCCCTGCTCAGCAGCCCTTCCTGCAACAGCATCTCATGGTCAAGGAAGCCAAAGTCCCCTGCTCTCTGAGCTGTAGCTTGCTGTTCTCAGGGAGCCAGACACCACTAAGGCTGGAAGGTTGGAGGAAAATGGGGAATGGCTGCACTTTGAGATGCAAAGGTGTTATCTGAGACCATACAGAATAGTTTTAAAGAGACTTCAGAAGTGGGCACTATGGTTTAGCTGACTAAAGTGCCTGCATTGTAAACAGGAGATCCTAGGTTCAACTCCCAGTGGTGCCTTGTAGTAGCCTTTGCTCACATTTTCCTATCTCCTTCTGGGACACAGAAGAGGCCTCCCCTTGCCCCCCCTCTCCCCATGGAACTGCTGGTTCAGGAAAAGGCTGGTTGGAGAGGAGCATTGGGAAGAAGGAAACCACAAGCCTGGAGTGAGTGTAGAGGCTGCTGACTGGCACTAGCAAGGCAGGGCTCTGACTGCAATTGCTGGGACAGGAGATCCAGTGCCACATGCTCTTGTGATTCCCTGGGGGTGTCCGTGCCCAGAGAGCCTGAGAGGAACTGCAGATACAGGACAGCAGCCAATGGACCAATTGTTGCTGTGTCTGCAGCCAGTATTGGGGAGTGTGCAGAGAAAAAGAGGCTTTTGTACAACACATCTCAGGAAGGATGGGTCCTCACTGAGCCCAGATTGTGACTGGTTCTAACAAGGAATTTGTCCTGAAAACAGCAGAGCTGTGGCAGTACAGAGAATCCTGAGAGATGAAGCAGCTGGAGGGACACTAGAGCTTGTCTATACTAGCAGATTCTTGCATAGAAACATCTTGCACAAGGATTCTTGTGCAAGAACTCTTGCATAAGAACACTACCACACTTCCATGGGCTGTTGCACAAAAGCATCCATGGCAGTGAGGACTGGACTCTCTTGCACAAGAAAGTTCTGATGGCCATTTTAGCCATAGGGGTTTCTTGCGCAAGAAACCCCTGCTGTGCATCCACACTGCCCTCTTGCAGAAGAAGGCTCTTGCAGAAGAAGTCCTCTTACCACGCTTTACTGTAAATCTTCTGCAAGAGCGGGTGGTCAGTGTGGACACTGTGAGGAAAAATGGCAGTCCTGGCACAAGAACCCACCAGTGTAGATGTAGCCCAGCAAAGCAGAGGCCAGGCTGAGAGTCACAGGTGCCTACCACAAGCACCAGCTGTAGGTCCCATGATGTAAGGAGCAGTATTCAGGACTCTGAATCCTATAATCTGAGTTCAAATCTCAGTGGCACCTGCTGGGGCTGGATTGGTTGTTTTAAGATCCTCTGCTTTGGCTTCCATACTCTGAAGTTTACCAAAGACAATGTTGTTCCTCCTGCTGGGTGTCTGCTGCCCACTGGTGCTTTGTCTCCAGACTCAGTAGACTGATGGGAGGGGCCCGATACCATCACAGCTGCAGGGCAGGTCACCCATCCAGGCCCTGAATGGGAGGCAGCCAGATGGTGTGAGTGGAACTGGGGGGGAGGGGAGATTTTTATATTTGGTGAAGGGCCCTGAGTCCTGAACTCCCAACCACACATCTTGGCACAAATACCAACAGCCCCTGCACAAAGTGCACTGTGAGACTAAGAGTTTAGGCAGCAGGAAAGGGACTGGCCCCTCAGCACCGGAGAAGATGGGAGAGAATCCTTGTACCTCTCCTATGCAAAGGCAGGACTTTTCCAATGAAGCTAACTGTGCTCTACCTGCAATATGCCTCCAGTGCTCCTGCCACTGTCTGGCCCTGGGGTCCAGCAGGTTTCAGTCCTGGCTTTGTGGGAGGCCAAGTAGGAAGGGGACACTGGAGGCCCTTAGCCCCCTGGCCTCCTCTGTCTGTGCAAAAGAGGTAAGAGGACACTCCTGTAACTTGAGTTACTGATCCCTTTTTTTTCCTATCTGCTAATCACATGCTCTGTCATTTGAGCTAATGCCTCTGTCTTGGTATTCAACCCTCCTGCCCCACCCATCTCATTCCAGGGCACACACCAGCCCTAAGGCTGCCCAGGGCTTCAGTCCAAAGGGGTCACTTGTGGAGTAGTTTCCCTGTGGGCGGGCTAGCTCAGTGGCTTAGCATGTTCTGCTGTTAATGCCACAGTGCTGGGTTCCAGCTGCAGGCTGTCTACACTATGCATTGTTGCACAAGATATGCAAATGAGGCACAGGGATGAATATTACTGGGCCTCATTTGCATACCTAATGAGCTGCCATTTTTGCAGCATGGGCTTTTGTGCAACATGGAGCTGTCTACACTGCTTCTTCTTGCGCAAAACCCCCTTCTTACGCAGAGCCGTACTTCCTGAAAATAAGTGGCACAACAGCTCTGCGCAAGAGGGTTTTTTATGTGAAAGGAGCAGTGTAGACAGCTCCTTCTTTCGCAAAAGCCCATTCCACAAAGTGGTGTCTCATTAAGTATGCAAATGAGGCATAGCAATATTCATCCCATGCCTCATTTGCATATATTTTTGCACAACACTGTGCAATGTAGACATAGCCCTTGAGTTGACTGTCCAGGACAGATGTTCAGAAGCAAAAAAATGAAACAGGCTAAGCATTTTGAAGAGAACAGGCCAAAGTCCTTCTGGGAAAGGCTCCATCATGCACAGACTCTGTGCAGGGTCAGCCTGCTGGGAGGAGGCTTTGGCCACCGTCACTCCTCCCCTCTCTGTCACCTCCTGCACCTGGAGCTGAAAGAGACTTGGGCTGCAGGCTGGTCCTGCCCAGCTGCCTTCCCCAGTGGGAGGAGAAAATGCTTATGGAAGGGCTCACACATTGTCCCCAATACACGGGCCTGAACTTACTGTGAAAGGGTCACTAGCTAAATGAGTATCAATACTTGACTGACAATGCACCTCAAGTAGCATCAATCCACAGCTGAAGAGTTTGATGTGTAACTTCAGACCAGCATGTAAGGCATGGCTACTTGTCTAAAAGGACTGAGTCATGTATGGACAGGTGACTTGCTCATGTGACAAACTCAATTTTCAGAGTTATATTCATACGAGAACAATGGAATTCTCTCCCCATGGGCAAGGGTATAAAGTGAACCCTGGGGGTTCCTCCATCTTCATTCCAGCTCATCACTTCAGGAATATCTTTGCTATGAATTGAGCCCAGAAGGACTGGTGACCCACCCCCCTCTAACAAAGGGATGTGCTCCAGAGAGATTTAAAATTGCATTTTTTTCATCACTGCTACAAGCCTACGCCAGGAACAGTGCAATTAGTGTATTCAATTTGTTTCCTTTAACAATTTTACTCTCAATATTTTCTTTCTTTTGTTATTAATAAATTTTTGCTTTTAGATTCTAAAGGACTAGTACAGCGTGCTCTTTCAGGCAGGATCTAAAGCATAAATTGACCTGGAAATATGGCAGATCCTTTGGGATCGTAAGAACTTGTTTGAAGGCTATAAAAACCAATTGCATCAACTCCATATGTGTAAGGTGTGGTACCGGTCATGGCAGAAGAGAAGCTGAAGGGTTGCACTTCAGTAAGGATTCTCCTGTGTCTAACAAGTTCTGAACTCTCACTGAAGGTTTTTTCACATTCAGGGCAGTTACACACACTGTTCCACTGAATTTTTGCCAGGGCCTGAGCCTGATCTACAGCAGCATCATGGGCACTGAGTTCTTTGGCAGATGAAAGATTTCTCTCAAGTGTGGATTCTCCAATGTCTAACAAGGACAGACTTCTCCCTGAAGCATTTCCCACAGTTGAAGAGTTTCTCTCATGTGTGGGTCCTCCTGTGGCTACCAAGATTTGAACTTGTACTGAAGCTTTTCCCACAGTCAGAACAGGTAAAAGGTTTCTCTCCTGTGTGGGTCCTCCTGTGTTTACAAAGGTCTGAACACATACTGAAGCTTTTCCCACAGTCAAAGCAAGTAAAGGGTTTCTCTCCTGTGTGGGTTCTCCTATGTCTACCAAGCTGTGATCTACAAATGAAGCTCTTCCCACAGTCAGAGCAGGTAAAGGGTTTCTCTCCTGTATGGGTCCTCCTGTGATTACCAAGATTTGAATTTGTACTGAAGCTTTTCCCACAGTCAGAACAAGTAAAAGCTTTCTCCCCTGTGTGGGTCCTCCTGTGTTTACAGAGGTCTGAACTCGTACTGAAACTTTTCCCGCAGTCAGAGCAATTGAAAGGTTTTTCTCCTGTGTGGATCCTCTTATGGGCAACAAGTTGTGAGTTACTACTGAAGATTTTTTTCACAGTCAAAGCAATTGAAAGGTTTCTCTCCTGTGTGGGTCCTTCTATGTCTAACAAGGTTTGAGTTTCTACTGAAGCTTTTCCCACAGTCAGAGCAGCTGAAGGGCTTCACTCCTGTGTGGGCTCTTTGATGTTCAGTAAGAGTTTCACAGTCACTACAAGTGCAGGGTGACTGTTGATGGGGGATTTTCTGTTGATTGGTTTCTGTTTCTTTTCTCCCCTCTGCTCCTGTCATTGGAGTTACCCTGTCCCTCTCCTTGATGGTTTCTGTGCTGACTCTTGCAGGTCTCTGCCTGCTCACGTATCTGGGGAACATGCCCTTCAGGTCTTCCCAGTAACATCCCACATGGAGCCACTTGCTCCAGTCCTTCCTTCTTAAGACTCTTCTTATGGTTTTCAGTCAGCATCCCATCACCTGTTGGGATAGAGAAAAAAATCCAGATAGGAGTTATTCTCCATGATGATCTGAAAGAAAACTCTAAAAGAGGAACAGAAAAGGGGACACTTGCTCAAATAATGGTTGAATTATCATGAGCTGAGTTCATCCTCCTTCACAACACTTCCACAGAGGAGAGAACCCAGCCTTTCTTCACCCACCATGCTCTGACTTGAGTTGAAGACAGGCTGAACAGTCAGACTTCATGAAAACACACAAGTTACACTGGCTATAAACTGGTTTCTGAGTCAGTTTAGCTGACTGAGCACCTGTGTGGGTGTTGTTGATGATCCCTCCTTCCTCACAGCTCTGGGGATCTGGGACCTGCAACTCCTCCTCTTGCTCCACCTAGGAGATCACATGCGCTTCAGAGACTGGAAATCCAGTTTGGAGAGAAATGAACCATACCTTAAGGTCTGTGCCATTACTGCTTCCAGAGCCAGGATTTGAGTCGCCCACACAGCGAAGCTCCTTCCCCACCTTACAGAGAATGGGATCTGGCTGTACGAGAGCCCAGGACACATTTACCTGAGGAAAGGTGCATCCCCCGTCCACTTTGGGAATGGCCCAGCTCTTTCCCCAGGGGAGCTGAGTGCTGCACTCTCTAGAGTACAACTCAGTCTTCCTCACAGCCCGTTCCAACCCCCTGGCATCCCAGGACAGGAACACATTGCTCAGAAGGGGAGCTCTAGGGAAGGCTGGCAGATCTGACACAGAGGCCCCCAGGCAGGGCTCAAACTGAAGCTGCCACATGGCAGGTCACTAGGACTTGGAGAGCAAGGACCCAGCAGAGCTCTAGCTCCCCAAGGGCTCTGTCCACAAAGCTCCTGGCTAGGGCTGGGCTCACCCTGCTCTTTGGCTCAGATGCTCTACTTGGGCCAGAAGGAGGCAGAGGAAGTTGCCTGATCAGCTAAGTGAATCCCTTGCTGGTTGCTTCAGGCCCTGCCTATGCTCCACACTCCTGATCTCAATTGCCTGTGTCTGGGTGGACCCTGCCAGCTGCCCACAACAGCTGCTGTCCCCTTCTCGGACTTTCATTTAGTGATTGGAAGATCCACCTGTGACGTGAGCATGGAGATCATTGTGCTGCCGCTGTTACACTGCTGCAAGGAAACTTGTGCGAAGTGTGCTGTGTGCCATGTCAATGGGAAAGTTCTGATGGGATAACTATGATTATCTTGTTTATGTCCATTATTTTTGAACTAGAACAGGCCAGTCTTTGGGAGAATGCTGGAGCACTAGGTACCAATTAACCAGACAAGCACATTCCCGAGTGGAAGGAGGGCAATAAACACACCGATCTCTGCAGTAACTGCAAACAGAATCCTAATAGATAGCTCAGAAAGAGGCTGATCCTTGTTGGGTCAATGGGATCAGGAGGATTATGGATACATATGTTTTGTTCAAACAAACAGAGAGAAGGCTAAGGGGGGTAGCAACACATCTAAATCTGTGTCTGGAGGCAAGTGACGGTTTGGATGAAGTCAAACTGAGGTTGAACCCAGATAAGACTGAGGTCCTGTGGATCAGGAGGCCATCTGTTTGGGAATGTGGCACGGCACCTGTTCTAGATGGGGTTACTCTCCCCACCTTTAGAGTCCTCCTGGACCCTTTTTTAACATTTGAAAATCAGATTTCTTCGGTGGCCAGGAGTGCCTTTGGGTAACTTTGCTTGATCCGCCAGCTGCGACCCTTACTGAACAAGCATGACATGGCCAAGGTGATCCATGCTCTTGTTACATCCTGACTGAATTACTGTAATGCACTTTATGTGGGGCTGCCTTTAAAGACCCTTTGGAAACTTCAACTAGTCCAGAACGCAGCTACTCGAGTTTTAACTAACATTAGTTATACGGAGCACATTATACCAGTGTTTTGGCAGCTGCACTGGCTTCCAACATGTTTCCAGGCATAATTTAAGGTTTTAGTTATGACCTATAAAGCCTTAAATGAGTTGGGTCCGGGGTTTCTAAAGGACCGTCTTCTCCCATATGAACCTGCCCGGGGATTGAGGTCAGCTGGGGAGGCTTTGCTTCATGTTCCCCCACTTGTGGATGTGAAAGGAAGGTATTGAGGCCTACCCAGAATATGTCAAATGACCACCAGCTTAATTGTAAGTGGAAAGGAAAGGCAGCATTGTCAGATACAGGAGATAAAAATAAAAACAAAATTTGATTGGTTGACCAACAATAACCCCGCTTTTAGGGAAGTAAGTAACTCAGACAGCAGTATGCAACAAAGTGCTGATTACCCCAAATGGAGCAGACGAAAGTTTTTTGTAAGGGCAGAATGAGACAACAAAAATCTAATGTCAGCAATTGTCAGGCGAGTGGAGGAGTACCAAAATACCGAAACAGGGTATATAAGGTGGGCTGAAACAGACCACGAGCGGACGGGTTGCAAATCCAAAAAGCCAGGTCTGATCAACCAGGGCTCCCTCCCCGGCGCTGAATCTCGCTGCCGCACATAAGCTCCGAAAGGGGAACAAATAAGCTCCGAAAGGGGAACGAATACCGGTCGTAAGTTGCAACAAAAAATCCAAAGAAAGGAAAAACATAAAGAAAAGAATATCTCCTGAATCTAAGCAATGCTTCTATCTTTCTTAACGTGAGTATTATATAATTGTTAACTCCATAAATTGTTTAAAGGTAAATCAGGAGGGTATATCTGTAGGAGAAGTTATTATTTCTTGTTTTTTTACTGTACTGTTTTTTCTACTTTTTCTTTGTATATTATATTATATTATCTTAAAAGAATCAAAAATAGTGAATTGATTTAAATGGAAAATTAATTATAAAGTAAATAGAAAAAATAAATAATCTTTGTTTGACCCTAAAAAGAAGTATTCCTCTGTCTGTGGTTTCAAATCCTTTAAAGAACCAAACCCGGTTACCGAAATGGCGTCACGAACAGGATTTGATGAGAGCAGAGGATGCCCTTTTGATAGGTTAAACAAAACAGAAGGTATAGGACCTCTCAACCACTGGTAATATCATAATAAGGATGAGAGTGAAGAAAACATGCTCAAAATAGGAGCAGTTCTAGCAATAAGTGAAGAAAATCATACATATACCCTGCATGTAACATGTTCAGGGTTAAGATGTTTAATGGCTAATAATGATCTAGCGAAATGGGAGTTAAAAGATTGCAAAGTACCATTACCAGATGTAACACAAAAAACCCCATCTAAAGAAACAGATTATAAAAAACTGCAAAACATATTAGAAAGAACAGCCAATATGACAGATCCGTATTGAAATGGGGTACCCCAGAAATATTAAAATTGCCAAGTTAAACAACTGACAAGTTGATGGGAGAGGTACTAAAGGACCTTATAAGATATGCTAGAGAAAAGAAAAAATTAACTGCCGACAAATAGGATCCAAATAAAGGGGTCCGTGTACTTTGGCACTGGTTGAAAAAAGCCAGAAATACAATAACTAAATTAGAAGGCACAGTAAATACCCTACAAGCCTTATTAAAAAAAAAAACTCAGGAGAGAGAGAAAAAGAGAAATAATGGGAAAAAAGATATAATAAAACCAACAACCCCACCCCCTCCTTATCCTGAATCAGTCATAGAAGAAAATCAAAAGGAAGAAAGGAAAAAAAGTAGAAAAAGGAGGTGTATATCCATGGGATATGCTAACAGAAAGAATATGCACAAGGGAATGTAAATGTGAGAAGGAGATAGGAGAAAAGATTGAAGCTGGAGATGATTTGGTCAAAGCTCATCCGATAACACAAATAATATATAAACAGAGGGGAGAACTTCCACCTGTAGCCACTATGGAATCAAGGGAAAGATCCCGAATAGAAATGAATGACTTAATAAGTCGAACCCGAAAGAGACAGGGAGAGAACCCAGTAGTGTGGGTAGGAAGGCTAGTAATGGAAAATATGAATGAATTAATTTCACAATCAGAGCTAACTATATTAACAAGAAATCCCGGATATTCAGGAGGGCTGATGAAAATGAGTTCAGCTATAGAGAATGAAGACTGGCCGTTAACTTTACCAGCCGCAGTAGCCTTATCAATAGCAGCTACAGGGCAGGGAGGAGCTGTACCAGAGAGTTGCATAAAGACGAAAGAAGATGTTAAAGCTGCAGCTGTTGGAATTTCCTTCCTATTTTACCAACCCACAACAGCAGCCCAAGAACAGTTAACAGCAGCACAGAGAGCTGAGCCTCACCAATTTAAATATATAGAAGATCCAAGTCTGATAACAATAGACAGAGTAACAGCACAAATAGTATGGCAAGTAGTAGAAAATAAGGAAGGAAACCAAAGCCTAAAATTTTGGCTAATAGCCCTAACAGAGAGTAGTGTTTGGGGAATACTAGAAACTATAAATGATTTAGAAGTAGTACGCAAACATACCCCAGCACCAACATACGAACCCCTGAGAGACACGTGTAAAACATGTGAAAGTTTCCAAACCCCAAAGAAGGGGAAAGACCCAAACAAGGAAGAAAAAGCCATATTTAGTTTTCTGTTAAGAAATAGATACAGTAGACCAGATTTAAAAAAGATGACACCCCAAGAACAAAAACAGGCAGCAATAGAAAAAAGATAGCAGGAATAGACAAAATTCCCTAAATCAAAAAACGAATAGCAGAGGCCCCAAACCAAAGGCCCAGAAACAATCCAAGAAAAAAAGATAATAGAATTTATATAAGTGCTGAAGTATTAAATTGGAACACTAAGAATTATGAACAATTTAAATGGTTATTAGATACAAAAGCCCAAATAACCATAGTAGATGAAGCAAAAGTACCACATAGAAAAAGAAAACGTAAAATATGGGTGTCTGGACTAAATGAAGATAAAATGTATCGAACAGAAGTAATAGAAGTAAAACAGAGACAATATGTAACAAAAACCACAGTAGTATTAAAAGAAGAGAAGATACTAGGCATAGATATAATAATACAGAATCCAGCAATACGACAGAATTTAAAAGCAGTATTACCAATACAAATATCCAATGAAAAATTACATATCCCACAAATTGAGGAGAATAAATTAAGGTCACAAAAGGTGAATAGTATACCAACAAAAGCAGAAGGAAAAGAACCCATTAATCAGTTATTAAAAGAGTTACTAGATCAAGGAAAAATTGAACAAGTATTACACACCCAATATAAGAGTCCAGCATAAGAGATACAGAAAAAGGAAAAGAGAAAATAGCGAATGGTAATAGATTATAGAAAAATAAATGAAGCAATACAACCAGTTGCCTTTACCACCCCCTGGGACAAACCAACTATAGAACAATATTTAAAAGAAAATGGAGAATTAAAATGGGGAGCACTAATAGATTTAAAGGATATGTTTTATAGTATACCTATCAAAGATAAAAAAAGGAGCCTTAAATTTTTCAATTGGAAGAAAATACTATAGGTGGAACGTATTACCCCAAAGTTATAAAAATTCACCAGCATTAGCAACAGATGCCATGAGGTATACCTTTAGTCAACGAGGTTTGGAACAAGATCCCCGAATAATATATTATGTAGATGATCTTTTAAGAAGAGAAAAGACACAAGAAAAAACTGAGAAATTAAAACAAGAAGTTATAGAACACTTAACCACTCAAAGATGGCAGATAAACGAAAGAAAAGTAACTATAGCCCAAACTGAATACTCCTTTCTAGGAATTCAGGTGATGGAAAATAAAACAACAATAGGTACAACTTACCCCAATAGTGTAGGTAAGTGGTTAAATAGCCCTCCGAAAACCCGCAAACAACTACAAGAAGTTTTAAGCATGGTAAATTATAATAGAGCAAGTATCAACTGTTAGGACATAAAATAAAACCCTATTGAAATTATTAAAAGGAAGGAAAGATTTAATTAACTAGAATGAAAAAGCCCAAGCAGGCTTAATAGAGTTAAACCAGGATTTGAAATACCCCACTCCATTAAAAAGGTGGGACCCTAAGGGACCCCCAATAGAATTACAAATTAACTGGAATGAAGAGTGGGTAACAGGAAGTGCAACACAAGGCGAAACACAGGAAGAGGTAGATAGATAGATTTTGCAATTTAACAGACCCCAAAGACATTATGGTGAATATGGAAAATTATTATAAGTTTTAAATGAAATAAAAGATAAGTACTTTTTAATGACGAGTGTAGGTCTTACTTTACACACTCCAAGGGTATCAGCTTTAGCATAGCTTACCATGGAAATAATACCACCAAACTTTGAGGGCCAGAAAAATACTTGAGAAAAACTGTATTATAGCTGGCTAGTAAGTTAGTCAAACGTTAAACTGAGAAAAAATGTAGTACCCTGGGAGACCCCAAAAGCTACACCAGGAATAACAGAAACACCCTGGATATTTACAGATAGGAGCACGAAAGGGGGAAAAGCAAAGGCAGGATATTACTGTACCAAATGTGAAAACAAGTTCTTTATTGTGTTAGGTGAAAAAGTGAATGCCCAAGAAGCAGAAGTAGAAGGAGTTAGAATAAGATTACAACATGCACAAGAGAGTCACCCTAACGAACCATAAGAATTAGGCATAGATAGTATGTATTGTATAAAGACACTGTTAAAAGGGAATACAGACATTGAAACACATGCAGGGTGGAGAGAAATATGGACCATAATTAGAAATCACATAAGTAGCACATCAGTGAAACATATCCCTAGCCATAAAGAAGGATACAATCCTGACCACAAACAACTAGATAAAGAAGTGCAAGAATTTGAAGTGTTAGTAGAAAAAAACAAAGAAAAAGGAGAAGAGGATCCATTCATAAAATAGTTACATGAATGTACAAGCCACTTTGAGATACAAAAGGAAAGAGAATAGATAAGACAATATACAGGAGGAGAATCAATAATTGGAGTAAAAGAACATGAAAAAATACATAAAGCCTATAAAATCTGTCACAATACTAAACACTTAATTCACTAAAATATGCCTATAGTGCATATAACCCAGAATATTATAAACCAAGAAACCATTAGCAAATAGATTTAATAGAACCATTACCAAATGCTAAACAATACCCAAAGGGAGTAATTGTAGTAGATTTAGGAAGTCGGAGTACTATAGTAATTCCTTTGAAAAAAACAAAAGCAGAACACATACTAAAAGCCTTAGAAAAAATGACAGCTTGAAGACGCCCACAAATAATACAGTCAGATGGAGGCCCACCATTTAGAAGTAAAAAATTAGAACAATGGTCCATGGAAAAGGGCATAACATAGCATTTAAATCTCCCATACCATCCTCAATCCAGCGGAGTAGTAGAAAAGAAAAGTGATATTTTAAAACAACATTTAAAAATAGCAACTAAGGATGGCACCTTTAAAGGTTGGCACCTAGTATTAGATATAGTTTTATTAAATGTGAATGAACATACAAGCCAATGGCCAGATATAAAACCTAAGCAGCAACCAAACTAGGAGCCCTCCTATAAGCAAGGAGAAAAAATATGGATTGTATGGCCAATGGAGGATAAGGAGAAAAGAGTGGCATTAGAAAGAACAATAATAGAAGCTAGAAAGTTACCATTCACCTATGTAATCACAACAAAAGCAAGAAAAGGATTAGCACACCACTAAGTAGTAGAGAATGACTAAGTAGTAGAGAATGAAATTAACAGTTACGCAAGATTATATGTTACAGGTTGTTCATCATCACTGAAAATCACGTTAATGGTGCAGGATGGACCAGCTTAGACGGTAAGTATGATCCATTACAACAAAACTGGACCTAAGTCAAAAATAACAACACCCCCCAAACTAAATTAGCTAACAAACCAGCCCAGTCGCAAGTGTGTAAAATAAAATATACCACCCACTAGAAAGAAGAAGTAAATCAAACTCTAGTTATAGTTCAAGAAAATGATACCAGTTAGAATATGTCTCGCTTGTATAGTATTGAAGCTAACATGAACAATTAGGTAAACAAATCATATGATAGTACTCCCCCCAATACAACGATAAGCATACAGGCCCCAAGCCTGGGTGTATTTAGCTTTAGCTTAACACCATTATATGGCGTATAGCTTAATATTAGCAACCCAACAGAAACATGTGGCCCATAGATCCAACCCACATTTGTAACAATTCCACTATCTAGAACCACAGCCTCAGTTAGCTACACCAGATAGTAATACAACCCTTCCAACATTAACAGTTGTAATACCCCCCTCAAAATTACAATCAACAGAAACAGGAGGAGTAATAATAAGATTGCAACCAGCATATGAAAATGAAGGAAAGAATATAAAATATAATATAAATTGCACAACATGGGGGTCACGAAGAAAGAAAAGAGGAGCATGGGATATATAAGCAACCAAAAAAGTATTAAGGCAATGGGAGGAGGATGTAAAACCAGATTTGTTAGCAATTGATTCATTAAGTAGAAAAATAATAGTCACCATGAAAGCTGAAACGGCAAAATTATTACATTGAGTAAATACAGCTGTAAACATATCTAATACAAATGCTGATAAAACACAAGAATAGAGTAAAAATATATCTATGTATTTAAATAATCTTAATTGTATAAGTTTGTATAGTAGTAGTAGTTTTAGAAAAAAATTATTGCAAAAAATTGAAGATGATGAGAGAGGGATAAGTGGAAGGGCACCATTAGTAAAAATACCAAATACAGTACAAATAAGTCATGAAATAACATCCCATAGAATTAAAATAGGATAGGAAGCAATAGTGTACCAACAAGTAAGATATAAAGAAACAAGTGAAGTATGAAGAAGAGGAATGGTTACTACACCTGAGCGTTGGTGTAATAGTTCAGAAAAGTTCAAGATGTGTAAACCAGCATTGTTTAATAGACAGAAAGTTGTGTCCACATTATCAGGTAAAATTAATTAGTTACCAAACAAATGTAAAGAATACATAAGCTCTAACCAAACCCATTTAATTGTTTGTCACTGTAGTGACTCAATTTGGCAATTGTTAAGCAAAAAGATAATGCATAATAAATGTTATGTTGTACCAGTTAAAATGAATGTCACCGTACCTTTTTGTAATGTAAATGGACTATGGAACTTAACACAAATGAGTTACAACTGCACTGGAAAAGGCAATAAGACTATTGAACAAAATACGGTGTTGTGGATCCAATTTTTAACAGGAGAAGTGAAAGCCATAACAAAACAAACTTTCCAAGACGCCCAAGTAATATTACGAGTGGAGCATTTCACAATACAAAAACTAGACTTACAAAAAATAGAAGTTATAAATCTAGACATAGAGAAACGAAATTGGAACATTTTGTTAAAAAGTAGAAAATTTATTGAGCTAGCAATCAAGAATCAAACTTTAAGGAATGTAGATGAATCACCCATAACAATTGTAGACATATTAAATGATTGAGATGGAACAATTAATAAAAGTATAGAAAGTGCAATAAGATAGAGAGCAAGTGTTTGGAACTTTTTATCCATGTTGATATCAGGAAAGTAGTTTTAGATTGTTTGTGCAATAATAATATTAATAATTGTGATAAGAATATTATATATGTGTAGAATATTTTCCCAAAAACAAACTATAAAATATATGAAAATAAAACAAATAGAAAACGAGCAAATAGCAGATGCACAAGCACAGAGGGAAATAGAGTTAGTGTAATTAAAGTGTCTCATTTGACACGGGGGGGGGGGGGGGGGATGTGAAAGGAAGGTATTGAGGCCTACCCAGAATATGTCAAATGAGCACCAGCTTAATTGTAAGTGGAAAAGAAAGGCAGCATTGTCAGATACAAGAGATAAAAATAAAAACAAAATTTGATTAGTTGACCAACAATAACCCTGCTTTTAAGGAAGTAAGTAACTCAGACAGCAGTATGCAACAAAGTGCTGATTACCCCAAATGGAGCAGACGAAAGTTTTTTGTAAGGGCAGAATGAGACAACAAAAATCTAACGTCAGCAATTGTCAAGCGAGTGGAGTACCACCAAAATACCGAAAAAAAGTATGTAAGGTGGGCTGAAACAGACCATGAGCGGACGGGTTGCAAATCCGAAAAGCCAAGTCTGATCAACCAGAGCTCCCTCCCCAGCGCTGAATCTCGCTGCCGCACATAAGCTCCGAAAGGGGAACAAATAAGCTCCGAAAGGGGAACGAATACCGGTCGTAAGTTGCAATGAAAAATCCAAAGAAAAGAAAAACATAAAGAAAAGAATATCTCCTGAATCTAAGCAATGCTTCTATCTTTCTTAACGTATTATATAATTGTTAACTCCAGAAATTGTTTAAAGGTAAATCAGGAAAGTATATCTGTAAGAGAAGTTATTATTTCTTGTTTTTTTACTGTACTGTTTTTTCTACTTTTTCTTTGTATATAATATTGTCTTAAAAGAATCAAAAATAGTGAATTGATTTAAATGGAAAATTAATTATAAAGTAAATAGAAAAAATAAATAATCTTTGTTTGACCCTAAAAAGAAGTATTCCTCTGTCTGTAGTTTCAAATCCTTTAAAGAACCAAACCCGGTTACTGAAAGTGGAGAGAAGATTAACATTACGTGGAACAGGGCCTTCTCAGCTTTTGCTCCCAGACTGTGGAATTCTCTTCCTCAGGATATTCGCATGGCGCCAATGCTAGCGTTGTTTCGGTGTCGGGCTAAAGCCACCCTTTTTATTTGTACTTTTATTAATGTTTGAGTTTGCGTGTGTGTGTTCCTCCTCTCTATGCCATTATACTTATTACTTGACAGGAAGAACAGCATTGCGCAAGAGGGTTTTTCTTGCATAAGAAGGGGCAGTGTAGATGTTCCTTCTTCTGCAAGAGCGTCTTCTGAAAAAAATGGTGGCTCATTAGATATGAAAATGAGGCTTGGTGATAGTTCACGCTTAGCCTCATTTGCATATTACTCGCGCAAGAAGCCACAACTGTAGACATAGCCGAAATGTTTTTAGCTGGTTATGTCCCTCTGGAGTTTCATATTTTAAATTTTATATATATTTGTATTGTGAGTTTTTTGGTAAGCTGCCTTGAATATTTTAAATAGAAAGATGGGGTAAAAATATTTAAATAAACACATGCAACGCAACACGCATCTTGTTTGTGTCAATGTATGAGAGAAGTCACAGGAAGGGCATGTTGATGCTGGCTGAGGGGCAGCATTCTTGCTGCTGACTTAGCGGGTACCATTACTGGGTTGGGACAAGCCTCACTGTACTTGTGCCCAAGGAGCTGGGACACTAGTACCCTGCTCCTTTCACAATAAACCTGGCCGAGAGCCTTAGACTCAAATGGAACCTGGGTCTTTCTTAGTGGCAACCCTGAGCTGTGCTGCATGGGCACGCCACAGGCTCTGCCATTGCCGCTAGCATCAGAGCTCCAGAAAGAGCCACCCTGAACAGCCATAACGACGCTCTGTGGTGCTAGCCGCAATTCATATGACGCTGCAGTTGCTATGGGAAGCAAAATGATCAATCACAGCAGCACCTGGGAACTCCAGTGTAAATCAGGACCTCACTGTGCTATCGAGGTGCTCATATGGAGCTAAGTATCACCCCTCTTTAGTGTAGGTATCTTTCTCCCATCCTGTGAAACAGGGACACTCTATAATAGCTATTAAAGAGAGAGGTGACTGCACACAGAGAGTCTTGATAAGGGACTTGATGAAGGTCACACAGGAAATGTATGATGGGCAGAGAACTGAACACAGATCTCCTGAGCATGTTGCCAGACATTCCCACAGGAATAAAAAGTCCCGACCCGAGGATATTTAACTCTGAAAAGACAAGATAGATTACATGATTTAACTCCACTGCACACAGAGGCAAGTGAGCCCTAGAGAGAATGAAGCTGAACTTTTGAAAGAAAACCCAGCCCGTGCCTGAAATGCAAGGAGAGCTCTGCTCACGTTTCTCTACTACAGAGCTACCTCAGACAAAATACTCGCAGACCGTGAACTGCTTCATCCACCCTCCCTCAGCCCCAGTATCTAGCCCCTCCCGCTGGCAAGAACCAGCATGTCACAGAGACTAGCTACAGGCAGGAAAGGACTCTGGGAACTGAACCTTCCTTCCAGTGGCTGAACACACTGCCACATGGGGACCCTGCAGGCACTAAGAGTAGCCAGACCCAGAACTCTGGTACCTGCTGTTCCTGCCTGAGCCCTTTTACTCACATCTCCAGTCAAGGCACTAGATGGGCAAGTTGGGGGAAAACAGTGAGACCTTAGCTGTGGGAAGAGCAGCACCACTGTTACGTCCCTGAACCTGCTTTCCCTGGGAGGGGGCATAGAGGGAACAGTCTTTCACATAAGAGCCAGGATTATTGGGTCAGAGGCACTGAATGACCCTGAACCAAACCCAACCCAGCTGCTCCAGAGCCCACCCAGCTTGTTTTACCAAAGGGGACAGGAATCCTTACCCAGCCAGTTCACAGCCTCATAATTCTCCTGCATCACATCCCAATAGAAGGCTCTCTGGCCCGGGTCCAGCAGAGCCCGTTCCTCCTCAGAGAAATACACAGCCACCTCCTCGAACCTCACCAGCTCCGCCACAGCCATTTCCTGTCCCTGGCTCTGCAGGCCAGGAGCTGAGCTGGAGACAGACATGGGGGTTCTGCAGCCTGGCAGGGGGAGAAGGGCAATTGGAGACATGTCAGAAGAGGCTTTAATCCTTTCCACATCCCCATTCTCTCCAGACATGCTAGACTCTGCCATTGTGGGCAAAAGTGTTAGTCTAGACATTCCATAAACAGCGCATCGGAGTTAGATCTCAAATCCATATTCATTTATCTCCATACCAGGCTTGAGTTACATTACTGTGTCTGCAACAATGGGATTTAGTTCTCGGCAGCCAGTGTTTCTGATAACAAGCCACGTATTCATCTGCCTGAACATGGACATAGATTAAATACAGGCTGCTGTACTTAAAACCCCTAGTCTTCATTCATGGATTTGCAGCACAAACTTTGCTCTCATCTGACAGAGATGTTATAAACCCTTTCTACAACAGAGAGTCAGTGAAGTTAACACCACCATTCAGATACTTATTATTAAACATGTGTGCTGAGTGTTAGCAGGATGAGATCTTAAAATTCATGGATTCATGGGATCAGATGTCCTTAGTCATGCAGTCTGACCCTCTCTGTGGCAGAAGCCATTATACTTAGTCCAGTTACCTAGGCACAAAGCTCTGTTTCCCCACAGCGTATTCTCTAGAAAGTCCCCCAGTGATTTGAAACAACAACAAAAGACGGAAAATCCACCAGTTCTTTACTCATTTGTTTCAGCACCAACCCCGTCACTGCACCAACAGACTGAGGTGCATCCCAGGTCTTGGCAAACAGTGCCCAAACCAGCCGCTGGCATCCCTAGGGTGTCTGGCACTCACACCCAGGGGTCAGCACAGATCTCCCCTCAGCCTGACCCTGCCACATCTGAGCACATGCAGCAGCTTGACAGACCTCACCCCTACCTCCCACGGGAGAGAGGCAGAGCCAGAGGCTTCTCCCAGCCAGCCTAGGATGAACCCACCGAACCCAGTGGGAACTAATGCCAGGGTCCCGCAGGAGCCTGACCCATAAGCCAGTGGGGGTCACTGTCCTGATTTACACCAGGTAGCTGCAAGCAGAGGCTGCCTCCCACAGGTTGAAGTGGCCCTGAGCTGTGTTCCTGCATCAACCCTGAAACCCTTTAACCTTCCGATGACCCAGATACCAGCCAGCACAGAGACCCCCCCCAGCTACTGTCACTGCCCCCCCGTGCAAAGCGTCTGGGCAGGGCCGGGCATCTACCAGGAGCCCCTCGTTCTCCTTGGCCCAGTTGGATTCCAGGCCCCAGAGTGCATCTCCCTCCTCCCGCAGACGCTGCCGGAAACTCAGGGTTTCCTCTTGCAATCACAGAGGCTCTGGGGGCTGCTTGGGGCCATTGGCTTGTGCCCAGCAAGAACAGTGCCATGGAGCAGTCAGGCTGGAGGAGCAGGTTCCCCTCTCTCCAGCCCACAGTAACTCCTCATCAACGCTGCTAGGCTTGGCCCAGCTCCACATGGCTGGGTCCTGTTCCCAGGCAGGCCCCTGGCTCTATCCAGGGCAGGTCAGACACATCCAGGGGGCTCTGTTGCTGCAGAGAAATTGCCCCTTTAAGTCTGGTCCTTACCTTGCACTCCTGGGCAGCCTCCTCGATGGGCACTGCCATGTGGGTGTGGTGCACCTGGGACTCTCTGGAGATCACACAGATGGGGGCTTGATCCTCCTGGTAGGAACCAGGAACATTGGCAGTGTAACAATTAGCAGGTTTTCTTGTTGGCAGTCGATCTGGGTTCAGTCTCCAATCAGGGTTGTAGCTCATCATTTCTTCTGATTTTCCGACAGGAAAGAAGGCGTAGATTTGCAATAGTGAGGGTCACTGACCATCAGAATAACTCACCAAGGCCTGTGGCGGATTGTCCCTCACTGGGAATTTTAAATCAAGATTGGATTTCTTTTCCTGTAAATTATCACCTTGTTCTGGACCTCATGTGGAAGAGGTAGAACTTCAGACTGATGGGGCAGAACCTTTAAACAGCAGGAGTTGAAATGGTTCATGCTTCCCCTGCGGCACCCAGGCCTCACGTTAGCTGGGAAGGAGAGCTACAAGCTCTTTCAATTCCACCTACTTAAAGGGTTTGCTGCTCCCAACCTTGCTGCCAGTAGATTGCCTGGGAGCCGTGGATGCTAGAGCCCTTTCAACTGCTTCTATTTAAAGGGCCCGCACCTTCCCTGGGGCTGTTGCCTGGCAGGTGCAAGAAAGGCGAGAGCCCTTTAAATAAACACAGTTAACAGGGCTTGCATGGCTCTGGCTCCCAGGCAATGGGGAGGGAGTAGGGACCCTTTTCAATTGCTTCTATTGAAAGGGCTTGCACTTCTGGGTAGCTGCCAGGCAACACAGCCACCTGGCAAGGGAGAGCCCTTTAAATAGAAGCTGTTAAAAGGGCTCCCAGATCCCACCCCACCGCTAGTGTCTGGCCAGGGAGCTGGGATGTGCCAACCTTGTTAACTGCTTCTACTTAAAGAACTCGCACCTTCCCAGACCTGTCAGGCAACATGTTAGCCCTTTAAATTGAAGCAGTTAAAGGGAGTCTGCTCTCAGCAACGCACTAGGGGGTGGGGCCTGGAACAGCCTCACAGGCCAGACCAAAGTCC
Source organism: Pelodiscus sinensis (assembly GCF_049634645.1). Lineage (NCBI taxonomy): Eukaryota > Metazoa > Chordata > Testudines > Trionychidae > Pelodiscus > Pelodiscus sinensis. Next base: position 1,816,680 of record NC_134741.1, read on the forward strand.
TAGACCAGCTGGATCCAGCTCACCAAGTGGCTTTTGTCCGCTCCTGTGTTAGGGTATATCTACACTACCCCGCTAGTTCGAACTAGCGGGGTAATGTAGGCATACCGCACTTGCAAATGAAGCCCGGGATTTGAATTTCCCGGGCTTCATTTGCATAAGCGGGGAGCCGCCATTTTTAAAGCCCCGCTGGTTCGAACCCCGTGCAGCGCGGCTACACGGGGCACGAACTAGGTAGTTCGAACTAGGCTTCCTACTTCGAACTACTCGTGAAATGAGGAGTAACGGTAGTTCGAAGTAGGAAGCCTAGTTCGAACTACCTAGTTTGTGCCCCGTGTAGCCGTGCTGCACGGGGTTCGAACCAGCGGGGTTTTAAAAATGGCGGCTCCCCGCTTATGCAAATGAAGCCCGGGAAATTCAAATCCCGGGCTTCATTTGCAAGTGCGGTATGCCTACATTACCCTCTTAGTTTGAACTAGGAGGGTAGTGTAGACATACCCTTAGAGACTAGCTTGTGCCTCAGATAAGGAGCTTTTATAGCCCTGCCAAACTTTAGTGTCTTCTTAATCCTTCTTATTGCCAAATGGAATGTTCTGACTCCACACAAGCTCTGAATACTCCCACATTCAGGGCTTTAGTAATACCTTGTGACAAGGAGTTCTGGTGACAAATTTTGCACTGCCTGGAAAAATATTTTCATCTGATCTGAATTGGTGGCCTTTTATTTTCATTAAATGTCTTCTTGTTTTTGTACTAGTGGAAAGGGGTATGTTAAATAATGCTACCAAGTGTCGAAGCAAAAACACGCTCCTCTCTGTTTAGGCGGCTAACAACTGATTGCTTTATTGATCAGTAAAGCAAAGTGAGCCAAACGTGGTCCCAGCAAAGTTGGGCCCAGTAAAGCTGCTTAATACAATCAATCCTAGTATCTTTATACCCTTAACCAAACAGTCTGACGTCAGGGCATCCAATTACAGAAATAATCAATTAAACTAGGAAAAACAAAGCCTTATCAACAAGATGGCGGACAGGTATGAGGGAGTACCTCTCCTCTCTGAACCAGCCCAATTAACACATTCCAATAGCACGTGGCTGTGTCTACACTGGCATGAATTTTTGGAACTGCTTAAAATGGAATACTATTCCGTTTTCAGTTTTTCCGGAAAAGGAGCATCTACATTGGCAGGCTGCTTTTCCGGAAAAGCCCTTTTTCAGGAAAAGTGTCTGTGGCCAATGTAGATGCGCTTTTCCGGAAAAGAGCCCCGATCGCCATTTTCGCGATCGGGGCTTTTTTCCGGAAAAGACTACTGGCTGTCTACACTGGCCCTTTTCTGGAACAGTGTTCCGGAATAAGGACTTATGCCCGAGCGGGAGCAGAATTGTTCTTCCGGAATAGCGGCTGATTTTGTACAGTAGAGCATCGTTGTTTTTCCGGAAATTCAAGGGCCAGTGTAGACAGCTCGCAGCTTATTCCGGAAAAGCGGCTGATTTTCCAGAATAAGTGGCCCAGTGTAGACACAGCCCATCTGTTTAGGCCTGGCACATGGGGTGATAGAAAGTTCACTCTGGCCTACGTGCAAAGACAAAAAGCTGAAATGGTTTCTGTTATACAAGATGGCTTCTAGCTAAACATAAAATAGCTTCTACAGCTTCTACAACTCCCCCCTTTTAGCCTTTTAAAGGCTAACCATGAAACCATTTTACATCTCCATTTCCATTAAAGTATATACATTTCTTGTTCCTCTCTCTGCTCATCATATTTTAACATCATTACTTCCACATTCCCTTTAGTGAGGGTCTGTCCCTTGTTTTCCAGAATACAAGAAATATAGCATTTGATTAGCAAGAAACAAAAATAGGCACAAAAGAATATAGCTAATACTAAAACTATACTTTGCAGAATCCAAGTTCCCACATGTCCAAACCAGCCTCCCAACCAATCCCAGAGGGTCCAGTCTTCCTCCTGCCTTAGGCGTTCCACAGTTCTTTCAATCTCTGAGGCATCTTCCTCCACTTCCTTGCTGGTGTCAGTGATATACACACAGCATTCTTTACCCACTAAGGCACAAACCCCGCCCTTACTAGCTAGGACATAGTCTAGGGCCATTCGGTTTTGGCTTTTTCTCACCCTGGCTCTTGAACCATTACATGTCCAGCAGTACTTTCCAATTGGGGTCAATGCTAGGCAGATATACCCTGGGTTAGTAAACCTTTTATCCTGCCAGGTATCATTTGGCTTTAGCTCACTAAACAATGGGCCATTCATTTGAGTGTTGTTCAGTGGGACTGGAACCATTTGGATGCCTCCTTCTGAATGTACAGGACTGTGAACACATATCCAGCAACCTGTGGAATTAAATTCTTGAGAAACTTGGTTCATTAAAAGCATAAACACATTTGAACCATATAGGTTATAACTACTAGGTATTAAAAACAAGACTAAGCATAAGCTCAACATGAATTGTTTGTCCAGCCTCATGCTGGCTGTTCTTCAGGACTTCGTAGATTGCTTCACCTATCGCTGGCAGGTCCTTCTGTGCCACAGCTGGTACCTTGGCATCGGTCTTTCAGGATCGTCTGCTTCAGGGCTTGGATTGCCGGTACCAAGCCTGAGCTGATCATCGTCTACTTCTGGACCTGGGTTTCTGGTACCAGGTCTGCGGTGATCCCCGTCTGCTTCTGGACCTGGGTCTCCGGTACCAGGTCTGTGGTGCTCCTTGTTGGGGACAACTTCTGTAAAGGCCGTAACGGGTTTGCAGTGGGAGGCGTGAATCCAGGTGGGTAATCCTTCGCACTTTACAGCAGTATGGGTGGTCAGAAGAACTTGGTAGGGACCTTTCCACCTGGGTTCCAGGGCAGTCTTTCACTGGTGAACTTTCACGCAAACCCAGTCTCCTGGTTGTAGTTTATGGCACGGCTCAGTCGGGGCCTCTTGGAAGGCGTCCTTAACCTGTGAATGATGGGACTGTACACACCTCATAAGTTTCTGACAATACTTGACTATGCTTCCTTTAATGACTGTGGCATCACCCAGGATAATGTCTGGGCTGCTTAACAGTCTCATAGGTCGGCCACATGCAATCTCATGTGGACTGAGTCCAGTTTTCTGATTAGGAGTGGCTCTCATGCTCATTAGGGCAATCGGGAGTGCTTCTACCCATGTTAAGCCAGAGTCCTCACATATCTTAGCAAGTTTGTTCTTTAAAATCCCGTTACGTCTCTCTACTGCTCCTGCGCTCTCTGGGTGTCGCGGGCAGTGCAGTGCTTGTCTGATAGAGTAGTACTTTGTCAGTTTTTGAACAATTTGTCCAGTAAAGTGGGTACCTCTATCACTGGAGATCACCAGGGGTATTCCCCATGATGGGAAGTAATGATTTAGAAGTTTTTTAGCTACTGTGATGGCATCCACTTTCCTGCAGGGATAAGCTTCTACCCATCCCGAAAACAAACAAACAATAACCAGTACATGTTCAAAGGATTGACATTTAGGCAATTAAATAAAGTCCATTTGTAAATTCAGAAATGGTCCTAAAGGCGGAGGTCTGGTTGCTGGAACTGTCTTTACAGGTTTACCCACGTTGTGGGCTTGCCAGACAGTAATCTTTAGCTGCTCAGGAGAATTTGGGAGCAAACCAATTTTGCTTTAGGATTGCCACCATCCCCCCTTTGCCAACGTGCGACAATCCATGGAGCACGGAGGCAAGGTGAGGTAGCAAGACCACTGGGGCAACAATGCGGCCGTGAGTGCTGCTCCACAAATGGTCTGGGTGCAAGGTGCACCCTGCCAATCTCCACTCCTGCTTTTCTGATTCTGGGGCTTGGTCCTGCAGGAGGGCCAGTTCTGACAGAGATAGCAAAGGAGCTGTGAGAGAAGGTGATGTGAGAGAAGGGTACAATGCTTCAGCCCGAGGAGGACATAGGGTGGCTGCCTTAGCAGCCCGATTGGCCATGTCATTTCCTAATGCAACTTCATTAGAGGAAGAGGAATGAGCTACACACTTAACAATAGCAAGAGCCGAAAGTAAAAGTACTGCATCAAGTAAAGTGGCTACATAAGGCCCATTCTTTATAGAGTGGGCAGAGGAAGTAAGGAAACCTCGCTGCTTCCAGAGCATACCAAAATCATGAACTACACCAAAAGCATACTGGGAGTCAGTGTAGATAGTAGCAGATGCTCCTGCAGCAATATGACAAGCCCTTGTGAGAGCCGTTAATTCCGCTACCTGTGCGGAAGAAACAGCAGGCAGAGGGGCAGATTCTATGACATCCCAGACAGTACAAACTGCATAGCCTGCTACTAAAACTCCACTAGAATTATAAAAGCAAGAACTGTTTGTATACAGTATAAAATCAGGGTTATCCAAAGGCATTTCAGACAGGTCTGGTCTTGGAGAGGTGACGGCTTGCACAACTTGCAAACAGTCATGAGGCTCCCCCTCATGGGGTGCAGGGAGCAGTGTAGCGGGATTTAAAGAGTCACAGCGAATTACAGAGACATTGGGAGAAGCAAAGAGAAGCCGTTCATATTTAACAAGATGGGCATTAGAAAGGTGCTGGGTTTTTCCCTTTTAAAAGTAATGCTGACACCGAATGAGGAACAGCCAGTGTTAATGGAGATTGTAAAACCAAAGGTTCTGCTTGCTCTAAAATCCATGCTGCTGCCGCAATGGCACGGAGGCACGGTGGAAATAAGGCCGCAACAGGGTCAAGATAAGTGCTGTAATAAGGGCAGTATTTATCACCATGTTTCTGCACTAGTACACCCAAAGCACATCCTTCTTTTTCATGACAGAACAAAGTGAAATGACGGGAGTAATCGGGCAAGCCCAGAGCTGGAGCAGAAGCTAGTGCTTGTTTCAGAGACGAGAATGCAGTGTCTTGCTGAGATCCCCACGGTATAGGGGAAGGGGTCGCATTACAGGTGAGCTCCTGGAGCGGTTTGGCTAGCTGAGAAAAGTTAGGAATCCATTGTCTGCAGTAGCCAGCCATACCGAGGAAAGAGCGGACTTGGGAGGGGGTAGTGGGTTTAGGGGAAGAAAGGATTGCCTGGATTCTATCAGCAGAGAGGTGACGGCTCCCTGCCGAGAGGTCATGGCCCAAATACCGAACCCTGGGCTTGCAGAGCTGAAGTTTTCATTTAGACACTTTATGACCCTTATCAGCTAAAGCAGTGAGAAGTACAACAGAATCTGTTCTGCAGGCCTCAAGGGAAGTGCTACAAAGAAGCAAATCATGTACCTATTGAATAAGAGTAGAGCCAGAAGGGAATGTAATGTCAGAGAGATCCTGCCATAGAATTTGTGAAAAGTAGGTGAGAGAATCTCTAAACCCTTGTGGCAGAACGGTCCAACAGTATTGCTGTCCTTTATAAGTAAAAGCAGTAAGATATTGGCAATCAGGGTGGAGGGGAACACTGAAAAAAGCGGAGGAGAGATCAACGACGGTAAAATGGGTGGAATCAGGTGGGATAGAGGAGAGAATAGTGGTCGGGTTAGGCACAACAGGAAATTGAGAAATGACAATAGCGTTGATAGCTCGAAGGTCCTGGACAAAACGATAGGTGTCTCTTCCTGGTTTCTTTATAGGCAGTATAGGAGTATTACACTCACTTGTACAGCGAACAAGAACACCTTGTGCCAAGAGATCAGAAATAACAGGCTGAATTCCTGCCTCAGCTGCAGGATTCAGTGGGTATTGAGTAATACGGGGCAGACGCTTAGTTTTGTCAACAGAAATGTAAACGGGATCTACTGATATCCTGCCCACTTCATTTGGGGTGCTGGCCCACAAACAGTTGGGGACCTGGGACAAAAGATCAGCATCTGAATCAGGAATTAAGGGAAATAGTACGGTGTCAGGACCCTGCAGCAGGTCCTCCACCTCCTGTCGGGTCTGTGCAGGCACTTCAAGATAAACCCCATCAGAAGTACAGAAAATAGTACAACACAATCTGTACAATAAATCTCTTCCTAATAGATTCACAGGGGAAGTAGGACTTGTCGTACCTCGGTGTTCTGTACCTCGGTACCTTCGGTGGTCTGGACTGTCAGTGTCAGCGTCGTCTGGTCAGGGTTGTCCTGGCGCGCTCCTGACAGGACCTCTACTCCGTTGTTAAACTTTCAGCTGCGTGCGTAACAATCGGTACTCCCTTTATCTAGAGTGTTAGACCCCGTGCACTTAGGTCAACACAAGAGATCTCTGAGAGGCCCCGGAAACCACAGATGCAGGCAAGGTTTGAAATCAATCGAGCAGGTTTATTGTCAAATGCGAAGCTCTACCAGTTGGTAACAGAGATCAGTACAATGTTACACCACTGGGCACTATGGCCCGCGTTGACAAGGTACCAACACCGGGCAGGCCTATTGCCATATAACAGATATTAACAGCAGTTAGTCAAAGTTAAGCTACTGTGCACTCTGTAAGTTTAGGCAATGACACCTGCCGTTCAGGCGCCTAGTGCACCCCCCCCAAGGTCGGCCGGAGAGCACCCTCTGCGGTGTCCTTTTATAGACAGGTACAAACAACTTACATCATTTCTTTACGCACCAGGTTACCACCCTCTGTTGCCTAGTTACCACCCCTCACCTTACGGAAGGGGGGCTTACTTACTATCCTTCATGCTGTCAATTTCGACCCGGTCCTGAACCTAGGTCGGTATGTGCATTAGTTTTTAGGGAGTTTTTGTACCAAGACATTTCTATTAAGATGTTCCAATACTCCCCTTTGGCTCACAGTCTGTACCCAGTGCCTCCCTGTGTCCTTCCATGCTCGACCTAACTTACACAATCGCACAGTTATCAATAGGGCCTCTTTCTTGGCTCCTGTTACTGAACCAAAGTCTTGCTCACTAGATTGCAGGCCTGTTGCTGTTTTCATGTTACAGGCCTCTTATTTAGGCCTGCTGACTCCATGTTACTGAGCCTCAATTTACTACATTCCCCCACTTTTTGTCCTTTTATGGGGAGGATGTTTACCCATCGTCCCGGAAAAGCATAATGCATGAACTCAAGGTGACCCAGTGGGCTAAACACTGTCATGTGGACACCTTTGTTGTACCGTTCACACACTCATGCCCCATCTGTCCCTTAGTCTGCACATTCCCTCCTACGACTGATGGACAGATTATATTTTCCCAATCTGTTAGGTCTCTTATGGTGGGCCTGGGAATGTTAGGCCCGAGACCACAATTGGTGGGGTTTTTTGTACGAGGGTTTAGCTAATTAACTTCTTAATGATTTACTGATTACATAGATAACATATATATGTGTACAAGTCTGCTCTCTACACACTACTATATATCATTTTAAGTAAACATCAACAAATATACTATATTTTCTAATCCCTTCACCTTGATTACTTCATCACTATGGCCACACCTTCAATGATACCATTCTTACTCTGCAAGATGTCGTCGTATGGCATTATTCATAGCCACTTCCATTCCTCTCTTGACTCTCCTTTGCAAATTCATATCTTTAACCCGATTACACATGTAACAGCACATTCCCAATAGAACTACAACTGTTACGGCCTGGGTTACCATTAATAGTAGGCTTAATGTTCTAACTATTGGATGGAGAGTCACCTCTTCTGGTATTGCCCACCAAGGTGTTTCCAGTTCTTTTTGTACCTCATCTATTTCCTCACTCTGCTGTTGTATCAATTTAGCAATGGGTATCAAAGCTTCCTTATTTCGGCTTACTAACTCATGGATATCTAGTTGCAAGTGTTCCACTGGGGGAAATAGTTGGGTTAATAAGTTTTTTATAGCTCCAGGTGGAGCAATGGTTTTGTTGATAGTATCTATTTTGCTGGTTGGCCAGAAAGCATGGGGGCCTACTTGCATCGTGCCCACAACAGGCACACAAAACCCCGTATCCTCTGCAAAGCAAATATTTCCAGGAATAGTGAAGTTGGAGTACCCCAGGGCACATACTAGGTCATGGACTCGAACCACTTCAGCCACTAGCTCCTTATGGACTAATCTAGCCCATCCATCCTGTGTGTTATTATTTCTGCTTGTGGCATAGCATTCACACAGCCACCATCCCTTATGCTTTGTGCAGCAAGCTTGATTAATTTCCAAGCCTCCTTCCGTTACCAAACGCACAGTGGGATAGTGCTGTATGTAGGTGTCATTGACAAAAGTGCACACACTATTTGCATAGTAAACCTTCATCGGGTCCTGTGTCCACCGTGGGACTGCCATCATGAGGTGTACTGTTTTATCCTCCTCATGGTCAATTCTGGGTACTTTATCAAATTTAGCCAACTTTAAAAAGGCTGGGACTATTTCATGGATCCCTTGCTTTTGTATTTGTTTGAGGATGGTGATGCGATCTAAAATCCGTGGCCAATTTTGTAACTGCACTTGCAGTAAACTTTCCTTAATTATTTCTAGTATGCGGTCGCCATAGGCCACACATGCAACCGTCAATGAAACATCATTGTTTTGGATACTATTAATGATTGACACAATAGTATTGTTAAGGTGATTGAATCCTTGTGCAATGAGGTGCATGTTATCAATAGTAATGGCGTGTTGTTCTAACAGCAAACTACTGATACCTCCACCTGTTTTTACTGCCTGACCAATTCCATTTACCACAGGACTTAGGAGAAAGGAATGAAATAGGTCCTAGTACCAGAGGCACGGGTTTAGAAACAGGGCGAGGCACGACTTTATTAGAAATACCAACTGCATTAACAACCTAGTTAGAAATGGGAATAGAGAAAGAAGACGCTTGGAGGGTGGACCTGCTAGCACCTGTGTCCATTAAAGCCTGGGTGTTTTGTCCAGCAACCTGGCAAATGAGGGTGCCATCAGAATTTAGGGGAATAAGCAGAGACAAAAGGGTGAAGTTGCAATCCTCCTTTGGGCACCCCTATTGACTCTCAGCCGTTGCCAATGTAAACTGACCCTGCGGGGGTCTGAAAGCTAAAGGCTCTGGCTGCCTGGGGCGGTTCGAGCACTGACTTTTCCAGTGTCCTGGCTGTTTGCAATAGTGACAAGTGTTTGCATTTATCCTGGGGTTGCCACAGCCGGCAGAATTTCCAGACCAGGGTGAGCCCCGTGACTGTCGTTCTATGGGACGCTCCCGACCCCTGCCTGTTTTAGTAGGCAGTGATTGCAGAACCATAAGCTTAGGTTCTTTGTCCTGCTTAGCCTTTATGCACTGTCTGCAGTGGTTTGCCACTGCCAGAAGCTCCTCTAAGGGTTTAGTTTCCCATCAAATAGTTATCTGTTTTAACAGGGTCTGGATAGCTGGATCCAGTCCAGTAACAAAAGCGGCACCCAGCGCCTGCTTGGCAGTGTCAGCTGGGTTTTCAATGCCAGAGTGCCTCTCAAACACTTTAGTAAGCCTTTCCAAATAGGCACCTGGTGATTCATTTTCTTCCTGTTTGCAGGTGCTAATTTTAACCCAATTTGGAAGTTTGTTAAAGACTTGAAGGATACTATCAAGCAGTCCATTTCTAGCTCGGGTGAGAGCTTCTTCATTAGCTGCTAAATCTGGGTCTCCTGAAATAGGTCCAGGTGGCCAGCCTGCCTTCTTTAAAATCTTTTTACGCTTATCATGAGGCAGAATCACCCTCAAAAGCAGATCAAGGTCTTGCCAGTTAGGATCATAAGATCGTATTACTAGTGCCAGTTCTGTTTTAAATTTTACCAGGTCCTCTTCTACTGAGGGAAAATCTTTGGCCATGGCATGTAATTCGGTTTTGGTCCAGGGTTGGTAAACCCGCATACACCCTCCTTGTGGGTTTGGGACTTCCCGTAAAGGATAAGCGGCGACGGGGCTATTATTCCCCACCTCAATACGTGTTACTGATAGTTGTCCCTTAGGAGTTGCTGGCTGGAGGAGAATAGTGCTTCCCCCAGAAATCTGATATGTAATGGGGAACACCCCTGTTCCCTGTTTTTCCTTCTCAGTCACAGCCTGGCTTCCTGAAGCTACTTGGAGCTTGGGAGCTGGAGGTGGGGCTGGGAATGGCGGGGGATTCCATGCGGGGCACAGGACATCATTCATGTCATGCTGTGAATCGGGGTTTGGGAGACAAGGATACAATTGCCCAATAGGTGGTGCACTAGGTTTAGTTATCACTGCTTTTGATTGAGTGCCAGCCTCTTTCAGCAGTTTAATCTGTGTTTGCAGTTTTTCCTGAGTATCTTTGAAGCTTCTTAATTGAGATTCTTTCTGCCTTTTAAAAGTTTCTTCATACCATGGTAGATAGGCAGACCATTGCAGATCGGGAGTTTTCGCTCCACAACCCTCAAGAGCCTCCCTTAAATGTAAAATTTTAGTTACATCAAAAGTCCCTTTCAATGGGAATTGCAATTTTGGGTCATTTTGAGTATACAAATTCCACTTATCTAGAAACTTGCAAGTATTTTTCCCTTAGTGGGTATACATAAAGAAAGCTGGACTGTCCTTAGAAGGCATTGGAATTCCTGTAGACTGACCTACCCCCATTTTCTGCACGCGCTTAAACAGATTCTGTAAGGCACCGAACTAAAAGTCCGCCTGCTTACACCTTCTGCGAGTCACCGAATTAAGAGAAATCCGCCTGCTTGCACTGGTCCCCCCCCTTTTGTTGCAAGGCACTGGACTCAAGGTCCACCTGGCTCACAGGGGTTTCCGGCACCCGTCCCAGCCTGGCAGAACACCACGTCCTGGTGCCTGGAGACAGCCTGGTGGAATGGGGTACTATGGCCTGGGGTTAGCCTCAGAGGTCGGTACTACGCGCACAAATAACAGAGAGAGACAACAAAGCTTCCCCACAGTTCCGTGTGCCGAGAGAGAGTAATGGCACCACACCAGCTTTTAGCGTCCGAACACAAAGGGTCCAATGCATGGCTGCCTCACTAGAGACACTGGTGTGCCCTTCTGGAACTGTGACACATAAGACAGGCCTAATAAACAAAGACAGACACAGACAAACAAAATGTTAGCCGCTCCACAAAATTGAATTCCGTAGCCCCCCTTACCCTAATGGCCGGCCGTCACTCCAAATCCCAAGCCTTCACCAGGACATTTCGTAACAGGTATCCCCTTTACCTTCTATTGAGCGCTCTGAGAGGTTTGGAAGTGGAGTGCCAGTCCATCCATACAGGCAAGTGGCGCGTTAGGAATCTCGGTGGGACCTCCAAATTGTCGAAGCAAAAACACGCTCCTCTCTGGTTAGGCGGCTAACAACTGATTGCTTTATTGATCAGTAAAGCAAAGTGAGCCAAACGTGGTCCCAGCAAAGTCGGGCCCAGTAAAGCTGCTTAATACAATCAATCCTAGTATCTTTATACCCTTAACCAAACAGTCTGACGTCAGGGCATCCAATTACAGAAATAATCAATTAAACTAGGAAAAACAAAGCCTTATCAACAAGATGGCGGACAGGTACGAGGGAGTACCTCTCCTCTCTGAACCAGCCCAATTAACACATTCCAATAGCACATCTGTCTTGGCCTGGCGCATGGGGTGATAGAAAGTTCACTCTGGCCTATGTGCAAAGACAAAAAGCTGAAATGGTTTCTGTTATACAAGATGGCTTCTAGCTAAACATAAAATAGCTTCTACAGCTTCTACACAAGTAACATTTGACATTTTAGTGTACCATTAACTTTTATTATCACTAGACATTATTATTTATTGATGTTGTGGTAGAAGAGCTAATGTCCTTTCTAAAGATGAATCAACGTAAAGGCTGACAAAGATTGTGGGGATGGGGTACAGCATGTAACTAGAATGGCTGTGATACTGCCTTGGCAAAATAAGGTTCTATGTACAAATCATCCAAAACAGGTCAGTACAAATCATCCAAACTCCCCATAGGTAAGACGGGGAATGGCTGTGAGATAAAAATAAGTACAGGCAGTCCCCGAGTTACGTGGATCCGACTTATGTCAGATCCGCAGTTACGAACGGGGTTTGCTCTGCGTCTCCCTGGTCTGCTGGAGACCAGCAGACCAGGGAGACGGGGAGCAAAGTCTCCGAGGACGCCGGCAGCAGGACAGCCACAGCGCGTCTGGGGTGTTCCGCTGCCAGCGTACTCCGCGGCTTTGCTCCATGTCTCCCTGGTCTGCTGGTCTGCTGGAGCAAAGCCTCTGAGGACACCGGCAGCGGGACCGCGGTGCGTCTCGGTCCGCCACCCGCGTCTCCCTGGTCTGCTTGGGGGGCGGGCGCAGCTAGTATGCCCCCCCACAGCAGACCAGGCTTTTCTCCGGATGCCTGTGGTAGAGCAGCTGGGGCGCTGCCAGTTGGTCCCACAGCGCCGCTCTAGGCGCTACTGGACCAACTCAGCAGCACCCCAGCTGCTCTGCCCCAGGCGTTCCCCAAGTTGCTCTGCCCTGGGCTTCCTGGAATCAGCCGCTGATCAGTTTCAGCAGCAGCTGACTTGGGGATGCCTGGGGTTCTTAAGTTGAATCTGTATGTAAGTCAGAACTGGTGGTCAGTTTCAGCAGCGGCTGAATCTGGACGCCAGTTCTGACTTACATACAGATTCAACTTAAGAACAAACCTACAGTCCCTATCTTGTACGTAACCCGGGGACTGCCTGTAATGCAACTAGAAATATGATTTCAAAGTTAAACTGACACAAATGCTAATGGGTCACTAATTCATCTAGTTTTAGCAATTTTTAAAATTTTTCTTATAACGCTTATACGTTTGATGCACTTAAAACAATGGTGAGCTGTCTAAATGTCCCTGTTATGGTACATTAACTTTTCGTCCCATTGTGATTAGCAAAACTGGAAACATACTGTTACTTGGCCTTGACTCTCAAAATCCTAGCTCTGTAATATTTCGTTTTTGGCTACCAATGGCTGGACATACAAAATAGCTACAGCAATGTCAGAGGTTTAATTTTCCCACAATAATGACAGCTTACATTGCTTAACAGCCTTTAATAAGTGACCTCGTCAAAGGTTCTTTGAAAGTTGAAATAAACTGTAGCCACCAAGAGGAACATTAGCCATCAAGTCTGACACCCTCTGTGACACAAGATATTACACTTAGCCCAGATACCCAGGCACAAAACTCTGTTTCCCCACAGCATGTTTAATAGAAAGTCACCCAGCATGGAGTTGAAGACATCAAGAGATGGAAAATCCACGACTTCCTGTGGCCATTGGTTTCTGTGGCTCATCATCATTTCTAACAAACATTTGTGCCTCCTGTGTAGCCTGAAACTGTCTGGCTTCAGCTTTCAGTTATTGATTCTCACTGAGCTGTATCCAGTAGATAAGTGGTTTCAACCTTTTCAATACCCCAGGTCGGCAAACCCGTTCACAAATTTTTGGCAGATGGGCAATATTTTATTTGCATATTTGTATTGAAATAAATATGCAAATGAAATGTTGCCAATGCATAATGAATCAGTTTGCCTAGATTGTCTTTAATTTTTTTTTTTATTTTAGTGTTGCCAGTCTTTCTAAAAGCACACCAAAAGGCTGAAAATAAACTTCAGCTAGCAATGTAGGAGAAAAATTGGATGATTAAGTACGATTCAAGTCAGCTGCTAAATGGTAGTCATCCAATCTTTCTCCTACATTGCTAGTTAAACACTTTGGCTACGTCTAGACTGGCATGATTTTCCGCAAATGCTTTTAATGGAAAAGTTTTCCGTTAAAAGCATTTGCTGAAAAGAGCATCTAGATTGGCATGGACGCTTTTCCGCAAAAGCACTTTTTGCAGAAAAGCGTCCGTGCCAACATAGACGCGCTTTTCCACAAAAAAACCCTGATTGCCATTTTCACCATCGGGGCTTTTTTGTGCAAAACAAATCTGAGATGTCTACACTGGCCTTTTTGCGCAAAAGCTTTGGGCAAAAGGATTTTGCCCCAACGAGAGCAGCATAGTATTTCCGCAAGAAGCACTGATTTCACACAGTAGGAAGTCAGTGTTCTTGCGGAAATTCAAGTGGCCAGTGTAGACAGCTGGCAAGTTTTTCCGCAAAAGCAGCTGCTTTAGTGGAAAAACTTGCCAGTCTAGACACAGCCTTTATTTTCAGACTTTTGGTGTGCTTTTAGAAAGACTGTTCAAAAAACTTTTTTAAAATTGTCATTTTGTTGGGGGGGGGGCAGCCTGTTAGGAAGCTGCGAGCCAGAGTTGGGGGGAATGCGGCCTGGCAAGGGGGAGGAGGGAACTGGTGAAGAGGGGAGACTGTAAGCCAGAGCTGCCAAGGGGCGGCCTGCCCGGAAACCCAGGGGAGCCAGGATAGGGGCAGGGGCTGGAACGCTGGATGCAGCTGGCCCCGCACACGCGGCTCCAGTGCTGCTACCCCGTGCTCGGTCCGGCTGCGGAGGCAGCAGCGTGTGAGCGTCAGGCCCGCACCGGGAGGCGGGCGGAGACACTAAGCCTCCAGCCCCGCCCCCAGCAGCACCCGGCGTGGGGAGTCGCTGTCTCCTGACCACGCCCGGCCCGGGTGCTGGTGCTGCGGGGAGGCTCCTGCAGGGCCCGGGACGCTCAGTGTCACTCCGCCCGGTCTGTGCGCGGCTGGGGAACGGGGCTTGGCGGCGGGGAACATGCGCCTGTTCCGCCCACTCCCCGCACGGGCCCCCTGTTGCTGCAAGTCCCGGCCCGACACAGAACCGCTTCGCGTCCGTGTGTCGGTTTGCTTGGGGCCCGGCCGGGCGGGGGCGTAGCCAGGCAACTCCGGGTCTAAGCTAAACCCCTGGCGGTGATCCGAGACCCGAGTCACAGACCGCCTGCGTAGGTCTGACCCCCCCGCCGGGTTTTCATTGTGTCCCTGCCCCTGCTCAGGCCCGCCCCGTCCACTGCGACTTGGCCGCGCGCAAGCCGAGGGAGAGAGACGCTCCTCCCCCGCGGTCACTGCGCGTGCGCCGGGCGCCCTGAGGTGCGCATTCCGAGGAAGCTGTTGGAGCCGTTACTTGGTGCGCGGCTCGTTCTGAGAAGCGCGGGGTAGCGGGGTCGGAGGAGCCGAGCCGGTGCGGTGCCTGATGGGCGGAGGCGATAAATCGGCGGGGGAGGTTTTCCCCGGGGACCCAAATCACGGGCCGCGTGGGGGGAGGGAGAGTAGAGGCCACGTGTGGAGAGCTGCTCCCAGGATAAAAGTGCGGCGGGCGGGGGAGTGGCGGTGACTTGTTTCCCGGGCTCTAGTGCGCTGGGGATGCAGGGCGGGTCGCGGGTCTTTCTCCGCAGGGGCCGCGTAACCTGTGTTTGTGGCGGGAAGCTGATGCATGAAATTTCAGGGGGTAAAGTCTGTGCAGGAGCCAAACCGCCCGTTTGGGTGGGGAGATCCCACAACTGGCTGCAGGGCCCAGAGAGGAGTTAAAGAGCAAAACTTGGGCAAGCAGCAGGGTTAAAGAGGATCTGGACCCTGCCAGGAAAAAATACCGTCCTATGTGTCCTATGGACATTTCCAGTGTTTGTAAAAATATGTGAGAGGGGTCAGGGAGAAAACCCTCTTCCAGGATGAGGGGGGGGGGGTGGCAGCACCCACTTCCCAGGGCTGTGTTGGTGGCCAGTGTCTGGAGAAGGTGCCTCTTCCTTTCCTGATGGGTGGGCATTGCCTAAGGGGGTGAGATTGAGTGGCTGATGGCTGCCTGGGAGAGCTGTTGTTTTGCTTCCTGCCCAGCCCTCTAGTTAATGAACAGACATCATGGGCTAAAGGGACAGGGCTGGATTTAAGCCTGGCTGCAGGGTCCTGGCTTGTTATTAAAAATGGGTGAATTATCCCATATCTTCGGTCTCCCTCCCTATCAGTGCTGGTGGGTCCTGCTGCTGCTAGGTCCCTGCTCCCCAACCGCCCATCTGCCAACAGGGAATGGAGGGAGGCAGTTGCTGCTCCCCCAGCTCATCCATCTGCATAGCCTTTGCTGTGTATCCGCATCAGCCAGCAAAGTGCCCCTTATTCCCCACACCCCATTCCTGTCTGGCACTGACCACGCTGTCAGCAGCAACTACTGGTCTATGGGAGCAGGTGCCAGCCTGCAGCCAGTGTCGTCTTCCCTCTGCTGCCTGCCCATTGGCCTTGTGCATCCTCTCCTTCCTGCTGTCCCCACTCTGACCTGCCCCTTCCTGCCCTGTAGCCCCCTGCTCCTCCATATCCCCCTGCAGGGTGCAGTGCAGCCCTGCCCATGTGCTGCCCCAGGGAGATGTGATTCCAGGTCCCAGGAGAGGGGAGTGTGTTCTCCCTCCTTGCCAGATGGGGCTCCGAGGAGAGTGCCAGGGTCAGCTCTAGGGATGTAATAGTCAATTAACTGATAAGCAAAAGCTTATAGGTTAATTCTGTAGACTAAATGCATTTCCCCCCTCCCCCACACACATACTTGCCAGTACATTTTTTAGCAGACTGACCAGCCGTGTGGCTCAGTCCTGGATTGAATGGGTTTGGGATCTCCCCCTGCTCTGGCTCTACATTGAAAGTGTACTAAGAGCCGGGTGGGCAGGCAGCCCAGCTCAGTTCTGGTTCATACCGAGTCCAGGAGCTCAGACCTCCTGTAGATAGTGCATGTTGCCACCTCGAGCTACTGCCACTTTCAGAGGTAACAGCACAGGGTGACAGGCAGCTTGTCTGTGAGGGGAATGCTTCTTAAACTGGCACCCTGCACTGCTGCCTCTGATATAGAGACAGCAGCACAGCATGGCTGGAGGCTCCTCAAGAGACAGGCTGGAGCACACTGGCTGCTGGCCCTGCCCCTGCCCCTAGGGACTATAGGGTAGTTGATTAACCAGTAAGAATTCTTAAGATTACTGAACCAATAAAATTCAGTTTATTCAATTCACCAATACTTAACATCCCTAGTCAGCTCTGTCAGACACCCAGACATGTGAGAAAGATGTAGGGAGTGTTCCCTTGCCCTTTTGAACCCTAAAGCTTTAAAGATAAGGAGGCTTCAGCTACACAGTCATTATGCTTAACAGGGATTTGATGTTAATTTGAACCTTTGTGCTGCTCAGTTCTGATGGACTGCTTCTGAGCTCAGTTGAATAAGCATCATTTTACCAAGTGTCCAGTATCCAAAATAGGGAAATACAGTCACCCTCAGCCTGGTGCTTTTTCATATCACCGGCCACTTGGGTAGATTTTGCTTCCTGAATGTTCATCAGAGGCCAGGTTATTAAATGTGAAAGCACTGAGATACTTTAGAAAATCATTTTGTACTTACAAACTTATTACAAAAATCTGTATTTCTGTAAGTAATTCCCCATCCTGCAACCACTGAAATACCCACCTCATGTTTCTATTACTTAATTGAATATACAAATTAATATCTGTACTTCTAATGAGACATTTTGGTGTCTCAGTTTCTCTGTGTGCTACATCTAGTGTTACAATATATTCCAATGCTGCTCTTCACTCTGAGGCTATGTCTACACTGCAGGCTTCTTGAGCAAGAACTGTTTTGCGCAAGGGTTCTTGTGCAAAATTCTTGTGCGAGGGTATGTCCACACTGCCATGTGCTCTTGTGCAAGAGATGGGTATTTTCGCAAGAGCACCCATGGCAGTGTGGATACACTCTTGCACAAGAAAGCTCTAATGGGCATTTCAGTCATAGGGCTTTCTTGCGCAAGAAACCCCTTTTCCCTGTCCACACTGCCTCCTTGTGAAAGAGTGCTTGCACAAGAGGGTTTATTCCTAATGGGGCGGGGAATAACTCTTGTGGAAGAAGCCCTGTTTTTCAATGCTTTACTGTAAATTTACTTGCACAGTAAATTTACCCACTGCTCTGTTTCCAAATCCAGGTATTTTCAAATCAAATTTTTTTGCAAGGGTTCAGTGTAGAGATGTAAGGGACTAGTCGAGTCGTCACCTACGTGACCAGCATATGCTTATTGGGTAGTCAAGTCACTACTCAGCTAGTCACTTCCCTCCCGCCTCGCAATGGGGGAACAATGCTGGAGCTGGGTGGAGCCAGCTTGAGTGGCAGCGGGGAGGCAGAGGCAGAGTGGACAATGGGCATGAGCCAGGAATCAGCTGTTCTTGCTCATGCCTGGTCCCAGATGCTGCAACTCTGCTGTTGAAAGAGAGGGGCTCTCACTCCATTTAAAAAGAAGCACAGTGTCTGGGACCTGGCATTAGCCAGGACAGCTGATTTGCGGCTCACACCTGGTTCCCCACTATGCCTCTGTCTTTTAAATGTAGTAAGAGCCAGTGCAGGGCAGGGGAGAATGCCCCCCCCCCCCCCCCCGGCTATCGGGAAGAGGCTGAAGAGGGGAACAGGGTGTGTGAGGTGTGGGCAGGAGAGGGGTGAAGGAAGCGCTGAGGGACAAGGAGGATTCAGGGGTGACTTATGGGGTGGATATGTGCATGGGTGCAATGGAAACGAAGCTTTGTGGAGGGGTCATAGGGAGGGAAAGGGAGGAGAGGCAGGGGGATGACTGTGGGAGCAAGAGCAGCCTGGCTGGGGAATGAAGAGACATAGGTTGTACAGAAAGAGATGGGGGAGATACAATGGCAGCTCCTCCACTTCATAGGGCAGGAGGGGAGAGGTCAGAGGAGACTTGTGATAGCAATAGGGGGCACCAGCTCCTGTGCCCCTGAAAATATTTCAGTTAGTAAATAGGGAGCCCCAAATGTCCTCTGATCCTATGGGTGCCCCTCCCTCTGCAGGCACCAGTCACCCACCCAGCAGCGAGAGGGGCATTCTTTCTCTGAATTTTTTTTAAAATGTAGATATTGGTAAATTTCAATCCATTACGGACAGGCATCATTTCATTTTCATGTTCGATATTTTCATATTAAATATGCAGAGAAAATGTTCCTGGTCTGCTTAAGACTGTGCTACAAATAAATTCAGGAAAATGAGGCACTTTAGCTTCAGGAACCAAAATTTGGACATCTACATCCATGTTCATGCAGCATAATTAGTGGTTTGCTTCTTGAAAGCATTGTGTGTTCAGAACTAAACCCCATTGTTACAGGTGCAGTAATCTTGAGACTCAAGACAGGTATTGAGATAAATAAATTTGGATTTGGAGTCTAACTTGAGAGTGCTGTTAATGGAATATTTAGACTCAACATTTACCCAAAATGGCAGAATCTAGTGTGTGTCATCAGGGACAGAGTCTAGGGTGTGGAAAGGAAGCAAGCCATTTCTGAAATTTCTCCAATTACTCTTCTCCACCTGCCAGGCTGAAGAACACCTATGTCTGTCTCCAGCTCAGCACCTGCGCTGCAGATCCAGGAACAGGAGATAGTCGTGGTGGAGCCGGTGAGCTTTGAGGAGGTGGCTGTGTGTTTCTCTGAGGAGGAATGGGCTCTGCTGGATCCAGGCCAGAGAGCCCTCTACAGGGATGTGATGCAGGAGAATTATGAGGCTGTGGACTGGCTGGGTAAGGATTCCTGTCCATTTGGGTAACAGAAGTTGGGTGGGCTCTGAAGCAGCTGGGTTGAATTTGGCACAGATTCCCTTATTGTCCCCACCCCCAATGTCAGGAGTATCTGCTCCAATAATCCTGGCTCCTGTGTAAGAGACACTCCCTTTCATGCCCCCTCCCAGGGAAAGCAGTGGTGCCGTTCTTCCCACAGTCAAGGTCTCCATGTTCTTCCCACTATCTTTCCCCTGTTGTATCTTGGCTGGAAGTATGAGTGAAAGGGCCCAGGTAGGAATAGCAGGTACCAGAGTTGTGGGGCTGGGTGTGGCTGCTGTTAACGCCTGCAGGGTCCCCTTGTGCTGTGGTGCTGAGTCCCTAGAAGGAAGGCGCAGACTCAGAGTCCTTTCCTGCTTCTGGTAGATTGTGTGCAGCCCAGAGGGGCACCAAATGGCAGGCCCAACAGGCCACAAGAGGCAGACAGAAACCATAGAAGGGCTGCTGCTGCTGGCAGAGGAGAACTGAGGCTGCAGAGAGGGAGCTGAGCTGCAGCAACATCCACAAGCAGCAGAGAAGCAGCACAGCTCATCTCCCCCCTGGCAGGTCACTGGCACAGCCTGGCACTTCCCTGCCTGGCTGCAGGAGCAGCTCCCCTCTTGCTCCCATTCGGAACTGACTGTGCTACCCACAGAAATTACGTGTCCGTGGGAACAGTTGTAAGGCAGGAGCTCATGAATATTTCCCTCTGTTGCCTGCCCATCAGCCTTTGCATCCTTCCCCTTTTGCTGGCCCTATCTGTTCATGACCTGTAGCCCCCCTGCTCCTCCATATTCCCCTGCAGGGTGTGGCCCTGCCCATATGCTGCCCAAGGAAGATGTGATTCTAGGTACCAGGAGAGGGGTGTGTGTCCTCTCTCCTTGCCAGACTGAGCTCAGAGGAGAACCCCAGGGTCAGCTCTAGCCATGTAATAGTGTAGTCAATTAACTGATAAGCAAAAGCTCATAGGTTAATTCTATAGACTACATGCATTCTCCGCCACCCACTTGCCAATAAATTGTTTTAGCAGGCTGGCCAGCAAACCAGCTCTGTCCCAGCTTGAAATGGGTCTGCGGGTCTGCAGCTCTGCATATAAAGTGTATTAGGAGGTGAGTGGGCAGGCAGCCCAGCTCAGTTCTAACTTGGACCGGGTCCAGGAGCTCAGACCTTGTCTCTAGAAAGAGGCTACTGCCACCCCGTGCTACTGCCTCTTTATCAGAGGTAGCAGCACAAGGCTACAGGCAGCTGATCTGCGAGGGGAGCTGGTTTCTAAACTGGTCCCCCACACAGACCAGGTCCTGCCTGACACTCAGAGCATGGAGTTGCAGGGGTATCCTCAGGAGTGAACCTGGAGCACACTGGCTGCCAGCCCTGCCGCAATAAGAATTCTTGAGGTTACTCGATTAGTCAATTAACTGATCTTTAACATCCCTAGTCAGCTCTTCCAGACACCCAAGCATGTGAGAGGGATGGAGAGGATGTCTCCTTTGCCTTTTTGAAACCTTGAGTCTTAAAGATAAGAAGGCTACAGCTATACAGTCATTATGCTTAACAGGGAACCTTTGTGCTGCTTAGTTCTGATGAATTGCCACTGAGCTCAACTGAATAAGAGTTGTTTTACCAGGTGTCCAGTATCCAAAATAGGGAAATACAGTCACCCTCAGCCTGGTGCTTTTTCACATCACCAGCCAGTTGGATAGATTTTGCTTCTTGAATGTTCACCAGAAGCCAGGTTATTTGTGAAAGCACCGAGATACTTTAGAAAATCATTTTGAACTTGCAAACTTAATACCAACATCTGTATTTCTTTAAGTAATTCCCCATCTTGCAACCACTGAAGTACCCACATTTTGCTGCTATTACTTAATTGTATATACAAATATTTGGCATTTGAACTTCTAATGACATATTTTGGTGTCTTAGTTTCTCTGTGTGCTACATCTAATGTTACAATATATTCCAATGGTGCTCTTCATTCTGACAGTCCCACTGCTCTCTGTTTCCAAATCCTGTTTTTAATTTTTTTTTTTTGCAAGGGTGCAGAGTAGAGATGTACGGGACTAGACAAGTCATTGTCTACTTGACCAGCATATGCTTATTGGATAGTCAAATCACTACTCAATCAGTCATTTCCCTCCCACCTTGCAATGGGGGAACAATGCCAGAGATGGGGTGAGCCAGCCTGAGTGTCGGGGGGGAGACAGAGGCACAGCGGAAAATGGATGTCAGCCAGGAATCAGCTGTCCCAGCTCATGCCTAGTCCCAGATGCTGCAACTCTGCTCTTTAAAGGGAGGGGCTGTCACTCTGTTTAAAAAGAGGTGCAGTGTCTGGGACCTTGTCTTAGCCAGGACAGCTGATTCCTGGCTCATACCTGGTTCCCCACTATGCCTCTGTCTTTTAAATGTAGGGGCAATTGGGAAGGGGCTAAAGAGGGAAACAGGGATGTGTGCGATGGGGGCAGGAGAGAAATTAAGGAGGCACTGAAGGGATATGGGGGATTCAGGGGAGACATGGGGTGGATGGGTGCAGGGGGGCAATGGAATGAAACTAAGGAGTGGGTCACAGGGAAGATGTGGGGAGAAGAAGCAGGAGGGTGACTGTGGGAGCAAGAGCAGCCTGGCTGGGGAATGGAGAGACACAGGTTGTACAGAAAGAAATGGGGGAGATACAATGGCAGCTCCCCCACCTCATGGGGCAGGAGGGGAGAGGTCAGAGGTGACTTGTGGTAGCAATAGGGGGCACCAGCTCTTGTGCCCCTGACAATATTTCAGTTACTAAATAGGGCACCCCAAATGTCTCCTGATCCCATGGGTGCCCCTCCTTCTGCAGACACCAGTCACCCACCCAGCAGCGAGAGGGGAATTCTTTCTCTGTTTTTTTTTTTTTAAATGTAGATATTGGTAAACTTTGATCAATTACAGACAGGCAACATTTCATTTGAACATTCGGTGCTTACATATTAAATATTCAGAGAAAATGTTCCTGGTCTGCTTGAGCCTATGCTACAAATAAATGGAGGAAAATGAGACACTTGAGCTGCAGGAACCTAAATGTGGACACCTAAATCCATGCTCATGTAGCATAATTAGTGGTTTGTTTCTTGAAAGCACTGGGTGTTCAGAACTGAATCCCATTGTTTCCCATTGAAGCTCAAGCCAGATGTTGAGAGACATGAATGGGAGAGACTGTGGGTTTGGGATCTAACTCGTGTGTGGTGTTTATGGATTAGCTAGACTCAGCAATTGCCCACAATGGCAGAGTCTAGCATGTGTGTCATCAGGGGCAGAGTCTGGGCAGAATGGGAGTGTGGAAAGGAATAAAGCCTTGCCTCAAATGTCTCCATTTGCCTTCTCTCCCTGCCAGGCTGCAGAACACCCATGTCTGTCTCCAGCTTAGCCTCTGGCCTACAGAGTGAGGCACAGGAAATGGCTGTAGTGGAGTCAGTGACCTTTGAGGAGGTGGCTGTGTGTTTCTCTCAGGAGGAATGGGCTCTGCTGGACCTGGACCAGAGGGCCCTCTACTGGGATGTGATGCATAAGAATTATGAGACTGTGAGCTGGCTGGGTAAGGATTCCTGTCCCTTCGGGTAACAGAAGTTGGGTGGGCTCTGAAGCAGCTGGGTTGAATTTGGTACAGGGTCCCTCATTGCCCCTACCCCTAATGTCAGGAGTATATGCCCCAATAATTCTGCTTCTTGTGTGAGACACTTCGCTCCATGCTCCCTCCCAGGGGAAGGAGGTTCAGGGACATAACAATGGTGCTGCTCTTCCCACAGCCAGGGTCTCCTTGTGCTTCCCACCATCTTTCCCATGTTTTTGCCTTGGCCAGAGGTGTCACTGGAAGGACCCAGGTAGGAATAGCAGATACCAAAGTTGTGGGGCTGGGTGCGGTTGATTTTAGCACCTGCAGGGTCCCCTTGTACTATTGTGCTGAGTCCCTATAAGGAAGTCCTTTCCTGCCTCTGGTAGATTCTGTGCAGCCCAGAAGGGGACCAAATGGCAGGCCCGATTGGCCACAAGAGGAAGCTGGGAAACCACACAAAGGTTGCTGCTGCCAGAGTAGAATGAAGGCTGTAGAGGGGGAGCTGAGCTGCAGCAATACCCACAAACAGCAGAGAAGCCATACAGCCCATCACCCTGGCTGGCCGTTGGAACAGCCCGGAAGTACCCTGGCCGCAGGAGTGACAGCTGTTGTGGGCAGCTGGCAGGGCTCTCACAGGCAGTTGGGATCGGAGGTCTCAAGTATAGGCAGTGCCTGAAGCAGCCAGTCAAGGGTCCATTTTGTGCTCAAGCAACTTCCCCTGCCTCCTGGGTCAAGTAGAGCACCTAAACCAAAGAGCAGGATGAGCTGAGCCCTCCAGCCAGGAGCTTTATGGACAGAGCCCTTGGTGCTCTAGAGCTCTCCTGGGTCCTTTCCCTCTCAGCTTTAGTAACCTACCATGTGGCAGCTGCAGTCTGAGCCCTGCCAGCCCTCCCTAGATCTCCCCTTCTGAGCAGTGTGTTCTTGCCCTGGGGCAGGGGGATGGAACAGGCCATGAGGGAGACTTAGTTGTACCCTAGAGAGTGCATCAGAGTGCTTAGCTCCCCTGGGGAATCAGCTGGACCATTACTGAGGTGGGGGGGGATGCATCTTTACTGCAGGTGAGTGTGTCCTGGAATCTTGTACCAGCCAGAGCCTAGTCTCTGCAAGGTGGGGAAGGAGCCTCTCAGTGGGCAACTCAGATCCTGGCTATAGAAGCAGTAATGGCACAGACCTTAATGAACAAGGTCAACTCTTGTTTAATTGCTCCCCAAACAGGATTTCCAGACTCCAAAGCTCATGTGATCTCTTGCGTGGAGCAAGGGCAAGAGCTGTGTATCACAAGTCTCCAGTGCTGTGGGGAAGGGGAGATCATCAGTGACAACCACGCAGGTGAGCAATCAGCTAAACTGATAGAGAAACTAATTTCTGTGTCCTCATAGCAGATTTCATTTGTGCATTTCCATCAAGTCTGACAGGTCCTTCAGCCTATCTTTAACTCGAGTCAGGGTGCTGGGTGGGAGAACGCTTATGGAGAAGGAGGATGAACTCAGCTCATGATTATTCAATCTTTCCAGCTCTTTCTTGGGTGTGTTCCCCCTTCTCTATTTCTCTTCTAGGGTTTCCTTTCAGCTCAGAAAAGGGAATAATTTCTCTGAATTCTCTGTCCTAGCAGGTGAAGGCAGTCTGAGTGAGAACCATGAGAACAGTCTTCAGCAGGAAAGACCAGAGCGAATGGCTCCATGTGGGATTTTGTTGGGAAGATCTGAAGGGCATATTTCTCAGAGTCTGGAGGAAGGAGAGACCTGTGAGAGTCAGTGTAGCCCACAAAAGCAGCAGAGAAACTGTCCAGGAGAGAGACTGGGTAAATCCATTCGCAGAAGCAGAAGGTTGAAAACAAACAGAGAAATGATTCAACAGAAAATCCCCCGTCAACAGTTGCCCTGTGCTAGTAATGACTCTGCAACTTTTATTAAACATGGACGAGTCCACCCAGGAGAGAAACCCTTCAAATGCTCTACCTGTGGGAAAAGCTTCAGTCTGCACTCAAATCTTCCTGGACATAAGAGAGACCACACAAGGGAGAAATTCTTCAGGTGCCCAGGCTGTGGGGAAAGCATTATTCAGAGTTCAAACCTTGTTAATCATGGGAAGACTGATGCATTAAAAAAACCTTTCAAGTGCTCTGACTGTGAGAAAAGCTTCAGTCGGAGGTCATACCTTGTTATCCATAGGAGAGCCCACACAGGAGAGAAACATTTTAGCTGCTCTCACTGTAGAAAAAGTTTCAGTTCCAACTCACACCTTAACACACATTGGAAAAACCACAAAGAAGAAAAAACCTTCACCTGCGCTGACTGCACAAAAAACTTCAAGGACAGGTCACACCTTGGTATCCATAAAAGAAATCACACAGGGGATAAACCCTTCAGGTGCTCTGACTGCGGGAAAAGATTTAGTCGAAGGTCAAATCTTCTTACCCACAGGAGGACCCACACAGGAGAGAAACCCTTTAGCTGCTCTGACTGTGGAAAATGCTTCAGTCACAGGTCATATTTTGTTATCCATAGGAGATCTCACACAGGAGAGAAACCCTTTAGCTGTTCTGACTGTGGGAAAAGCTTCAGTGAGAGTTCAACGCTTGTGGCACATAGGAGAATCCACACAGGGGAGAAACCCTTCACCTGCTCTGACTGTGGGAAATGCTTCAGTCAGCGGTCACACGTTGTTAGACATAGGAGAGCCCACACACGAGAGAAACCCTTCAGCTGCTCTAAATGTGGGAAATGTTTTAAGCAGAGCGCACACCTTATTAGACATAGGAGAACCCACACAGGAGAGAAACCTTTGAGCTGCTCTGACTGTGGGAAAAAGTTTAGTCGAAGGTCAAATCTTCTTACCCACAGGAGGACCCACACAGGAGAAAAACCCTTCAGCTGTTCTGACTGCGGGAAATGCTTCAGTCAGAGGTCATATCTTGTTAGACATAGGAGAATCCACACACAAGAAAAACCCTTTAGCTGTTCTGACTGTGGGAAAAGCTTCAGTGAGAGTTCAATACTTGTTGCACATCGGAGAACCCACACAGGGGAGAAACCCTTCACCTGCTCTGACTGTGGGAAATGCTTCAGTCAGAGGTCACACCTTGTTAGACATAGGATAACCCACACACAAGAGAAACCCTTTAGCTGTTCTGACTGTGGGAAATGCTTCAATCAGAAGTCACACCTTGTTAGACATAGGAGAACACACACAAGGGAGAAACCTGTGAGCTTAGGGATGGCCAACCCATTTAACAAACCAAACAGCTGCAGAGAAAATGCGAAGAGCTGTGCCAGACTTGTTGAGCAAAAAAAAAGAAGCTGCCCCTTTAAGAAACAAGCCTAGGCTTGGCTGACTTGTATGCCATTTTGGATCAGTGCCCTGCTGAGCCACGGGCTGTTTACGGGGGCACAGAAGTGGCTTCATGAGCCACACTTTTGGGGGAGAAGAGCCACATGTGGCTACCCCTGCTTTAGCTGCTCTCCCTGTGGGAAAAGCTGTGAGTGCAATCCTTATTGCACATAGAACACACACAGGAGAGAAACCCTGAACTGCCCTAACTGTGGGAAAAGCTTCAAATCAGTGGTCACACCGTTTTAAACATAGAACACACACAGCGGAGAAACCCTATAATAGAGGTGAGCCAAAGCTTCTCAAGGGGCAGAATCCAGCCCATGAAGTGTGTTGATCCTGCTGGGAGGCAGTGCTAGGCCCTGCCCTCTAATGGACATATACTGTGAGGGAAGGTGCTCAGCCCCACCCCTTTTTCCACTGTGCAGCCACTGGAGAAGAGACAGCACTGGGGCTGAGGCTCCACCACATGACTTGTGGCTATCCCCAGAGGATTGAGGCGCCACTGCACCTCTGGCCTCCAAGTCTGGCTCATGGCCACAGCCATACAATCTTGTGCCTCTGGGCCTTGTGGCCATGGCAGAGGCACCTCTAGGGCTTGCCCCAGGCCTTGTGACTGCACCAGACACAGTTCCAACTTTCGAGGCTGGTCCTGGACTGCGTGGCTGCTGCAGTGTGACTGGAGATATTGCTGCAAAGGGGCGCAAAGCCAGATAGTGTTATCCCCACAGCCTCTTGACTGCAATCCCCTCATTTGTCTCCCCCCCAACACTCCCAGCTTGCTCTGACACCCTCTCTTGTTCTTGCACCTTCTCTCATGACCACACACTGTCCCTTCCTTTGCTCCTGCCACTTGGACAGACACCCTACTCCTAGTCTGCTTTTGCACTCCAGCTCACTCCCAGCTCCTTCCTGAAGACCCCACCCATTTCTTGAGGCCCTGCTCTGTACAGATATTTCCAGAGACTACCTGTTGCTAATGGAAACTCATGAGTTCATTATATAATTATAGCTGAGCCATTTTGCTAGGGATGCAGCTGGGGAGTTGTATTTAAATTATTTCACACATTAAGCATTTTAACTTTCTCATGTTTATCAAAATTCATTTTAAATAAAATATTTGTCCAACACACACACATTCAATGTTTTCTTTCTTTATTGCAGGGGTGGAGAACCCTTTTTTGGTTGGGAGCCACTAACCCATAGAAAAATCATTTGGAGAACACACAAGTGAGAAGGGAAAAAACTCCTCCCCAAACCTCCAACCCTCAATGATGTGGCCCTTTACTACTCAGACACCTCAGTCTTCTTGTGCTCACAAGGGAAGGGATGGGAGTACTGAGGTTCAGGGCTTCCTATAGGCCAGATATGCTTACCTGGGGTTTCTGAGTTAGTGGATTTTGTGGACTTCCTTAGGCTCTGGAGTGGAGACAAAAATGTGCTGACCTGCTTGTGTGCTGGGCTAGTGCTATGTGTGCCACAGCGTTTTGTCCAGGGCCGCGCACCATGTCCAGGTCCTGTAGCTGCTCCCCCACATACCTGAGGAGGGCCTCCAAGAAGCCCGGAGGCAGCTGCAGAAAGTGCTATATGATTTGTAGCAAAAGCTCTGGGAGGCAGCTCCTGCTCCAAAGCAGAGAGTGCTGTGGTGTCTTGAGTCAGGGCAACCAGAGCAAGAAGTGAAAGTGCTTTGCTGTCCCTCAGAGAGGTAGGCAAGGAAGCAGGGAAACCTGAGAACCAGTTGTCCAGGGGCGTCCCTTTAAGTACAAGGCTCAGATAATCTCCAACAGCACCCACACAAGGTAGCTGCTGACCTGATGCCATGCATGAGCTGGCTCTGGGTGGCCTTAAATGTAATTCAGTGTCCAGTCAGTATGGACATGCTATTTCAAAATAGCAAAGTGCTATCTTGAAACACATTTTGGTTATGTCTACACTGCAGGCTTGCGCAAAAACTATTTTGTGCAAGAGTTTCTGTGCAAATGGTCTTGTGCAAGAGCATGTCCACACTGCCATGTGCTCTTGCACAAGAGAAGTGCTTTTGCGCAAGAGCATCCATGGCAGTGTGCATACTGTCTTCCACAGAAAAACTGTCATGAAAATG